>NW_020954569.1:71761220-71928121 GCF_900497805.2 Vombatus ursinus | reverse complement strand
GATAGATAAATACATTCATACATTTAATACATGTACCACACTCACACTTATTTCACAGGTCACATAGTACTGAGTAAATCTCAGAGGTATGAGAGTCAAAAGATGTGTGTTCTGGCTCCAGTACTTTCACTAAGTGCATAATGTAATAGTCACAATCTCTCTAAGGCTTCATTAATGCATATCCTCCTCAGAAGTTTGATCTAAACAATCATTTATTTGGACTTTAACATTTGCTGTGCCCATTATTTATGATTTTATATATAAATAAAATTAATTTATAAACAAAATTTATACAAAATTCGTATATAAACATAAAATTTGTATATAAATAAAAGATAAGCAGCATTCATAAATACCATTTAAATTTGTGTAACTTCTTTGTTTTCCTTTCTTTTTAAGTAGTTTCTACAAGAGACGGCTAGTAAAGGGTATGTATGTGTATATGTATATGTATTATATATACATATATATATACACATATATATACACACACACACATATATACACACACACACACAAATATATATATATATATATATATATAAAACAATGGGAGAGTAATGAAGTCACCACTATTTATCAAAGCTTGGAGAAGATCCAAAAATACTAATTTTCCAAAAACAAACTACTCACATCTCCCACACTCAAAAATCATGAATGGTTCATTAATCTCCAAAAGGTAACAAATGAGTCCTTCTGTTGAGCGTGCAACTTACATTTTCTATTCCCTAACAGACAAAATCTGTTCTATTCAGATTGGTCTACTTATACAATCAGATAATTTTAGAACCTGATCATATCTTGGAGTTCACTGAATCTAACTTTCTCATTTAAAATTACGGAAGGTAAAGCCTGGAGGGCTTCTAGCCTATGGCAACCCCCATGTACCAGAGTCAGGATACGGCTAATAGACCATCATCTTAAACAAAATCATAGGATCATAGTTGCAGAGCTACTAAGGATGTCAGAGACTATCCAGTCAAATAAAAACACTGGGACCTAGAAGTGTTAAATGACTTTTTCAAAGTAGCACATGTAGTAAGCATCAGTCTGGATTTGCACTGTATCCAAAATTCTCTCATACTCGAAGAAGACTTGAGCTTGGCCAGTTCCAAAAGGTATAGGTCCTGAAGAGCCCCCAAAAGTGGAATGTCCTGGAAGAATCCTGAAGGTGGACTCAAAAGGAACACCCACTTGGAGAATCCCAGAAGGGAGTGGCAAAGGCTGGAGTCCTCTCTCCAACTCTATCCCATGCCTCATGAAGGGTAAAGCACTCATCTCCATCAATAAGAAGAGAGTCCCACATCCATAGGCTTGGGTCAGCATCACAGATAGATAGATAGAAATGGATGAAAGAATGGATAAGGTATTTATTAGACACTTACTACATGTTGGACACTTTGCTGAAATCTGAGAATACAAATACAAGAAAACGAGATGATCTCTACTGTTAAGGAACTTATGTTCTAACAGGAAAAGAACAAACATAAAAGGCGGCTGAAAAGAGGGGGGAATAGAGAGCACCTCAAGGAAACGATGCTGACGAGGTAGAGACTCAGGATAGTGAGTTGATCTGGTAGTAAAGTAAATATGGTCAAGGTTCTTCAAGAAATGGCAATGCCAACCAGGGACTCACCAATTGGGAGAGCAGGAGATATGAAATTTGTCTTGATGTATCATAGTTTTATGTTTGTTTTTTCTGAAAAAAAAATTTCTGCCAAGTCCTTTTGTACAAGAAGGGCCTTTATCCTAAAGATTGCTAACTTCCCCCTAATTATTATTATTTGTTCAATGATATGTTTATTATATTAAAAATGGTATAAAATGCACCATCAAAATTAGAACAGTTAACAAAATTATTCACACCCTTTGACCCAGCAATTACATTAGACATGTTGTCAATCCCAGAGAGGTTATTAAGAGTAAGGAAAAAAAATATGCACACAAAAATTTCAAACAAGATTATTTGAGATAACCAAAAAACACTGGGGAAAATGTCCCCAGTAGGGGGACAGCCCTAGAGAGGGGAAAAGCCCGAGAGAGATTGTGCCTATTATATTATGCACTTAGTGAAAGTACTGGAGTCAGAACACACATCTTTTGACTCTAATCCCCAGAAAATGACTAGGGAGTAGATGAAGAATATGGGGTATATATAAATGTAATTAAATAATATTGGATCGTAAGGAATTGTGAATATAAAGAATTCAGAAAAACGAAGGAAGACATATAAAATGATATAAAATGATAAAAAACAGAGCCAAAATAAAACTATACACAATGACTCCAATACTGTAAATAAAGAAAACACTAAAAGGCAATGAAACTCTGCTAACTATAATGGACAACACCGGAATCAAAACTTTTTTTTAAATTTTGTTTATTTATTTTTATTATTATTATTAACAATACTTTGTCTTTTCTATCCAGGAGAGTCAGTGGAACTACAGAGTGAAATATGAATTGTTAAAAGGTTAGACTAACAGGTTTTGGTGATTTATTTAATAAAGAGGTGAAGAGGAGGAAAGTTTCAAAGATGCAATAAAAAGGGAAAAGGACCCACATGTATATACATACTTGTAGTAGCTCTTTTTGTTGTGGCATATGTATGTAATGGAATACTGTTGTTCTAAAGGAAATGATGAGCAAGTGAATTTCAGAAAATCCTGGAAAATTTACATGAACTGATGCTGAGTGAAGTGAGAAGAACCAGGAGAACATTGTACACAGTAACAGTAACATGGTACAATGACCAACTATGATTGAATCTTCTCAGCAATGCAAAAATCTAAGAAAATTCCAAGGGACTCATGATGGAAAATGCTATCCAGAGGCAGAGATAGAACTATGGATGTCCTCACCTTCTCTACAACTTGAGTCATAATGAGTTTTCTAGTGCATGTACTGAGAATTTTAGTGACTTGTCAACAGTGATACAACTATGTGTCAAAAGCATCCAGATCTTCCTGGTTTTAAGGGCGGCTTTCTATCCATTATTTCTAGTTGCCACAGTTGGCATCTTATTTTCACAAATTGATTATAAGGTTCTTCAAGCCAGGGCCTAAGTTTTACTTTTTGGTCCTCCCTCAGTATTTAGGACAGGCTTTGACGTTGGAAAGTGCTTCCCAAAAATGTAAACTGACTAATTATGGAGAGTGATTTTTGTATAACTAATATAGTAATATTAAAGGCTTAAATGTCAGATGCAAAGTTGAAGAGAAGGTACTGATCTACATTGATCTATCTATCTATCAGCCCTCCCTCATTCAAATCAAAGTCAATTGCAAGTCATGTCATTATTTGTCTGATATCATGGCCCTCTTTGTGAAAAAGGACAAACCACAACCTGTGAGTAGTCTGAGCTGCCTGAATGGGGACCCAGCTGACCAGTTCTGGTTGGGCAACTCAGCTCATTCTCCCCTTTCCTTCCCTTCCCTCTCCTTCCCTCCCTTCACCTTTCTTCCCCTCCTCTCCTGTCCTGTCTTCTCCTCTCCCCTTACCTGAGGGTCTTCTGCCCAAAGGAAGGTAAATTTTGATGGCCAAAAGCCACCTAGTTAACTTGGGGTTTCCTGGCTAGATTTCTTTCTGAAAGACCCAGCCTCAATTAAACCCGATTCACTCTGGAGCTCATAGATTGGCCAACAAAAGGTCCCTGCCTAAGCGCCACTTCATCATTATTTTTTGGGTCCTCCTAGCTCAGAGTGGATGTAAATAGTAACTGTTTCTCTTTTGGCCAACAACCCTGAAGATCTTCCCCTCCCAATTTGATTGTTTTGTTTTGTTTTGTTTTTATCAAAGGGGCCATTCTTTGACTCATTTCTTAAAAAGACCTATTATCTGAATGTGCCTTGCCTCACTCAAAGTGAGAAACTAGAACTTAGCTTAAAAAGGCCAAAGTCTCCCACTGCATCTTGGGCCATCTCCAGTCATCCTGATCCATATCTGGCCACTGGACCCAGGTGGCTCTGGAGATGAAAATGAGGCTGGTGACTTTGCACAGTTGTCCCTTACTCAAATCAATGTCAATTGAAAGTCATGTCATCATCTGTCTGATGTAATGGTCCTCTTTGAGAATGGACAAACCACATCTCTATCTATGTATCTATCCATGGCCATCTACCCATATATATGTATGGATATATTTGAATAGATAGATATAGGGTATACTAAAAGTATACACACACACACACACACACACACATATACACATTTTGGTAGATTTATCAAAGACACAGACATGATATTATATAATTGAAGGCAAGATGCTGAGTTTAGGTTTACTTTCCTTCACGGGATGTATTCCTCATATTAAAATATGCTAAATATAATTTCTAAGAGTTCCTGGTTTCTCCTAGACACCATGAAAAAACTCGCTTTATATGCACAGAAAAGCAATGCTGCTAATTTTCCATCTTTTCCCTTTCTCAAAAAGGGAGAGACAAGCCTTTATGACAGAAACTCTGAAAAATGTGATTTTATCTTTGAAGAGAAAGTAGAGAAAGGATAGAAAGTAGCTAATGACTCCTCTTGTTCTCAGATCATCAGAATAGCAGGAACCAATTTATGAATTCATGTATTTTAATTCCCAGCATTTCTATAATTTTGCGGTCAGGTAGGTTCTATGTTGTAAGAAAATAATGTCTCAATTCTCATGTTAATCTTCCATATAGAATTTTAAAGCATAAGCCATCACATTGGTTCATGTCAGTCTACCATAGCAGTTCCTTTAGGGACTATCTAAACCTAGCTCTAGACTCACCATTAGACCTAATTCCTACATATTCTAATGACTGGCTGGCCATCTTCACCTGTGCATCCCACCAGAAACTCCAAATAGAACTCATCATTTTTCTCCCTCAACTGCTTTCTCTAACCAATATCTCTATTTCTATTGAGGGCAGTACAATACTTCCAGTCATCCTAGATTGAGAGTTATCAAAGACTTGTCTCCCTCATGCCCCATATCAACTCGTTTTCTAACTCCAAAACATTTTTTGGATCTCTCCCCTTCTGTGCACTCACAGGACCATCATTCTAATTCAGCATCTCATCAGCCCTTGTCTGCACTATAATAAAAGTTTCTTACTTGGTATCTGTACTTCCAACATCTCCCCTTTATAAACCATTCTTTACAAGCTTCTAATGGAATCTTCCTAAGGTGTAGGGCTGACCATTTCACTCCCATAAGTTTCCTTGGCATTAACTTGAAATTCAATGCCCTACATTCCTCCCATCATTTAAAGGCCTCTATAATGGGGCTCCCAACTACCTACTTATTTTCACATTAATCTCTTTCATAAATTCCACATTTTAGTCCAATTAGACTACCAGCTGTTCCACACAAATCATAACACCTAATACCTCTGTGCATTTATTTAAAACCTCTTCCATGGCTGGAATTCATTTCCAACTCTTCTCTACCTACTAGATTTCCATTCTTCAGTGTTCTGCTAGAACACAACCTCTTCTACTAAACTTTCCTGACTCCACACTAAAAATTATTTTCTCCTCAAATTTTCTTATGGTACTTTGAATCTCTATTTTGGCTCTATCAGAACCTACCTTGTGTTATAACTCATGTGTGTGTGTGATATACTCTTCTTTCCCTTTCACCCAGTAGATTCTAAGCTTCCTGATGGCAGGGACTATATCTTTTTTGTAAGCTTTCTATTTCCTCAAAGCTTACCATAATTATTTGTATATACTAGGTGCTTAATAAATAACTCTTAAATTTAATTGAAACATATCCCCTATTGCTCTCTTATTCAAACTTTGTTTTCAACGAGCCATTTTGCTAAATGTTTGCAGTGCCTCAGAAGTCACAAGATACACAAGTACTAGATACAGACCAGTTAAAAAAATATTCACAAATGGAAGATAGGCAATTGAAATAAAAAAATTCTCCTCTGTAGCTGAGAGACACTATGCCTTCCTCTGACTCATCCCAACTCTTTAAAATTAGAGGGCATGCATTTTTTAAACATTATATGTAGCTTGATTTAACAATAAGTCCCACAAATGACACTGGTGAATGGTCAAAATGAATACAAATAAATTAAAAAGCAGAATTCATTATGAGTAAAATAAATTAGAAGAGCTACTGTAATCCCTGAGTAGTTGCTATTCTCCTCTCTGAATAGTAGAAGGATCCTCTAACCTCGTTGGAACAGAATTTCTGTTTTTCACAGAAAATCTAGCACTCCAGACAGCTCTCTAACAGTTTGGTTGAAAATAAGATAATGATTTTCAAGTCCATTACCTTTCTCCTTGATCTGGCTATCTGTAGAGACTGACCTGCATCAAATGTTGACGGTATACTTGCTGCCAAGTTGTGCTATATATACACCCAATGTAACTAGATTTTTTCAAGTGGAAATATCACAATTGTATCAACACATGATTCCATAATAAAGATTCATTATGTCATATGTGATCATATCCAAATTACCACAAACCATTCCATCTGGTTGGTGCACAGACTTGTATAGTACATGTAATCACAGTGTGGTTGGAGCAGAAATAATTATTGTTAGCTTGGGTTCTTGGACTTTTGTGTCAATGATCCTACAGAAAACCAGCATCTCATGTAATATTGCTTCAAAGTAAATGCCAGTCTTACATATTAGGGGTGATCATGGCATCTGTTTAAGTTCTGTTTGATGCCCCTCAAAAATCTAAGAGTTTCAGCAAGTATATGCCAGTTAAAATGTTCTTTAAACTTGTTAGGAAAGACTCTATTGGTACACAATTGCACTAATTCAACACTACCATCCAGTTCTCCATCCTTGTGGCAGACGACTACAGGCATATTTTAGGTACTCTTCTCTGGGATGTATCCTCTGCACCCAATTCTTCCCATGTTCCATGTGAGAGGTGATGACTGTTAACAATCTGCTTTGGGTTTCTCTATACATAAGACTCTCTTCCACATGCATTTCTATTTTACCTCCTCACTGGAAAAGTTTCAGTGTTGTTCTTGTTCTTGTTGTTGGTATTGTTGTTTTTCCCTTTGGGTTATCAGAATGTGTTCACTAGTAGAAATTTAGGCATACTTGAGTTCATTTCTGTTTCAGAGTATTTTCCTAGGTTAGGTTGTTAGGTTCAGAGGGAAAGAAAGGAGTGGGAAGAGAAGATCAAGAAAGATTTCCTTCCTAAGGTGGGGATTATTTGAGTCTTAAAGGAAATAAGGGAAGCCAAGAAGCAAAGTTGAGGAGGGAGAGCCTTCTGGACACAGGAGATATTAAGTATAAAATCACAGAGTTGGGGACAGAGCCAAGATGGTAGAAAGAAGCCAGGAAATTGTCTAAGCTCTCTTGAGTTTCTCTTGGAAACAATGTTAAATCAAGCCTCTAAAAGAATTCTGGAGCAACAGAATCCACAACATGATGGAGTGAAACAATTTTACAGCCCAAGATAACTTAGAAGGACGTCAGGAAAGGTCTGTGTCACTTGGGTATTGGGGAGCATAATCCAGCACAGGCAAGTCAGTGGGTGGCTCTTAGCCACAGCACAGATAAGCAACCAAGGCTCTGTGGTCTGCTCAGCAGGCTAGTGGCAGAGCAGGCCAGCTCTGATGCCTCCAGCCAGAGCATAGCAGGCAAAATGCCACCCCTAGAATCCAGAGCACAATAGGTGTGACTAGGCCTGGCCACCCTCGCCCAGTGGGCAAGCTGCCATCCCCGGAGGCCCTAGTGCAGAAAGCCAGTGATAACACCCCTGATCCTCAGTTCAAGAAGCTCAGGACAGTGCCACCCCTGTACTCCAGGAGCAGAGTCAACTTTTTAAAATGAACAAAACACAAAAAAGAGCCCTGACCATAGAAAGCAACTATAATAAAAGAAGATCAAAACACAAACTCAGAAGAGGACAACAATGTCAAAATGCCTACATGTGAAGCCTCAAAGGGGAATATGAATTGGTCTCAAGCCCCAAAAGTCCTTTTCGGAAGAGCTAAAAAGGATTTTGGGGGCAGCTACGTGGCACAGTGGATAGAGCACTGGCCCTGAAGTCAGGAGGACCTGAGTTCAAATCCGGCCTCAGACCAACACTTGACACTTACTAGCTGTGTAACTCTGGGCAAGTCACAACCCCAATTGCCTTAAAAAAATAAAATAAAATAAAAAAGGATTTTAAAAATCAAAAGAAGTAGAAGAAATACTGGGAAAAGAAATGAGAATTATGCAAGAGTAGTAAATGAGTAAGAGGAGGAGGAGGAGGAGTAATCTACTGTTTGATAAACCAGCTTCTGGGATAAGAACTCGCTATTTGACAAAAAACTTCTGGGAAAACTGGAAAATAGTATGACAAAAATTAGGCATAGACCATCATCTTACACTTTATACCAAGATCAGGTCAAATAGGTACATGATTTAGACCTAAAGGGTAATACCATAAGCAATTTAGGAGAGCAAGGAATACTTTACCTATTAGATCTATGGAAAAGGGAAGAATTCATGACCAAATAAGAGATAGATAACATTATGAAATGCAAAATGGATAATTTTGATTGCATTAAATTAAAAAGGTTTTGTACAAACAAAACCAATGCAACCAATATTAGAAAGAAAACAGAAAGATGTGTTTTTTTTTTTTATCAAGTGTTTCTGATAAAGGCCTCATTTCTCAAATATATAGAGAGAAGTGAATCAAATTTATAAGAATATGTCATTCCAAAATTGATAGTCAAAGAAATATGAACATATAGTTTTCAGATGAAAAATTAAAACTGTCTGTAGTCAGATAAAAATGGTCTAAATCACAGTTGATTAGAACAATGCAAATTAAAAACAACTCTGAGGTACCACTTCACACTTATCAGACTGGCTAATATGACAGAAAAGGAAAACGATAAATGTTGGAGATGATGTGGGAAAATTAGGACACTAATGCGTTGTTGGTGGAGTTATGAACTGATCCAACAATTCTGGAGAGCATCTTGGAACTATGCTCAAAGGGCAATCAAACTGTGCATACTCTTTGATCCAGCAATACCACTACTAGATCTTTATCCCAAAGAGATCATAAAAAACGAAAATGATCCTACATGTACAAAAATATTTATACCAGTTCTTTTTGTGGTAGCAAAGAATTGGAAACTGAGGGAAAGCCTATCAATTGGGGAATGGCTAAACAAGTTGTGATATATTAATGTAATGGAATACTATTTGCTATAATAAATGATAAGCAGGTGAATTTCAGAAAAACCTGGAAATACTTATATGAATTGATACTGAGTGAAGTGAGCATAACCAGGAGAACATTGTACACAGTAACAGTAACATTGTGTGATGATCAGCTATGATTAATTTAGCTTTTGTCAGCAATACAATGATCCAAGACAATTCCAAAAGACTCATGATGGAAAATGCTATCCACCTTCAGGGAAAGAATTATGGAGTCTAAATGCAAATTGAAGAAGATTACTTTCACTTTTTGTGTGTTTTTTGTGGCTTTTCTTTTTTGTTCTGTTTCTTCTTTTATGATAGGACTAATGTTGAAATATGTTTCCATGATTGTACTTATATAACCTATATCAGATTGCCTGCTGTCTCTAGGAGGGAGGAGGGAAGGGATGGAAGGAGAAAAATTTAGAACTCAAAATCTTATAAAAATGAATGTTGAAAACTATCTTTACATGGAAAAAATAAAATACTATTTATAAAAAAAGACACAGATTTGAAAGGAATATTACATGCAAAAACAAAACAAAACAGCAAGTTTACAAGTGTAGCTGGATCACAGAGTTCATAGATAGAAGGACATTGGCTGAAGGCTGGAAAGGTGGGCTTGGGGGCTAAGGTGTGAATACTTTTAAATGCCAAGCAAAAGATTCCATATTTAATATGGGAGGTAATAGGGAAGTGCTACAGTTTACAGAGTAGAATGAATGGCATAGTCACACCTCTGCTTCAGCAAAATCATGTTGGCAGCTGAGTGGAGGACAATTAGAAAGCTATAGGTGAGAGGTGATGAGGGTCTGTACTAGGATGGTGGTTATGAGAGAAGAGAGAAAGAGACTTGTTTATATGAGAGATGCAAAAGTAGAAATGAACAATATTTGGCAATGGATGAGATACATGGGATGAGAGTTAAGAGTTGAGGGCATAGTGGAGGTTGAAAGCCTTGGTAACTGGGAAGAGACCTTGACATGATAGGGAAGTTGAAAAGATCATTTCTTTTGGGAAAATAAACAATACATTTTGTTTTGGATATGTTGATTGGTATGGGACATTTTATTCCAGATGTTACATAGGCCTGGAGTTTACAAAAGTGATTATGGATGGATATATAGCTCTGGGAAGCATCTTCATAAAGATAACAATTAGACCCATGGGGCCTGATTACTTCATCAAGTGAGATAGAGGGAAAAGAGATGAGAGCTCAGAAGAGAGTCTTGAGGGACACTAATATTAGTTGCTATGATATAGATGAAAATCCAGCCAAAGAAACTGAGAATAAGCAGTTAGATAAGGAGGAGAATCAGGAAAAAGAAATCCTAGAGATGAGACAGTGGCTAATAGGAGATGACGTTCAATGATGCCAAAGACTATAAAGTAGTCAGAACCGGACCAGAGATGATATCCTAGAAATGTCTGACCATTGTTAAAAAATTATAGGAAGACAATTTCACAAAGTTTTAACTGTATGTATTTTTTCATATTATTTAATACTTATAAATTTACCACTAGAAACTGAACTACAAATAAATGATCATCCATAGCCATCAGAAGATGAGTGCCCTTCATTTAACTTCACTCTCGGATTGTAGTATAATTAATATATATTCAAGCTTTTTGCTCCCACTTTAGTGTTGCTCCCAACTCCAGGTCGCTTTCGCTACAATATCAGAATATGTATATACTAATGCTAATGTATGTATATGTATAAACAATGCATAGAAACATACATAACTATAATGTATTCCTACATGTCTTTACATGAATAAGGAAGGAGCTGGACTTATGACTAAATAAGATGTAGGAAAATCCTGATGTGAAAATTCTCTCATCCAAAGCATATCAGTAACTCATCTACAACTTCAATTTTTTCAGTTACCTGGAGTTTTGAGGGATTAAGTGATTTGTCCACACATCTACTAAGTATAATACGCAAGACTTGAATCCATATCTTCTTCAACCATAAGCTAGCCTATTAATTTCTACTTGTTTGATATTGGACAAGTCAATTAACCTATCTGGGTCTCAGTTTCCTTATTTGTAAAAAGAGAAGGATTGAACTAGATGGGCTCTAAAGTCCATTCCAACCTTCAATCTGTTTCAATAGCCATATAATAAAATATCACAGCATGTGTGTGTATACACACATATACACATATATGCTCATCTATAAGTATATAAGAAAAAATATTTTTCGCTATAACCGTCTTTCTGGGATTAAAGGTTCATAGTTTGAGCTTCAGGAAATGTGAATTATAAAAAGTTGAGTTATTATAAATATATTCACCCACATCTGTTATATGATGGCAGAAAGTAGCTCATGTAACTCCAAAAGAACTAAATTTGTTCTTACCACTTCCTAATACTGAACAGTGACAGCTTTAAAAATGACCATTTTTTTTTGTCTAGTGATCATGTAGCATGATCTCCAAGTAATCTGGAGATCCAAGTAATCTGATATATATAATGTATATATATATATATATATATATATAATGTGTATATATATATATACACACACACACACACACACATACACACACACACACACACACACACACACACAGAGGTGTATACCATGCATCACACAGTGCTTTGACATCAACAAACATCAATGAATGATGTTTTGGTTTTTCTAACTTGGATTTCTTGTTCCCAATTCCAAAAGCTGATATGCTACTAGAGGAAATAAACCATCTCCATACTGAGATTTTCACTATGAATGATTCCAGAAAACAAGTAACTGTGACTATGTGGGAGGAAAATTCACAGGTTCTCTTTGGAAAAGGAAATAAAGGAGATGGTAGCATCAGTTTTATAGTTTACTGAAAGAAGAGAAATATCAATTCAACAGAATGCTTGGTCATCTCACATTGATGTGCATGAAAAAAAGTAAGTAAAAAGATCACCATGAAGATCATTTCAGTTTAGGAACCAGTAAATATTATAGCAGATGAAGCAGCAAAACTGTTTGTGGAACTTGAAAAAAAGCCCTCTCCAATTTATGTGTATGTATATCTTGATGCAAATCAAATTCAATGGAAATATGAGCATTAAGATGTCAAAAACTGTATTAGACAATATAGTTCAGGCTTCAAAAATGAAATAGACCAAATAAGATTACTTACAAGCCTCATGGCTGCCTACTACAAATACTGTTTTTAAGAAGAATGTAGGAACCTATTAGACATGGCAAACACATAACCACATCTTAAAAACCAACATACTATATAAATTTTAATTCCCCTATCACTAGTGAGGTTCCCCAAATATTACTATACATACATGCTATTGCATTAAGTCAGTCAACAAGTACTTACTAAGCACGTACTAGGTGCCAGGTACTAAACCAATGTAATGATGACATGCAGTTGAATAAATTCCCATACCTCTCTCTCTCTCTCTCTCTCTCTCTCTCTCTCTCTCTCTCTCTCTCTCTCTCTCTCTCTCTCTCTCTCTCTCTTTCTCTCTCTCTCACACACACACACACACACGTACACACACACACTTGTTTTATAGACAATAGACACAGTCAACATGTTGGTCCTAGAACTTGTTAGGAGAAGAAGGGTTGGTTAGATAATGTTTGGGTAACTGAATAGCACTTTTAATGATTCCAGTTATTCTCTGCCCCCAAATCCCATTCTAAAACAAAATAATTCTCTTAGCAATGCTACATGAGCATGAATCATGAGGTACTATGGCACATCTTAGAGTGATAAAAAAAAATATGGTTTAAAAGGAAACAAACAGATGCGTGGTGATTGTAAGCAAATTATAGCATATCTCAATGATGAAAAATGAGGGGATATTATCAAGACTGTGTTCCTATAATGAGAGTGAGGAAGAAAAAGAGGCCAGTAAAAGTGCTACACTGGTAACAATAAAATATTGAAAAAAATCATTGAAAATATCCAAATGCTCTCCTTTGGAAGGTTTATATAAACCTTAAAGAACTTTATAAATGTTAGTGTTATTATTATTATTATGGAATACCAGAGACCTAAATTGTAAAGAATGAGAAAAGTTGAGGGAATGGATTGTATATCTCAGAAAGAATACATGGGCAAAGATGCCAAAAGTTGGGAATTGTATGAGCTATATCTGGCAAAGAATCAATCCTCTCACCCACCCCACCCCCAACAAATATTGGATCAGCCTCAGCTAAAAAGTTTCCTGTGAAGAGGAAACCACTTCCTCTTGTCAGAGACAATCCATTCCACTCTAAATGTTAAGTAGCTAGTCTTTACGTGAAACCTAAATCTGTTCATCTATGTTATTGTTCTTAATTCTGCCTTTCCTTTAAACTGAGCTTAAAATCTGCATGTCCTTCAACTCACCTTTATATGGTATGCTCTCCAATCCCAGACATTCTCCAGTTTAACTGCATCTTTCTCAAAGTGACTCTCAGAAATAGGCACAATACTTCACACATGGCATAAACAGGAGAGAGAAAAGTGGGATTGTTACTTCTCTCATTCTGGACACTGTGCCTCTGTTAACAAAGCCTAGGACAGCAATATCATTTTAAACTGTCATGCTACACTACTGATTTTCACTGAGCTGAAAGTCCTCCAAACCTCCAGATATGTCTCAGAAAAATCATTGCCTAGTCATGCCCCTGCAATCACATAGTTGTCAATTTGTCTATTTGATTTTGGGGGCAAAGCACACAAATCTATGATGATCTGATTTTGACAATGATTGCCACAGATAATACACACACAAATACAGATACAGACAATGTGATAGATAAGGATGGAAGGAAGGAAGGAAGGAAGGAAACTATAGGATTAAAGAAGAGACAGGTTCATTTTTCTGAGTGGATAGGATAATAAAAAAACAGAACTTTGCATTTATTTAAATTAAATTTCATATTCTTTGCTTGAACTCATTGCTTTAGCCTGGCAAAATTATTTTTGATATAGATGCTGTCATTATTCATGGTATTCACACATTTTATAAGTAAGCTATTTTGAACTTGATTCATGTCATTGAGATGAAGAAGAAAAACAAAACAAAACAAAACAAAAATAATCTTCTGGCCAGAGGAGGAAAAGGAAGAGGAAGAGGAAGAAAAAAAATAAGGAGCAGGAATATATATATAATTATATAGAGCTATAGATCTACAGATAAATCACTTGCTCTTTATAATAACCTTAGCCATTTGGTGCTATTTTTCTCCATTTTACATATGAAGAAACTGAGGCTGACAGATATTTCTGGATATTGTCTCCTACGAACTGCTCTTGTTCTTGTTATTATTCCTCTTACGTATGTATCTTCGTGACACTTAGCTTGTCAGGTCTAAGTGAGAAGTTTTCTTCCTCATCCCTGCTTTTTTTGTTTATTTGATTTTTGCTTAGGATTTCATAACTAGCAATATATTCTAATTTTCTTCTTGTCGTTTGTCTCCATGTGTATTACCAGAAGTGAATAGTGGTTGCTAAATTTTATTTATCTTGGCGGGGGGGGTAATCTCTGACATAGCAAATCACTCTATTCTTCATATAAAATCAAGAAATGGCTACCTTAGTAGACGTTCTCAAGGACTTACCACTTACTTTCATAATTATTCGATTGTATCTAACTTAACAGCAGGTATGCAATAACAGCATCATTCTTAAAGCCCAAGAAACTGTTCCTACTGAAGATGGTCCAACCCCTATCCCAGCACAGCAAGAGCCCTATGCCTCTTATGTAGCCTCCATGTATATTGATATTTCTTTGCTTCCTTCTCTTGGTTACTATCTTCTTGATTAAACGATTGGACTTCATTTTGGGTTCTTGTGTGCCTGTGCGCTCAGATAAAAAAATTAAGCCCCCACCCCCCAAAGCCAAAGATCCTTAGTTTCCTTATCGGTAAAATGTAGACAATAATGATGATAATAATAGCTACCTCACAGGGTTGTTAGGAAGAAAGTGATTTGAAAAAATAAAAAAAAATCATAGAAATTAAAGTTGCTAAATTATGATTATATTATATTTACAGAGGCATTTATGCAGTAGGAAAAAACATAATCACATTTCCTTCTTAATGTTTGGTGGAGGAAGATATATGTGAGGAGTTTACTGTGTGAGTAAACACATTAGGCCCAATGCTCACACATTTTGGTGTGTATATATTATATAAATTTGGTTAAAGAAACAGAAAAGTAATTTTGTTGGTTTCCTTTTTTTCCTGCTTCTGAAATGAATCTGTAAAAACACTAATGTGTTTTTGAAAATTAATAAATGCCAACTGAAATTTCTCATAAAATCAGAGAAAGTAGCCCCAAAGGGATATTAAGAACAATTAGCCCAATGACTCGCTGTAATGTAGCAATATTCCTTTTAAACAAATATCCTCAAATGATTTATATTTTAGATAGCTCAGCATAATGGTAACTCCTAGTTACTGTACATTCAGGACTGGCCTTAATTATAACTTTGCATATGCAAAATGTATCTTCAGTTACCCTACATTTCCCTTCCATGGTTTTAATCCTACCTTTCAATACCGCTCCATCATCAAGTGCTGTCAGATTTTACTCTAACAGTTTAGGGCACTTCCTGCCCAGCCACCCCACTCCCATCCAAAACATGTCATCATCAGTACAATAACTGATAGTGGCTCCCTGTTTCTGTTAAAGATCTATTTTCTGCATTTGTCCTGAATGAATCACTAATAAAATTACTCCTTTTAGGTCTCCTTAGATTCTTGGTTAATCTTTTGTTTAATTTAGGGTTATGTTCTAATGGATGATAACGACATTAACATTTTTTTTTTCATTTTATCAGAGAATTGCAATATTTTAACCTAAAGAAATGACTAAGTTTGAGAACTTCAAACACGGTGGAGACTTTAAACTTACTTGGAGAACAGGAAAGTATTCCCTGTCCCAAATTAAATAAGTACCTCTCCACACCATATATTTGTGGGTCTAGCTTTGTACACAATGATTGCTAGGTTATTATATAAGATGTGGCTGAGACTGTGAGGGTGCTCTGAATTTGGATGGATGACACTAAGTAAGTGGTTCTCTTTTCTGTCACATTTTCAAATCTCTCACACTTATTGCTTTGAGTATTTCTTCTCACCAAGTACCCCACTTTTTGCCATAAGCTAACATCTTTTTGGTATGAACAAGTAAGGGCACTAATAGAGTACCCTCTCTGAGACATCTTTGGAATTATCAGGGCCTTCATCCTTCTTGAGCATGAGACATCAGTCTGCACTAACTCTTTTTTTTTTTCATTTTTTTTTCATAGGCAGTCACTAAGCTGTCAATCAAAAGGGTATAGCATTTGGATGTATCTTAGAGACAGTAGACTAGCTTAACCAAGGGCATTGATTGTAAACCAGGGAAGTTAGCATATGGGTTAAATGAAACAAAGATGAAGATGGTGAAGACAGAGGAGCACAAACACTAAGCATTGCAACGGAGGAAAAAAAAAACATTCACAGATACAACAGTTTCAATTGTGTGTGTGTGTGTGTGTATCTGTGTTTCTGTGTGTCTGTGTATGTTTCTGTTCTGGTTTAAGGGAAAGAATATAAGGTTTCAAGTCAGACAGCTTTGGTTCAAATCTCAGATCTGCTACTTACAACCTATTTGACCTTACTCCAGTCATATAATCTTTGTATCTCAGTTTCCTCATTTGCAAAATGGGGGGGGGTGATGGAGATTAGACAGATAAGCTCTTCAACTATATCAATTTTTGATTTAGAGATATATGAACACTTCCTGTAAAGGAAAGTGAAACTAATGCTTGAAAATTATCTTTCAAAGAATGATCAAGCTAATTCCATTGTGAACAATGAAAACTCCGAAAGGAATGGGACATAATGAATAATTCAAATGACTGGTCAAGTTAATTAAGCTAATAATTGCTTGAGAGTCAGCATGACATCTCAGGTAGTGAACTGCTTTCAGAGTGAAGGTAATTCTGGTTCAATTTCTATCTCTGATATACATTGACTTTGTCACCCAGGGAAATTCAGTGCCCCAGGCAACTTTCTTAAGACTATACATTGGTAATACAAAGAACTAAATAAGTAGAAGTAAAGTTCCACCTATCAGTGAATTTAGATAACTGGTCCAAAACAAAGATAACTTTTGCTATTTGAGTAAAGTGTCTTGAAGAGGAAAATGCCTTTTGAGAGAATGGGTGACTAAGAGAAGGAAGAGAAAGAAACTCTGGTTTCAAATTATAATCCTTGATTTATTATTAATAATCTATGAGACCTTGTATATATAATTTTATTTATTTGAGAATTTTATTTAAAAAAATTCTAATCATCTGCTTGATGGAAGCCACTACACTAAGTCATGGAAATACAAAAAGTAAGTATTAGACACTCTGAGATTACAATATAATGAAGAGGTGGGGGGAGGAGGAAGTCAGGAAAGTCGCAGAGGCAAATATCCATGGTATCAATGAGTGTGATAAGTCCAAAGAAGCAGTTCTAAGCACTCCTCTATCAGCTCAGTCATTCCCATAGGGAATATTAATTCTAAGAAAGATGACTGTCATTTTTACAGCCTTCACTCTCACAAACAGATCTTAAATACAAGCTTTTTAAGAATAAGTGCAAAAATAAAGCAAAAGATATACTAGGATTATCTCTGGCCATCATACCCCATTGTGCATAAAATTTCAAAAAGGGTTAAAGGGGAAAAATTGGGTGAATGCATTTAGGTGCTTCAGACACCTAACTTTCATTCACTTTTACATTACTTAAGCACTATCCTGAAGGAAGGCCTTTAAGGATTTGTATTCGATATGTTTGAAAAAAGTACAGAAACTCTATAAATGGAAAGACAGGTAACACAGTTCTATTCTATAGACACTGAAAACTGAAAAAAAAGTTAAAAGCTAGGTATAAAGAATTCTGATATCCCCCCATCAATATGGCCATCAGGTAACAGTAGTCTTCTGGGAATATTTTCATTGTGAAGTCTTAAGGATGAGCACAAACAAATAGGGTTTCCTCTTTTGTCACTTGGTTGGAAAATAATATAACAAAAATTCTATAATGAGTCTGTGGAGGCAACTCGGGAGCTAATGGGACACACAGAGGAGGGAACAGCTTAGTTTCAAAAGCTACATGTTTCAGTGACCTAATCATTTCTCTGAGATTCACTTCCAGATATGACAGCTGATCCAGAGGCAAATAATTCCATCTCCCAGAAATGTCAGCTTTTCTCATGCAAAGAGACTTCCTTTTGCATGTTTGAATAAAGGATGTGTTTTTACTGACCCAAAACAAACTACTGCTGTCACCAAATGCCCAACCTCTGTCAACATCCTTAATGGAAAGATGCCTGCATGTGTATATTTGAAGTATATCATCTACAAGGCCCAAACCTTTGTATACTTTTTCCCTTTCCTTTATCTGCTAACATCAATAATTATACCTTGGAAAAACCTAAATAAAGAGATGAGTATTTGCTTTTCCTTTGTTGTTTCCTCTTCCTTTTCAAGAAGCAATATAGGTCCTACAGTAAGTCTTACTGGTTTTGTAGGATTATAGGACTTAGAGCTAGAAATAACTATATTAATAATGATAGCAAATAAGAGCTAGAATCTACAAAGTGCTTTAAGCTTTGCAAAGTGTTTTATAAATTTTATCTCATTTGGTCCTCAAAAAACAATGGCAGATAACTTAGTATCTTCATCATTTTATAGATTAAGAAACTGAAGCTGATCCTTCGGGCAGGGTGTGGAGCCAAGATGACACAGTGAAAGCAGTGCCTTGCTTGAGCTCTCCCCCAAACCCCTCCAAATACCTATAAAAATGGCTCTAAACAAATTCTAAAGCAGCAGAACCCACAAAAAGACAGATTGAAACAAATTGCCAGCCCAAGATAACCTGGATGGTTGATCGGAAAGGTCTACTGCGTTGGGATGGGAGAGGAATGCAGTTTGCCATGGGTGCGTAGGCTGCAGAGAACCTGGAGCAGGCCTCAGAGGACTGAATCACGGTCAGCTCTGGCAGTTTCCAGATGACTCAGCCCACGAACTCCAAAGACAACTTAGAAAGTCAGTGGGAAAAGTCTGTTTCTCCAGTGGTCAGAGAGAAATGCAGGGTCCCAGCCCCATTCCCTGACTTTGGTCCTGGGGTGGTGGCTGCCTCCTGAGCTTTTGGCCCACAGACTGAGGGGGAATTGAGTGGCTGATCAGAGGGGGATTGCAGGGATCTCTCTCCTGGTGCAGGATTCTCTTGCTTTGCCCATGTTTGGATCTGGGTGACAGTTCTGGGTGGCATTCCTGGGGTGAGGAGGAGCACTGGTCTGGTGGAGATTGTGGTGCTGGTGGAGAAGAAATCCTCCTCACAGTTCCAACAGAAAAGAGTGCTTGTGGTCACTTATAGACCAGAGCACAGGCCAGGAATGGAGAAAACACCTTGCCCTTGATCGTAGCATCTTGGAAGAACTGAAATTTATAGGTCCCTAGAAGTATCTCTGAAAACAGCTGCACAAAACCTCTGAAGCTTGGGATAGTACATTCTCCACACTGGAAACAGACCCCACCTTAACAAAGAGTTTATAACTCAAGTAATTGGCTGGGATCATGAACAAGCAGCGCAAAAAGAGTCAGACTATATTATCTTACTTCGGTGACAAAGAAGTTCAAAACATACAACCAGAAGAAGACAACAAAGCCAAAGCTCCTACATCCAAAACCTCCAAGAAAAATGCGAATTGGTCCTACGCCATGGAAGAGCTCAAAAAGGATTTTGAGAAGCAAGTAAGAGAAGTAGAGGAAAAACTGAGAGTGATGTAAGAAAATCATGAAAACAAGTCAACAGCTTGCTAAAGGAGACCCCCTCCAAAAAAATACTGAAGAAAATAACACCTTAAAAAATAGCCTAACCCAAATGGCAAAAGAGGTCCGAAAAGTCAATGAGGAGAAGAATTCTCTAAAAAGCAAAATTGGCCAAATGGAAAAGGAAGTCCAAAAGCTTACTGAAGAAAATACTTCCTTAAAAATTAGAATGGAGCAATTGGAAACTAGTGACTTTATGAGAAATCGAAGCACTGTAAAACTAATCCAAAAGAATGAAAAAATAGAAAAGAATGTGAAATATCTCACTGGAAAAACAACTGACCTAGAAAATAGATCCAGGAGAGAGAATTTAAAAATTATTGGACTATCTGAAAGCCATGATCAAAAGAAGAGCCTAGACATCATCTTTCAAGAAATTATCCAGGAAAACTGCCCTCATATTTTAGAACCAGAGGGCAAAATAGAAATTGAAAAAATCCACTGATCACCTCCTGAAAGAGATCCCCAAAGGAAAACTCTTAGGAATATTGTAGCCAAATTCCAGAGTTCCCAGGTCAAGGAGAAAATTGCAAGCCGCCAGAAAGAAACAATGCAAGTATTGTGAAAACACAATCAGGATAATGTAAGATTTAGCAGCTTCTACATTAAGGGACTGGAGTACATGGAATAAAATATTCTGGAGGGTAAAGGAGATAGGATTGCAACCAAGAATCACCTACCCAGCAAAACTGAGTAAAATTCTTCAGGGTAAAAAATGGTCATTCAGTGAAATAGGGGACTCTCAAGCATTACTGATGAAAAGACCAGAGCTAAATATAAAATCTGACTTTCAAATACAAGACTCAAGTGAAACATGAAGAGGTAAACAGGAAAGAGAAATCATAAGAGACTTATTAAGGTTGAACTGTTTACATTCCTACAGGGAAAGCTGATATTTGTAACTCATGAGTCCTTTGTCAATATTAGGGTAGTGGGAGGGAAAAAAATTATATGTGTGTATATAGATAGATAGATAGATGGATAGATGGATAGAGGGCACAGGGTGAGTTGAAGATGAAGGGGTGATTTCTGGAAAATAAAATTAAAGGGTGAGAGAGGATTATACTGGGACAAGGAGAAAGGGAGAGGTAGAAGGAGGGGTAAATTTATCTCATGTGAAATAGACAAGAAAAGGCTTTTACAGCAGAGGGGAAATGGGGGGAAGGTGAGAGGGAATGAGTGAATCTTATTCTTATAGGATTTGGCTTAAGGAGGGAATAACATACACACTCAATTGGGTATGGAAATCTATCTTACTCTACAGGAAAGTAAGGGAAGGAGAGGACCAGAAAGCAGGGGGATATAGAGGGGAGGGCAGATTGAGGGAGGGGATAATCAGAAGCAAACACCTCTGAGGAAGGACAGGGTCAAAAGAGAGAACAGAATAAATGGGGGGGTAGGATAAGATGAAGGGAAATATACTTAGTTTTTCACAACATGACTACTATGGAAGTGTTTTGCATGACTACACATCTATAACCTGTATTGAGTTGCTTGCTTTTTCAATTAGGGTGGGGAGGGAGGAAGGGAGACAATTTGTAACCCAAAGTTTTAAAAACACATGTTAAAAATATAAAAATTAAAAAAAAAGAAACTGAAGTCAACATACATTAAATGACTTGTCCAGAATCACATAGCTAGAGAGTGTCTGAATTGGATTTGAACTTGTCTTCCTGACTCCGAGATCAGTGCTCTATCCATTGCACCACCTACCTGCCTCATAGATTTTCTGCAAGTCATAAAATAATAAACTTAGAGACCATCTAGACCTAGAGCTAGAAAAAATTTACATCTTTACTTCACAGATAAGGAAATTGAGACCTGAAAAGGGTAAGTGATATTCACAGTAATCTGGCAAAGCCAGGTTGCTCCCACAGCTTCAATGACTCTAAATCTAATGTTTTATTCATTATTCCACCTAACTTTTATAATATACAAAAAGTCCATTTTCAATTGGTACTTCTGTCTCCAGATAATCAGATATTGCTGTTGTCGTTCAGTTATTTTGCAGTTGAGTTCAATTCTTCATAACCCCATTTGGGATTTGCTTGGCAAAAATACTGGAGTGGTTTGCCATTCCTCCATATCAAACCCTATTTGTTTGCTATAACTAAAGCTCTTAAAATCTCATGATTTCCTTATACTATGTTTATGTGTTATTTTCAGTCTTAAAAAAGGTGGATTTTGGTAATTCTAGGACAGATTTCATTCTGCTTTGTTTTAAAAAGAAAACCAATCTATTATTGTCAGTTCCATATACTGTTTATTGTTTGTCCTTCATTTTCAAAGAGGATCAATGATAGCATGATAGTGTAAAATAGTGGATGATGTGTGATATCTTGACTTGTGTGTGAATTGGATTTAAGTGAGGCAGAATTGTGCAAAGTTATCAGTCTCATTCTCTTTTCCCGAGTCATTGAAGTTTATAGGCAGGACAAAAGTCAAGAAGACTGGGCAATGGCACAGGATGCAATGGATAACTTTGGAGTCTTTGATATCTAACCACGTTCTAAGTGTTCCATAGCACCTGCTTCAGCTGCCTTCATGAAAGTTGTAACAATTTTTTCTCATCCACCTATTCCACTGTGGAAGTCTTCACACGCTTCACATACCCTTAACTCACTGATGGGTTTGAGGCCTGGCGGTTATCCTCAACCTGGTTTGGCACATCTGCTAAGATAATTTTACCAATGTGTGGTCACTGCCCATGCTATAGCTTCTTGGAGCCACAGTTCCATATAGAAATCCTGACTTGGACAGCCTATGAGATGCAGGTCAATGTCTTTAGATGGAAAATTACCAAGTTTTTCCATTTAACTAGAGTTCACTCAACATTTCCACAGTATTACATTTATTTATAGGAAGGCATATCAAATAGTTTAAAAACATCAAGAAAGAAACAGTTTTAATTTTAGAAAAATTTTAGAAAAATTTTAGAAAAATTTCAGTGATAACAAAACCTACTCTCAGTTTTTCTTTAGTCACTATCACATTTACTGCAAGAAACAGAGTGAGCAATCTGTCATTTTCATGGAGGCTAGTTTTAAAGCACTCACCCAGGACTATTCAAGGGTAGGATTTAAAATCAGGCCCTCTTCCTCAGAAGCTAATGCTCTTTTCACTGTATGGCATGATTCTAACTTCTCTCTGTTAGCGACTATTTGTGTTCGACCTGTGGCAGAGCCTTCTGAGCTCATATTGGTCTGATCAGTCACAATTGGACACACTGTACCTTGACCTAGTGATATCATTTTGATCTTCTTCAAGAATGAAAAACAACAACCAAACAAACAAACAACTAACCTTTCTCTTATCAACCAGTATGAGAAAGAAAGATCTTATACCTGATTATCTTCTGGTATTTTTCTCTGGGAGATATTCCAGTCACTCTGGTGGAAAATAGAAATGTGCTTGCTTATACTTAGAAATGAGAAAGAAAATGGATTTTTAACCTTTAGCAAGGGAATGTGGGAAGAGGTGTTAAATCATGAGCCAGTAGCTTCTGTTACTTCTGGGGTCACCATTGGCAACTCCAAGGCATAACCAGGAAAGGACAAGAGGAAGAGAAGCAGAGAACCTGAAGTCAGGGACTAGAAGAATAGAGGAGGCAGAAAGTAAATGAGAAAAGGAGAGATTGAATCAATAATCATTTATTAAGCTCCTACTATATGCAGTAGGCCCTGTGCTAAGTTTTAGGGATACAAAGAAAAGATGAAAATAGACTTTGATTTCAAAGAATTTGCATACTAATGGAGGAACAACATAAAAATAAATCAGAACATGCAAAAGAAATATAGAATAGATGGAAGATAGCCTAATAGGTGAAGGAGAGAGGAAAAGAAGCCCTCTATAGTGGGCAGGGGAAGAGAGATAATAATAAAATTATTATCTCAAGGACAAAAATTCAATGGTACTAAAACCTAGAGATTACAAATCTACACCAAACAAAAAGCACCATGAGTATCCCTAGAGGAATGAAAATCCCTTGAGGTCTTTTTGTGGAGAATGCTAGCACAGTGCCTTCCACATAGTTTGACCTTCGTAAATGTTAGTTTCTTTTAGATTTGAGTCTTGAGAATTTTCTGGGAAGTTTCACATAGATTTTCTCAATGTTGTGTTATTAATTCATATGCCTGAGTCTCATGCCTCTTATAACCAGTTTACTCAGCATTCCACAAGAGTCAATTTTTAATTATATCAAGGAACCTGTTTGAGGTCCAGGGAATAAGATTATTTATTTATTTATTTATCTGTTGTTTGTTTTTCTATGTTTATTTGCTTGTCTATCTATCACTAAATGTTCTTTGTGTATTCAGTGGTAATGCATAGTGAGATGGATAAAGTGCTGCATCCTTATCACCAGATGCAATGAAAGGGTGCATTTCCCAAGCTTCATTGTTCCCTGAGGGAGAAAATGAAGTATTAAATTAACGGGCCTAGGAAACATGCCCCCCTTCCTTATTTGTCTTGCATACCATCATAAAGAGTTTCCTGGAGTACTGAGAAATTAAATGACATGTCCAGAGTCACCCAGCCAACATGTCAGAGGCAGAGCTTGAAGCTAGGATTTCTCTGCTCTCAGATCAAATCCCTGTGCATTACACCTTGCTGCCCCTCCTAAATTGCTCATATGATGCTGTAAGACTATAAATTATAAAGCTGCTGCTGGTCTATATTATTAAATGAAGTTTTTTTCATCAGTAGTTTCCATTAAATGACTGAGTATGCATATATGTATCTGCATGTGTGTATATGTGTATATATACACACATGTACATATAAGTATGTAGGTTATGTGCTTGTGTTTATATATACATACATATGTGTACATGTAATCATATATACTTTCACTCTATTTTCTAGTGAGGTAGACATAAGAAAATTTTCCTAATTATGAAATTAAAAAAAATAGAGACCTCATCCAACAGCCATATCTGGTAATATACCCTAGCAGGGGTACTAACTTTACTAACATTGTGTACAAAGTCTGGAGGATCCAACTCTCAGATCACCACCACTTTAGTATTTAAGAGCCAATATTAATCTGATCTTTCAGCAATATGAATTTAAGACATACATGCAAACAATATTTCTGAAGATATGAAATTCCCACAAATCACAAGAGAAAGGTCGGATCAATAAATGTTTGTATCATATCAGAAGAAATGACAATAGGGAAATCAGATGGAAAAAATACATGCTGTCCATAACAATTGGTCAAAACATTCTCTCTCTGGAGTGACTGTCTTAATTCCTTTGCTCTATTTCCTCAAAGTGAATTAAAGCACAGGAACTCAGAAGTCACTTTTAAAGCTCTTGTTATTGTTGTTTTTGGTTCTTCTATGTATCACAGAAATCTGTGGGCTCTAAATCCTCATAGAATGAACACTAAATTGTTTTGAAAAGATGAAACCCTGTTTTGTCTATCACTTCCATCTGATGACACTTCTTCTAAACTGATAGAGAAATTTTCAAGCTGACCCTGTGTACACATCATGGATAGGATATGCATTTATCACAGTAATAAAAGGCTTCTTAGTTTGCATTTCCCCCCTAAACATCACATCCCTACATCTCCACATCAGCCGGATAGGGAACCTCAAACTTCTTGACTGCAAATGCAGGCAAAAGCAACAGCAACAACAACAATGGCCACCCTAGAGGTTTGTTGCTGTTGTTGTTTTTTCCCAACTTGATATAGATAAAATTGTCTTTGGCCACTCTTAAATGCACACTTTTGAAATTAATTCTAATAATTCATTACACACTTATTTTTAGGTACAGTGTTCCTAGGGCTTCCCCATAATTCTTAATAATTCCACTTGAGCAAAACAGCTGTCACTCTCTTTAGTTTTTTATACTCCACTGAGAAAATTGTACTATTTTGAATAATTTTTTATTTGAATATAAAATACAAATAGTCCATGAAAATCTAAAAGTCTGCATATATTTTGGTATCATATTTCCTCAAATGCTACCATTTTAAATTTACTAGCATTCTAATTCCCACTTACTATTCATTAACTGTGTGATCAAAGGCAAAGGGACCTCTCTGAGTCTCAGTTTATTCACATGTAAAATGGAAATAAGAGACCTCACAGTGTTGTTAAGGAGAAAGAATTTTGTTTTTAAGCATTAAAGTCCTATCCATATGGATATTGTAACTAAATTTATAACCTTAAAGCTACTTTGTATTTCCCAATAGTATCTTTTAACTTAATCACTCAAAGACAATTCAACTGGTACATTCTGGTCTACTGCTTCATTGTACAGTTTCGCTTAATCCAAGTCATTTGCTGCAACCACATGGGTCCTCTTCACATTACTGATCCTTATTCTGCATCTTTGGATACCCCTGGGACCTCACATTAGTAGTTCATGTATACATGCAAATCTTGAATCATAGATAAATGTACCTTCCCAATCCCCAAGTGCTATTCATCAGTGATCATGAAGTTTTAAAGAAGTCAGCCAAAGAAAGAAAGAAAATAAAGAAATAATAATAATAATAATAATAAAAGAAATCAGTCATATGTTAAGGCAGTTAAGGTGGACAACAGCAACAACAACAACAAACCAAGTGTTATAATAGAGCAACAATTATAGGTAATTTTTAAAATGTATCACTTGGAACAAAGTAACCATTGCAGAGTGCTTCATATTGACTGGATGGCTAGCACACAGACTCACTGATAAATAAATAAATTAGGTTGCAATGTGTATGTGCAATGTAATGTGGCAAGGTAGTGAATAAACCTCGGCCAAGTCATCGATCTGAAGAAGACTTTGATTTATTCTGGTTCAGGCCTTTTCTAATAAGACAGCGATAGAATTAAGGTTGCATTTTATCTGAGACTTGAATTAAGTCAGGAAAGCCAGGAGAAGGAAGGTGAGAAGGCAGAATGGGAGACAGTCAGTGAAAATTCAGTGTATTTCTTGATTGAACAATGGTAAGGAGGCTGGTGTCAGTGGATGGTATACTATGTGGAAAGTAGTAAGATGTAAGAAGACTGATAAAGAGGGGACCAGGTTATGGTGGTCTTTAAAAGTCAAACACAATATTTTATATTTGACCTTGGAGCTAATAGAGACACTTTAGTGGAATGAATGGGGAGACAGGGTGGCAAGATTAAACCTGTGTTTTATGATAGCTGAGTGGCATTCTATGAAAAGAGAGATTGAAGAGACTGGAAATTCACAAACATTGTTTCATCAAGAGTGGCACCAATGGACTAAAGTAATACCTATGATTCATATTAATAGACCTTAGACATGATAGGAAAGAAAGAAAATGTGGGTGAGAAATGGTGGTAAAGAAGGAGACATGATGGGGAATTACAACAGGAATCAGAGAAACAAGAAAGGAAAAATGCAGAAAAAAGAGGAATATGCAGAAAATACTCATGCCTTTACACATAGTAATCTCTAAATGAATACTTGCTGAATGAAATTGAAAAAGTAAATTTACCCTTCTTAAAAGATAACAATATAGTTAAACATATCTCCCAGTGTCTAGCAGAATGAGCTGCATTTAGGACACACCTGAAAAAGCTTTGTGTAGTGATTGGTAATGCATGTAAAAAGGAATATCCATATATATATATGTATATAAAATATCTGTATATATATGTGTGTGTGTATGTATATGTATATGTGTATGTATACATGTATGTATATGTATGTATACATGAGGGTGTGTGTATATATATATATATGAGAGACACACACATATATATATTTAGAGAGAGAATATCTAAATCTAGATGCTATTGGATATCACTAGGTTCATGATTTCTTGAATTAGGATCATAATATTATAGATTTAGAACTAGAAGGGGCTTTGGAAGCCACTAATCCAACATTCTTATTTTATTGATGAGGAAACAAGCCTATCTTGTCCACTTTTCCCTCCTTCATTGTCTTCTCCCCCCCCCCCATTAAATCCTTTATCCATCTTCCCCTCCTTTATTGTTTCTTCCCCACTTGATTTCAAACCTCATCCAGTTCAAGGGCAAGCACTTATAGAAATTCTCCTACTTATTAGTTACTTGTGTCATACAAGTAGGGTCAGGAGCAGGATTTCAATCAAGGTCATCTGACTCAAGGACCAGTACTCTTTTCTGGGTATCAAGACTCCCTAAACTTTTAAGCCATCAATCTTTTGAAAGAATCTAAAAAAAAAAAACCACTCTCTTCTCCTATAACAGCCTCCTGAATTTCTGTTGTAACCAAAATGGTTTTCTGGATTATAATTGGAAGTGAGGCAAAGAAGCTCATCAAATCCATCATTCTCATGACAAAACTAAAGACCCTACTCAGAGCAATTTGGTAAATACCTGGTTGTTATTCTTGTAATCTACGTATAACTGTACATAAAAGATTTAAACCAGAAACTCAAAAAGAAATGTCCCATAAATTATTCATGTTCCTTGATTAGTTTTCCTAATTTCAGGAGGAATGGGCTTCTTTCTTTAGCTACCTGGAACATATGTTCATTAAACGCAGGTTTAGATAATTACTCTAGATGTCATCCCACTGGATTTTGTTTTAAGTACTGCTCTGAAGCATTTTTAGCTAATTTGGGGTTTGTGTGTGCTTTTTTCCTCAATTAGGAAAATGTTCTTCAAGTTCAAACTAAACTTAAAGTCTTTAATTTTACAAAAATGTGTAGTATTTGAAAATTCAAGTGATGAGTGCTCTCTTCAATTTCAAATTACAAATAATGGGGAGAGAGTCCACTTCACTTTTCCCCATCTTAGTTAAAGAGCACATTCCTAGATTGCCTTCTAAAAGAAATTACTATACAATCTTTTTAAATACCAAACCAACACCTGATTAAAAAAAAAGTGCAAATGAAAATAAAGGTAGGTATAATGGTAACCATGACAATTTAGAATAGATTCAATGAAAAATCATGAGGAAATCTTGTTTATGATATCTTCTGTGGATGAAGAGGACACCTCAGTAATGATATCAGCAATGAAAATTAGAAAGAGTGGATGACATCATAAACAAATTAGAAGAACAAGGAAGAACAAACCTTTCAAATCTATGGATGGGGAATAGTTCATGACCAAACAAAGGCTAGAGAGGATCACAAACAAAACTGATGCAGTTACAATTAGAAGGGAAGCAGGTAACAACAACAATATATATTTACAACAAATTTCTCTGATAAAGATCTCATTTCTAAAGTTATAGGAAACTGATACCAATTTACAAGTCTAAGAGCTATTTTCTAATTGATCAATGGTTAAAGAATATGAGCAGACAGTTTTCAGAGGAAGAGACTGAAGCAATCAATAGCAATATAAAAAAAAAGTTCTAAAACACAAATGGTTAGAGAAATGCAAATTATAGCAATTCTGAAGTTCTACTTCACACACATGAGGGAGCCAAAGAAAAAAAAAGGAAAGTGACGAATGTTGAAGGGGCTGTTTGAACACAGGCACATAAATCTATTGTTGAAACTGTGAGTTGCTACAGGCATATTAGAAAGCAATTCAGAATTATGCTCCCAAAACTACTAAAATGTGATTACCCTTTGATCCAGGGATACCACCACTAGGTCTATAATCCAAATAAGATTTTTTGAAAAGAGGAAAAGGAACCCTATGTACAAAACTATTTGTAGCATCCCTTTTTATCATGGAACTAGGAACTAAGGGGGTACCTGTCAATTGGGGAATGGCTGACCAAATTATGATATATGAATGTAATGGAATACTAATTGAATGCTATTGTACTGTGAGAAATGATAAATATGGCAGTTTCCAAGGAACCAGGGAAAACTTGTATGAAGTGATGCAGACCAGTGGTGTCAAACACCAATAGAAATGTAGGCCATTAAAACATATGGAAAATCCCAGTGGGCTGCATGTTGACTAAAAATATATTATCTATGTTCTATTTTCTTCTTATTTATTTTGTTAAATATTTCCTGATTACATTTTAATCTGGTGCCATACAACGAAAGACTGTTGCCACTGCCAGTGAGTAGAATCAGAAGAACAATTTATTCTATAGCAACATTGTAAAGACAAACTTTGAAAGGTTTAAGAACTTTGATCAATGCAAAGACCAACAAGGATTCTGGAGGAGTCAAGGAGAAACTTCTAATAGAGGTAACAGAATTCAGATTGAAATTAATATAGTTCTAGACATGGAACATGGGAACTGGCTTTGCTTGACTATGCGTATTTGTTACAAGGTTGTTTTTTTTTTCTTTCTTTTTTAATTAGGTATATTTGGGAGTGAGACAATATGGATTTTTGCTAAGTGTAAAAAAACAAAATGTGAACATTATTTTATTTTATTTTTAAAAGAATATTAGAGAAAGTAAAAGGATTTGAGAACTTTAGCATTCTGTAAAATTATACCAATCACTGGATGTCAACACAGGGCCCAACTATCTCCTAGCAAACTAACAGATACCTTATTAATCCTTTTACGCTAGGTGGATAAATTAACAAATACCAAGGCAATGCATGAGCTAATAGATAAATTATTTAGCAAGTTAAAGCTGTGCTAAGTGTAAGATTTTATAATATAACAAGGGACTGAAGAAATCACAAACTAGGAAGTAGGCAAAAATAAGATTATATAAAATTAAAAGCCTTTTGCAAAGCATAATTAATAAAACTAGAATAAAAAAGGAAATTTCTTATTCTTGGGGAGGGAAATACTGTTGAAGGAGAAAAGAATTTTTGTGTCAAATATCTTTGACAAAATCCTGTTATCCAGGATTGATATCCAAGAGTATTGACATAAATATACAACACCAAGGATTATCCCTCAAGAGAAAAGTTATTACATCAAAACAGCAGAATAAGAATTTCTTTTTCAACAACAAGGGTCTTTAATTGAGGCAAGGGAATTACAATTCTGGACAACATCTAGCACCAGAGTGCAATAGTGCTCCAATTTTTTTTAAAGAAGAAATGCAAACAATTAACAACCAAGTATAAAATACTCCATATTCCTAATACTGAGAACTAATTAAAAGAATTTGACAAAGCCAACAAAAAACAGAGGTAATCAACAATAGAGGGGTTATGGGAAGAAAGGCATACTAATATATTGTTGGAATTATGGATTGATTCACAAATTCTGAAAAATAATTTGGAACATGGAAGAAAACTGCTAAACTTTTGATATTTTTGACCTACCATTCCCATTACTTGAACCTCTGTCAAGGAGGTCATAGACAGGAAGAAAGGTCTTATGAAACCTAAAATATTTATAGCGGTACTTTTTTTAGAAACATAAAAGTGGAAAAAAGAATTATACCTATTACATGGGGAATGGTTGAACTTACCATGGCCTATGAATACAGTGGAATGTTGAAGTATAATAATAAACATGACTTTGAGGAATTCATAGAAACTTTGTAAAACTTTTATGAATAGATCCAGAGGGAAGAAAGTAGGGATTAGAGAACTTTATATTGTATATATTGCCTACAATAGTGTAAATGAAAACAATAGCAAGAGAAATCAGAATTCAAATTAAATACACAGGTCAGGTTTGGCTCCAAAGTACTAATGATGGTGAACTCTCTGTACAGAGGAAGTAGACTATAGGTATAGAACATTGCATTGATTTTTTTTCTTTTGTACACTGTCAGATGAAGTTATTATAATTGTTTTTTTTAATCAACCTAACCAATTCACCCCTCTACTTTATAAAGTTTATTGGCTCCCTATTATCTCCAGAATCAAGTATAACATCCTATATTTGTCAGTTAAAGGCCTTTATAACCTGGTCTCTTTCTGTCTTTCCAATCTTCTTTCAATTTACTCCCTTCCATATATGCTTACAATTAAGATACATTGGCCTACTTAGTAACTCTCACTCAGGACAACCATTCCTTTAGTATGTTTGGGTACCGACTGCCTAACATGCCTGTAATGCTTTCCCTTCTCTCTTCTCACTCATACCACCCATTGCTTCCTTCAGTACTCAAATGGAGGTGCATCTTCTGCGAGAACTCTTTTCTAGTCTTTTCCCCAATTTCCTGTCATTCTCACTCAGCCAGCCCCTTAGACAGCCTTCCATTTGTATGGCACGCATCTTGTATGCATTAAGTAATTTATATATTGTATTCTCCACTAGAATATAAACTCTTTGAGGTCAAAGACCTATCTGTATCCCTGACACTTAGTACAGTCCCCAGCATAAAAATGCTTAGTAAATACTTCTTGACTATCTTAAAAGGGAGCATTCTATGGAAAGATATTATGAATGGCAAGTGATAGTCATATTGAAAAATAGATCATTAAAATATATATTTTAATAAGAATTCATAACATTTAAAATTAGGGGTTAATGATTTATTAAAACATATATTATGATCAATTTTTCAGCAAGGGATAGTACTATATGAAAGACCTGAACTTTATAAAAGTCTACATCCCAATGCCTCCCAAAAATTATAATATTGAGACTTAGATTCATGTCTCTGACTCCAAAGCCAATGTCTTTTCTATTACATCGATTCATTCAAACATATGGTCAATGAAAATAATAATTTGTATAACTTTACCTATTGACAATTATACTCAAGTCTCTAATTTGATTGTTGAGGTGATTAAAATATCTCATCACCATAGGAATTACATCAGCTTTGGTACAAGTACCTCCTTGGTACCCTCAGTTGCCTCACCCCTCTGATTGGAAGTCTGAGTAAATAAATCCTCCCAAAGCCTCCTTTTATATAGAGGGTTTATTATTTCCAGCTCTTCATTTCCCACAAGCTCTTCTACTTGGTTTCAACTCCACATAGTTCTAAGTGCAGTGCACCCTCTGGCATGCTCCACCTCCTTTTCGGTTTCCTTTGGTGTATTGTCTTACCACCATTAGATTATAAAGCTTCTTGAGAGTAGGGATTCTTTTCTCATTATTATTATCCCCTTTGGTAGGTGCTTAATAAATGTTGACTGATCATTTATTGAATAGTGATTGGTATACAATTAAAGTACCTATAAGAGCTATACAGGATGTCCCAACTATTAAAGTTTAAAATTGCACTTAGAATTTGGGGCACCTTGTATAAAATCTTTAGCAACCAGAGCAATAGTATATCCCCTGAAAGATATATGCTTGTCATTATCTGATAAGTATCATGTTGTTAATATATATAGATGAATGTGCTAATTAAACTAAGGGGAAAAAGCAATGTCATTTTTAGAAAAAAATAATGAACTTTTTTTTTGTTTTAAAATTAATCTTGTATGTAGTAAAATTTTTTTTTTAAGTTAACAAACGATTAGGGAATTAGAATCTTGAGTCATCCCTATAATTTTCATCTGAGCTAACCCATTGTCTGTTTGATGGAAAACTAACTACAAAGGTCACTGAATGCTCAACTTTAATCTTTTACAGCTTGCCACAAAAATGATATAAAGGCTTTTGTTACATCTTTCTTGAAAACATAGTACTAAAAAGTTAATCTATTTTATTTACAGGCTCTCCAGGATCTCTCATCTCTCTTTCTTTCTCCACCCTCCCCCCCCCTTCCTTCCCTCCTGTTAAGGATATGATGATCCATTCTGAATAGTTATGACACATTTGTTGGATTAGGGAGGTATTTTGTGATGGGTTGCTGGTTATTTAACTTGATGCAATTTTGCAGATGTTGCTAAACATTAAATTATGTTGCCTTTTTATACCCAAATTCAAAAATTAGCTTCCCACCTCAGAATATTTTTCTAATAATTAACTGTCTGACATTTAATAGATATTTATATATTTAGTGCCTGCATTTTGAACATTTTCCCTAATAAATTCAGTTGCTATTTTCTTCACAGAATTATAATACGTATCAAGGCTCTTACCCAGTTCTTCCACCCACTTTTCACCAGGAATGGCAGGTTTTAAACCCTTGTATTCCATATACTCACTGTGTGACTTTAAACAAGTCACTTAATCTCCCTGTGCTCGTTTTCCCAATGTGTAAAATGGGATGATTTGTTGCTCTATTCCACACACAGCTGTTGTGGATTAAATGGGATGGTAGACATAAAAGCATTTGGGAAATAAAGTGTTCTATCAGTCAGTGGCATTATTGCTATTATAGATCCATTTTCTCTGTGATAACATTTACTCATACTGAAATGATTCCTGTTCTATGGGCTTCCTACCTTGGGGCTAATTTCAAAGTCTGTGGAGTTTAGTCTTGCCTCATTTATGTTGCCTGTCTTTGCTAAGAGACCAAAATCAGAACTGTCCCTATTCCTCTTTTCTTTCGAAGTTGTTAGGGAAGGGGATGGAGGGTAGTGCTGAATGCCAAAAGTAAATAACAGGAGGCATGAAAATGCTATTTTTACTAGCTGTGAAATTTTTTTTTGAAGGGAAAGTTTTCTACCTCATGGTTGAAAAAAAAAACAACTTGTGGTATATAACTGTTATGGATCATGATTTCATATTGTGAAGTTATTAATATGAGAAATACAAAGAAACGTAGGAAGATCTCTATAAACTGAGGTAAAGTACAATAAGTAGAACAGAAAGCACAATATAAACAATGTGAATGGAAAGATCATTAACAAGAAGCCAAGCTCTGACTAACTGAAAAATCAATAATATTCTGAGACACGTCACTTTTTTTCACCTGGCTGCCTAGGGGAAAAAGTATTTGCTTCATGTTACAAAAACATTATTTTTTTGCTTCATTACAAATGATTACTCTGCATAATAATGTACTTTTCATTTGCCTCTTTTTTTTTAAGAAAAGCAAAACATATTGTCCTTAAAGGATTTAATCATGCTAGTTATATTAACATGAAAATTAGGAACTGATAAAGCAAATACTACATGTGCATACCAGCAATTATTGTTAATTTTTTTTTTAAATCAATTATATGATGGAGTTGAATCCTACTAAACTTTAGGGGCATTTGTATGTGGTACCACATTTCAATGTATTTCCTCCTCAGTTCATTTCCACTTACTCTAGATTCCCTCTTTTGGGGCTTTGCCATCTTTGCCTTCCTAATTCATCTAGCTCCTTTTTTCTCAGCCACTTAAGGCACTATTTTCTGACGATTCTGGGCAGTGTCCTTCTATCCTCTCTCATGCTCTATCCAACCTTCTGTACTTTCAAGTGAATCTTGATTTGAAAGAAAAGTGATGATAGGTATTTTATAGTTCTAAAAGTATACCATACAGAACACCCTTTGGGAACAAGGAAACTGAGTCTAGTGCTAATTTTGTCACTAACAAACTCTATGACTGTAGATAAACCCCTTAACCTCATAAGGTTTCAGTTTTACATTTGTAGAATTAGAGGTTTAAACCGGATTATCCCTGTGCTTTTTTCCAGCTACAAATCTATAATTATAAAATTAATAAATTAATCAATAAATAAATATTTATTAAGTACCTACTATATATCAGACACTGTGCAAAAGTCGAGGATGCACAAAGAGGCAAAGGACAATCCTTGCACTTGGGGGGGCGGAGCCAAGATGGCAGAGTAAAATCAGTGACTTGCTTGAGCTCTCCCCCAAACCCCTCCAAATACCTGTAAAAAATGGCTCTAAACAAATTCTAAAGCAGCAGAATGCACAAAAAGACAGAGTGAAACAAATTTGCAGCCCAAGACAACCTGGATGTTGATCAGAAAGGTATATCGCATCAAGCTGGAAGAGGAATGCAGTTTGGTGTTGGCGCACAGGCCTCAGAGGACTGAATTGCAGGCAGCTGTGGCAGTTTCCAGATGTCTCAACCCACGAATGCCAAAGACAACTTAGAAGGTCAGTGGGAAAAGTCTGTTTCTAGGATGGTGAGAGAGGAGCAAGGGATCCCAGCCTCATTCCCAGGGACGGTGGCTACTTCCTGAGCTTCCAGCTCACAGATTGAGGGGGAATCAAGTGGCTGATCAGAGGGGGACTGCAGGGATCTCTCTGTTGGTGCAGGATTCTCTTGCTTTGTCCGTGCTTGGATCTGGGTCACAGTTCTGGGTGGCGGTCCTGGGGCAAGGAGGAGTGCTGGCGTGGTGGAGCTGGTTGTGGTGGTGGAAAGAAAACCCTCCTCATAGTTCCAAGACAGAAATGAGTGCTCATAGACCAGAGCACAGGCCAGGAAAGGAGTAAACACCTTACCCTTCATCATAGCACCTTGGAAGAACTGAAAATTTACAGGTCCCTAGAAGTATCTCTGAAAACAGCTGCACAAAACCCCTGAAGCTTGGAACAGTACATTCTCCACACTGGAAACAGACTCCTACCTTAACAAAGAGTTTATAACTCAAGTAATTGGCTGAGATCATGAGCAAGCAGTGCAAAAGAGTCAGACTATATTATCTTACTTTGATGACAAAGAAGATCAAAACATACAACCAGAAGAAGACAATGAAGTCAAAGCTCCTACATCCAAAGTCTCCAGGAAAAATATGAATTGGTCACAGGCCATGGAAGAGCTCAAAAAGGATTTTGAGAAGCAAGTAAAAGAAGCAGAGGAAAAACTGAGAGTGATGCTAAAGGAGACTCAAAAAAATACTGAAGAAAATAACACCTTAAAAAATAACCTAACCCAAATGTCAAGAGAGGTCCAAAAAGCCAATGAGGAGAAGAATGCCCTCAAAAGCAAAATTGGCCAAATGGAAAAGGAAGTCTAAAAGCTTACTGAAGAAAATACTTCCTTAAAAATTAGAATGGAGCAATTGGAAACTAGGGACAATTTGAGAAATCAAGGCACTGTAATGCTAATCAAAAGGAATGAAAAAATAGAAGAGTGTGAAATGTCTCATTGGAAAAACAATTGACCTGGAAAATAGATCCAGGAGAGAGAACTCAAAAATTATTGGACTATCTGAAAGCCATGATCAAAAAAAGAGCCTAGACATCATCTTTCATGAAATTATCCAGGAAAACTGCCCTAATATTTTAGAACCAGAGGGCAAAATAGAAATTCAAAGAATCCACCGATCACCATCTAAAAGAGATCCCCAAAAGAAACTCCTAGGAATGTTGTAGCCAAATTCCAGATTTCCCAGGTCAAGGAGAAGATATTGCAAGCAGCCAGAAGGAAACAATTCAAGTGGAAACACAAATCAGGATAATACAAGATTTAGCAGCTTCTACATTAAGGGTCTGGAAGGCATGGAGCATGATATTCTGGAGGGCAAAGGAGTTAGGACTACAACCTAGAATCACCTACCCAGAAAAACTGAGTATAATCCTTCAGGGGAAAAAATGGTTATTCAATGAAATGGGGGCCTTACAAACATTCCTGTGGAAAAGACCAGAGCTGAATAGAAAATTTGACCTTCAAATACAAGACTCAAGTGAAACATGGAAGAGGTAAACAGGAAAGAGAAATCATAAGAGACTCATTAAGGTTGAACTGTTTATATTCCTACAGGGAAGGATGATATTTGTAACTCATGAGTCCTTGGTCAATATTAGGGTAGTGGGAGGGAAAAAAATTATATGTACGTATAGATAGATACAGGGCACCGGCTGAGTTGAAGATGAAGGGGTGATATCTGGAAAATAAAATTAAGTGGGGAGAGAGGATTATACTGAGAGAAGGAGAAAGGGAGAGGTAGAATGAGGTAAAATATCTCACATGAAACAGACAAGGAAAGGCTTTTAAAGTGGTGGGGAAATGCAGGAAGGTGAGAGGGAATGAGTGAATCTTATTCTCATAGGATTTGGCTTAAGGAGGGAAAACCATACACAATGAGGTATAGAAATCTATCTTACCCTACAGGAAAATAAGGGGAGGAGGGGTCAAGAGAGCAGGGGGTTGATAGAGGGGAGGACAGATTGGTGGAGGGGATAATCAAAAGCAAACACTTCTGAGGAGGGACAGGGTCAAAAGAGAGAATAGAATAAATGGAGGGTAGGATAGGATGAAGGAAAATATACTTAGTTTTTCACAACATGATTACTATGGAAGTGTCTTGCATGACTACACATCGAAAACCTGTGCTGAGATGCTTGCCTTTTCAATGAGGGTGGGTAGGGAGGGAGGAAGGGAGAAAATTTGTAACCCAAAGTTTTAAAAACACATGTTAAAAATAAAAAGACAATCCTTGCACTCAAGAAACTTACAATCTACTGATAGAGACAATATACAAGCAAATATAAACAAAGCAAGCTAGACAAAGGATAAATTGGAATAACAGAGGAAAGGGACTAGAATTAAGAGGGTTTGATCAAGGCTTCCTGTAGAAGAAAGGATTTTAGTTGGGACTTGAAGGAAGCCAGGGTGGTCAGTAGTCAGAAAAAAAGGAGGATACCTGCTAAGAGAGGTAGGAGAGTATTTCAGGAATGGGCAACAGCCAGAGAGAATGTCTGGAACTGAGAGACTGAGTGTCTTGTTCATGGAATATCCAGGAAGTCAGTGTCACTGGATCAAAGAGTATGTATTGGAGAGGTGTAAAAAGGTCAGCATTGGAGGGGGCTAGATATGGAGTGCTTTGAATGCAAAATAGAGCATTTGTATTTGCTCCAGGGAGCAATAGGAAACCATTAGAGTTCATTGAGTAGTGGCATGACATAACTGAACTTGAATTTTAGTAAAATCAATTAAGTGGATGAATGGAGAATGGGTTGGAGTGGGGAAAGACATGAGACTGGCTGATGGACTGGTAAGTTCTTGCAATAACCAAGGTATGAACTGTTAACAGCCTGTACTAGAGTGGTAGCAGGGTCAGAGAAGAAGAGGAGGCAAAAATGAGAGATGTTACAAAGGTGAAATTGGCAGGCCTCGGCAACATCTTTGATATGGGGGGTTATGAGAGATAATGAGGAATCAAGGATGACTTCTAGGATGTGAGCATAAGGGACTCAAAGGATTGTGTTGCTCTCTACAGTAATAGGGAAGGTAGGAAGGGGGAAGGTTTTTTTGGGGAAAGATAAAGAGTTCTATTCTGGGCATATTGAATATAAAATGTCTAAAGGGCATCTAGTTTGATATGTCCGAAAGGCAGTTGTAGATGCTCTGGAGCAAGAAAGGTAGATTTGAGAATCATCAGCATAGAGAAGGTAATTAAATCCATGGGAGCTGATCAAGTGAAATATTATAAAGGAACAAGAGGAGAGGGCCTAGTACAGAAGCCTGAGGGATACATATGGTTGGAGGGCATGATCTGAAGGAGGCTCCAGCAAAGGAGAAAGAGAAGGAACAGCAGATATGTAGGAAGAGAAATAGGAAAGAGCGGTGTTCCAAAAATCTAGAGAGAAAAGAGTATGAGGAGAGAAAATGATCAGGCATGTCAAAGGCTGCAGAGATGTAGAGGAGAATGAAGAGTGAGAAAAGGCCATTGGATTTTGCAACTAAAAGACTAAAGCAACTTTGGAGAGAGCAATTTCAGTAAAATAAAATTGGAAGCCAGAGTATAAGAGGTTAAGAAGAGAGTGAGAGGAGAAAAAATGGAGCCATCTAATGTAGATGGCCTTTTTGAGGAATTTAGTTACAAAAGAAAGAAGAGATAAGAACAATATTTAGTGGGAATGGAAAGATCAAGGGATGGACTTTTGTTTTTGTTTTGTTTTGTTCTTAGGATAGGGAGACATAGGCATGTTTATAGGCAATAGGAAATGAGCAAGAAGAGAGGGAAAGATTGAAAATAAATAAGAGTGAGGATAACAGTGGGCACAATCATTTGGAGGACATGGGATGGAATAGGATTGCTTGGACGAGAAGAGGGGTTAGCTTTAGTAAGGAGTAAGGTCACTTTACCATGTGAGACAGTGGAAGGAAGAGAGAGCATGGCAGAAGGCACCTGAATTATGGAGGATGAGGAAGAGGGGAGATGAGGGAAGTCAACGATGAATGGCCAGAGTTTTTTCTATAAAATATGAAGCAAGGTTCCTGGCTGAGTGTATGGAAGGAGGAAGATCCAGAGGAAGTTTAATGAGGGATAAAAACAGTTTGGAAGAGCCTCTGTGGAGAGTAGGATAGTGAGTTAACAAGGGAAGATATGGTAGCCCTGCTTAGCAGTAGTGAAAGCTTCATTCAGGTTGTGTAACCTAAATTTATAGTGTATCCAGTCAGAGCAGTTGCATGATTCTCTGGTGAGTGTGTAAGGACAAAGGTAGCACATGTGAAGTGATCCAAAGCTCAGGCTCCACTGGACATAAACAGTGATATGACGAGGGGGCTAGGGTTTTAAGAGAAAAGGACAGTGTAGAGTTGAATTGGTTCACCAAGCAGACAAGATAGAAGAGGAGAGAGTGGCTAGTGTAGGGAGAGATGACTTGGAAGTGAATGAAGGGTGAAGGGGCCGGAAGTACAAGTATGGATGAACAGAAGGGTTATGTAAAGGAAGGCAGAAGGAAAGGTTAAAAGTCAATAGATTATGGTAAGATAAAGGGATTTCAGAATTCTTAAATATAGAAATGATATATTTATGAGTGATAGCAAGATCAAGGGTATAATGACACCCTTGTGTGGCTAAGGTGGGACAGAGTAGTTCATATGAAGTGAGGAAGTAGAAGAATTGAGTAACTAGGGTGTTTGAGGGAGAGTTAATATGTATATTGATGCCCCCTAGTTTAAGGGCAGGAGTTGGGGAGAAGAGAAAACATTATAAGCCAGGTTTCAAAGTCATTGAGGAATGAATGTCCCAGCTGGGACATTGTGCTGGCAGAAGGAGGTAGCATATACCTTGTGCTGAAATAAATGGAAGTGGTTGCTTTGGAGGAAATGGAAGATGCTTGACCTGGCCCCTAGCAGTCTTTCCTCAGTGAAGATGCTGTACCCAGAAAGTGATGGAAAACTTAAGGCACTAGTGCACCCTCAGTCTGAGGTCTTCTCACCTGAGGAGAGTGGCTACAAATGATGTCAAATAAGGTATATTCTTTGCAGAAAAGTGACTCCTACGTCAAGTAAATATATAAAAAAAAATTCTCTTCAGGGCAAACTCTTTGATTCTAGATAATGCAAGCAAAAGAAAAGAAGGTTTTCCCATCTTCTCTACTGTAGTACAATGCTAACATTGGCGTGGATTCCCTGATCAGTTTTAAGGCTTGAAAAATGACAGAAAACATTCACACATTCATTATATGCATAAAAATGTTCTTCAGTGTGAATTCTCTAATCCTGAATAATGGCTTAACATTGACTAAACGAGTTTTCTACATTTATTACATATTAATCTCTGATGTTGCATAAGATATGAAGTCTGTTTGAAGTTTTTGCCACATTCATCATATTTATAGGATCTCTCTTCTAAGAGGTGTTTTTTTCATGTAAAACAGAGTATGAATTTGGAGTAAAGATTATGCCCAATGCTTTATTTTATCCCTGTGGATGGGTGTGTATATGTGTGGAGATTCTTGTCAGTGAACAGTAATTTTTGAAAGTTTCTCCTCTCAGAGTAGAGACAAAACGGTGGGGGGAAAAAAACACAAAAAAAACACAGGGACTCACCTGGCCTCTCCCAAATTCTTCTCCAAATAATACCTCAAAATGAATTCTAGAGCAGCAAAATGCATAAAAGGATGGGGTGAAATAATTTTTCAGCCCAAGACAACCTAGAAGGTCAGTATGAAAGGTCTGTCCCACTGGGCTCTCAGCTCACAGATGGTAAAGGGATCAGACAACTGGTCAGAAGGAAATTGCAGGGGTCCCTTTGCTGGCACTATGTGCAGGACTCTGTTGCATTATCCATGTCACAGTCTTAGATTGTAGACCCAGAGAAGGAAGAGCACTAGTACATTTAGAACTTGTTGCCACAGGGGAGCAGGGACCCTGGTCAGAGTTCAAAGGAGGAAAAGAGTGCTTGTGCTCACTCACAGACCAGAGCACAGGTCAGGAGAGTAGTAGACACATACAGCATAACACTTTAAAAGAACTGAAAACTTACAGATCCCCAGGACTTGCTGAAAATAACTGCACAAAAAACCTGAAGCTTCAAACAGTGCCTCTTCCACCCCAGGAGCAGAGCCTAACTTCAATTTAAAGTTAAAAGTTAAGAAAAAGGATGGAAAAATGAGCAAAGAAAAAAAATAACCATGGAATGTTACTATGGATAGGGAAGATGAAGTCAAAAGGGCTACCTTCAAAGACTCAAAGAAAAATGTGAACTGGTCTCAGGCCAAAAAAAAAAAAAGAATTAATTAAAGAGATAAAAAATGATTTTAAAAATCAAATAAGAGAGTTAGAGGAAAAAGGAGGAAAGAAATGAGAATGATGCAAGAAAATCATGGGGAAAAAAGCATCAATAGCTTAGTAAACAAGGTACAAAATAATGCTGAAGAAAATAATGCCTTAAAAAACAAAATAGTCCAAATGTTAAAAGGGGCACAAAAATCCACTCAAGAGAAGAACTCCTTAAAGAGCAGAATTAGCCACATGGAAAAAAAATTATACAAAAATTCACTAAAGAGCTCTATTAAAAAGTAGAATTGACCAAATGGAAAGGGAGATGTAAAAGCTCACTGAAGAAAATAATTTAAAAATTAGAATTGGTCAAGTAGAAGTTAATGACTTGATAGGAGATTAAGAAACAATAAAACAAAATCAAACAAATGAAAAAAATAGAAGAAAATGTGAAATATTTCATTGGAAAAACAATTGACCTGAAAAAAATAGATTGAGGAAAAATAATTTTTGAATTATTGTACTACCAGAAAGTCATGATTAAAAAAAAAAGCTAGACATCACCTTTCAAAAAATTATTAAGGAAAACTGCACTAATATACTAGAAACTGAGGATAAAATTGAAACTGAAAGAATCCACTGACCGCCTCTTGAAAGAGATCCCAAAATAAAAACTCCCAAGAATATTATAACCAAATTCCAGAGGTCCAATGTCTAGGGGAAAATATTGCAAACAGCAAGAAAGAAACTATTCAAAATCATGGAGCCACAGTCAGGATAACACAAGATATAGCCACTTCTGCATTAAAGGATTGGAGGGCTTAAAACATGATAATCTGGAGGGCAAAGGAACTAAGATTACAACTGAGAAATCACCTGTCCAACAAAACTGAGTAAATTCCGTCATGAAAAAAATAATGAAATAGAGGACTTTCAAGTATTCCTGATGAAAAGACAATAGCTGAACAGAAAATCTGACTTTCTAATACAAGATTCAAAAGAAGCATAAAAAGATAAACAAGAAAGAGAAATCATAAGTCATTTAACAACATTAAACTGTTTATATTCCCACATGAGAAGGATTTTGTAACTCCTAAAACCCTTCTCATTATTAGGGCAGTTAGAAGGAGCATACATAGAAGGCATGAGGGGGATAGGAGAGGGAAAACAATAGGGTTAAGTGACATACCCAGGGTCACGTAGGTAGTAAGTGTCCTAGGCCTGATTTGAACTCTGGTTCTCTTGACACCAGGGCCAGTGCTCTATTTACTACACCACCAAATTTCCCCTACGGGATGTTATCTTTAAAAAAAATAAAACAAAGAGGTGAGAAAGAGGAATGCACTGGGAAAGGGGAAAAGGGAGAGGTAGAATGGGTGAATTATTTCCCATAAAAGAAGCATGAGTTTTTACAGTGGAGGGAAAGATGGGGAATTTGGGGGGGGGGGAGTTCAAACCATACTCTCATCAGAATTGGCTCAAAGAGGGAATAACATACATGCTCAGTTGAATATAGAAATCTATCTTGACCAACAGGAAAGTAGGAGAGAAAGGGATAAGAGAAGCAAAATACTTTTGAGAATAGACAGGGTGAAAGGAAAGAGAGAGTAGGATAAAAAGGGAGAAAAATAAGATGGAGAGAAATACACAGTAATCAAAACTGTGAAAAAATTACAGTAATTTTCTCTGATAAATGCCTCATTTTTCAAATATATAGAGAACTGAGTCAAATTTATAAAAATAAAAATCATTCCTCAATTAATAAATGGTCAAACAATGTGAACAGGTAGTTTTCAGACAAAGTAATCAAAAGCTATCATACAAAAACATCATATAAAAATGTCATATAAAAATGCTCTAAAGCACCAGTGATTAAGGAAATGCAAATTAAAACATCACTGAGGTACCACTCCACACCTAAGAAAAGGAAAATAATAAATGCTGAAAAGGATGTTGAAAAAATGAGTCTCTAATGCACTGTTGGTGAAGTTGTGAACTGATTCAGCCATTCTGGAGAACAATTTGGAACCATGCTCAAAGGACTGTAAAACCATGCATACTCTTTAATCCAAAAATGCCACTAGTAGGTCTGTATCTCAAAGAGATAAAAAAGGAAAAAAGAAAAAGACCTATATGTACAAAAATATTATAGTAGCTCTTTTCGTGGTGGCAAAGAATTGGAAATTGAGGGGGCATCCATCAATTGGGGAAGGACCGAACAAGTTGTATATGATTGTGATGGATCACTATTTCTTAATTTTTTTTAATTGGTTTCATTTCTTTTTTAATTTTTAATTTTTTTTTTCATTTAAACATGTGTTTTTAAAACTTTGGGTTACAAATTTTCTCCCTTCCTCCCTCCCCACTAACCCTCATTGACAAGGCAAGCATCTCAGCACAGGTTATAGATGTGAAGTCATGCAAAACACTTCTATGGCAGTCATGTTGTGAAAAGCTAAGTATATTTCCCTTCATCCTATCCTACACCCCATTTATTCTATTCTCTCTTTTGACTCTGTCCCTCCTCAGAGGTGTTTGCTTTTGATTATCCCCTCCCCCAATCTGCCCTCCCATCTATCATCCCCCTGCTCTCTTGACCCCTCCTCCCCTTATTTTCCTGTAGGGTAAGATAGATTTCTATACCTCATTGTGTATGGTTTTCCCTCCTTAAGCTAAATCCTATGAGAATAAGATTCACTCATTCCCTCTCACCTTTCGCCATTTCCCCTCCACTATAAAAAACTTTTTTGGTCTATTTCATGTGAGATAATTTACCCCATTCTACTTCTTCCTTTCTCCTTCTCTCAGTGTAATCCTCTCTCACCTCTTAATTTTATTTTCCAGATATCACTTCTTCATCTTCAACTCACCCTGTGCCCTCTATCTATCTATACATACATAAAATTTTTTCCCTCCCACTACCCTAATACTGACAAAGGACTCATGAGTTACAAATAACATCTTTCTATGCAGGAATGTGAACAGTTCAACCTTAATAAGTCTGTTATGAGTTCTCTTTTCTGTTTAACTCTTTCCTGTTTCATTTGAGTCTTGTATTTGAAAGTCAAATTTTCTATTCAGCTCTGGTCTTTTCCACAGGAATTCTGGAAAGGCCCCTATTTCATTGAATGACCATTTTTTACCCTGAAGGATATACTCAGTTTTTCTGGGTAGGTGATTCTTGGTTGTAATCCTGTCTCCTTTGCCCTCTGGAATATTATATTCCAAGACTTGCAATCCCTTAATGTAGAAGCTGCTAAATGTTGTGTTATCCTGATTGTGTTTCCACAATACTTGAATTGTTTCTTTCTGACTGCCTGCAATATTTTCTCCTTGACCTGGGAATTCTGGAATTTGGCTACAATATTCCTAGAAGTTTTCCTTTGGGGGTCTCTTTCTGGAGGTGATCAGAGGATTTTTTTAATTTCTCTTTTGCCCTCTGGTTCTAAAATATCAGGGCAGTTTTTCCTGACGATTTTTTGAAAGATGATGTCTAGGCTCTTTTTTAGATCATGGCTTTCAGACAGTCCAATAATTTTTAAATTCTCTCTCTTGGATCTATTTTCTAGGTCAGTTGTTTTTCCAATGAGATATTTCACATTGTTTTCTAAGTTTTCATTCTTTTGGCTTAGTTTTACAGTGCCTTGATTTTTCATATAGTTGCTAGCTTCCAATTGCTCCACTCTAATTTTTAAGGAAGTATTTTCTTCAGTAAGCTTTTGGACTTCCTTTTCCATTTGGCCAATTTTGCTTTTGAGGGCATTCTCCTCCTCATTTGCTTTTTGGACCTCTTTTGCCATTTGGGTTAGACTATTTTTTAAGGTGTTATTTTCTTCAGTATTTTTTTTTTTTTGAGTTTCCTTTAGCATCACTCTCAGTTTTTCCTCTACTCTTACTTGCTTCTCAAAATCCTTTTTGAGCTCTTCCATGTCCTGGGACCAATTCTTATTTTTCTTAGAGACTTTGAATGTAGGAGCTTTGGCCTCGTTGTCTTCTGGTTATATGTATTGGTCTTCTTTGTCACCAAAGTAAGATAATAGAGTCTGAATCTTTTTGCGCTGCTTGCTCATGATCCCAGCCAATTACTTGAGTTATAAACTCTTTGTTCAGGTAAGGGTCTGTTTCCAGTGTGGAATATGTACTGTTCCAAGCTTCAGGGGTTTTGTGCAGCTGTTTTCAGATACTTCTAGGGACCTGTAAATTTTCAGCTCTTCCAAGGTGCTATGATCAAGGGTAAGGAGTTTACTCCTTTCCTGTCCTGTGCTCTGCTCTATGAGTGACCACAAACACTCTTTTCTGTCTTGGAACTGTGAGGAGGATTTCCTCTCTACAGCCACTACAAGCTCTACCACTCAAGCTCTCCTCCTTGCCCCAGGACCGCCATCCAGAACTGTGACCCAGATCCAAGCATGCACAAAGCAAGAGAATCCAGCACCAGCAGAAAGATTCCTGCAATCCCCCTGTGATCAGCCACTTGATTCCCCCTCAGTCTGTGGGCCGGAAGATCAGGAAGTAGCCACCGCCCCTGGGCTGAGCTCGGGAAATGGGACTGGGAATCCATTCTTCTCTCTCACTGCAGAAACAGACTTTTTCCACTGACTTTCTAAGTTGTCTTTGGTGTTCATGGATTGAGAAGTCTGGAAACCTCCAGAGCTGCCTGCGATTCAGTCTTCTGAGGCCTGCTCCAGGTTTGCTGAGGCCTGTGCGCCCACACCAAACTGCATTCCTCTCCCAGGCTGGCGGAATATACCTTTCTGATCAACCATCCAAGCTGTCTTGGGCTGGAAATTTGTTTCACTCTGTCTTTTTGTGAGTTCTGCTGCTTTAGAGTTTGTTTAGAGCCATTTTTTATAGGTATTTGGAGGGGTTTGGGGGAGAGCTCAAGCAAGTCACTGCTTTTACTCTGCCTTCTTGGCTCTGTCTCAAGAGTCTGGATCACTATTTCTTATAGCACATTACAAATCCCATTCCATTACAAATGACATTACAAATTCCATTACAAAGAAGTTCTTTTCCCTTTTTAAAAAAAATCTCTTTGGGATACAAACCTAGTGGTGGTATTGCTGGGTCAAAGTGTATGCACCATTTTATAGCACTTTGGGCATGATGGAACTCAAAATAAAAAAGAAGAATATTAAAAATTGTTTTTATATCTATAATTGGAAAAATAAAATATTAAGTAATTACATTTTTTAAAAAAAATTCTCTCTCCACTGAGAAAGGTATTTCTTCAGCCTCTTTTCTGTAGAGTTTGCCCACTGTACTCCCACTCAGTAGGAAAATTCTAGACTCTTAGAAATCTTAGCTTAGAACTTTTCAATACTCTCCCTTAGGACTCTGAGTCTTAATAAATATCATTCCTTAGAGATGTTTCTTCAGTCTATTCATGTTTTCTAAAAAAATGCTTCTTTGTTCCTCTCTCTGATCTCAGTTTTTGATGTATCCAAGAACCATCAATCTTCCCTTTTCTCAAATTAGAGATTACATTAGCTTCAGAAACTAAAACTCCAAGTGAGAGGGTACTCCAACTTTTTAGCAATCCTTTGCTATTGAGGTTCCTTTTGGTTGCGTTAAGATTCTCTCTTCTAAGATTAGCTATAGATAGGGATACTTCACTTGGAATCTCGGATTCCTGGAACTCACTATAAGGATGACAGTCACCAATTTCTAGAGACCTAGCTTCTTTTGGGAGCAGGACCTCATGGGCAGCCCTGACTATATTCTAAGCCAGCAGATTACTAAGAGAATACCAATGTGCCAAAAACCCAGCCAACTCATGGTACAAAAACTTCTGAAGTGTTGGGGTTACGAAGTACCCAAATGGGATAGTTGAAACTTGATGATCAGAAGTATTGTCCCCATGGCTCCTCCTCCTTGATTTTTACTGTTAAAACCCTCTCCTTATCCAGGAAAGTTGTATTCGGAAAGTCCTAGGCCCTACCCAAGATCCCATCAATGCTACTCAAGGGCATTCTAATTCCACTAGTCACAACACCTCAAGTGTTTCTCACATTTGAACTTCCTCTATCAAGAGGACAGAGGAGAAACAGTAGGAATTAGAAGGTCACCTAGAATGGAGAATGGGGCAGTAAATTAGAAGTAGGAGAACAGAAAAGGGGTAGATGTAACAGAGTACAGACTTATTGTTTCTCCTTCCCCTAAAATCTTCTTTAATAAACAAAATTTCCCTTGGAATATGTTCTTTCTGATTAGTTGAGATGCAGAATTATAACTTCCTCTATGGTGCTTCCTGGGACTCTTTAGCCATCTGTGAAGACTCTTCATCTCTGGGTTTCTTCCAAGGACAGACAGGGAAAGGATGAAGATGAAGTATAAGGAATTTTTAGTGCCCACTTGATATTTATAATCATGGCAATAAAGTATAGTAAAAGACTTTGAAGATCGTAAAATCTCAGTATTGGAAGGTCCCTCAATGGTCATCTAATCTATCCCATACTTGAGCAGCAGCCTACTCTATAATAGAGGATTTGAGCTGGAACAGACCTTAGATTATCTAATCCAAGTCCCATATTCTAGAGGTTAAGGAATTGAGGCCAAAATAATCACATTTGATCATGTCACTTCCCCTAAAAAATGCTGAGTGTCTCCCTATTGCCTCTGGAATACAATACGGACTCCTCTGTCTGGCATTCCATACCCTCCTGGATCACTGCCTTGTTATAGCAGAGGGGCTTGTTTAGCTCAGTGAACTATGAGCTATGCCATGCAGGCTTATCCAAGATGGACAGGTCATAATGGATAGTTCTGACAAAAGATGATCCACTGGAAAAGGAAATGGCAAAGCACTCCAGTATCCTGGCCAAGAAAACCCCATGGAGAGCATTTCAGGAGATAGTGGAGGACAGAAGGGCCTGGTCCAAGGGGTCACAAAGAGTTAGACACGACTAAACAACTGAACAACAACAACAATTGTTTGGCATTCGGAGCCTTAAACAATCTGGCTTCAACCCCTCTTTCACATTTCTGCCCACTATGCATTTCAGCCAAACTTGCCAACTTGCTCCCCTCCCACTCCCACCTCCCATTTAAGGCATTTAGTCTCCTGTCTTTATGTGATACACACACACACACACACACACACACACACACACACACACACACGTGTGTGTGCATATATGTATGTATATACACACATGTATATGTGTACATGTATGTACATGTATATATACATATGCCCACAAACATAGATACACACAACACATATGTGTGTGTTTACATATGTGTATATGTACATGTGTGTGTGTCTATATGTATGTGTGTGTGTATGTATGTGTGTGTGTGTGTGTGTATATATATATATATATTTTTTTTTTTTCCTCTGCCCAGAATGTTCTTTTTCCTTACCTCAACCTCTTGGAATCCCTACATTCTTTCAATACTCAATTGCTACCTCCTATTCAAGAATTTTTAAGATCCCTTCAGTGGTTAGCACTCCTCAGCCTCTACCCAAAAATTATTTTGTACCCATCTTTTGTGTACTTTTGTATTTACTTATCTAGAATGAAGTAGCAGTACTGGAATTTGGAACCAGGTCTTTGGATTTCAAATCCAGAGCTCTTCTCCACAACCCCAAATTGCCTTTTGGGTCACCATGGCCACTGGAAACTGTTAACCACAAGAAAAAGAGGGAGTAAAAACCTCTTTCTAGGCCAGCAACTCATTGCATAGAACTCAAAAATATTCACTCAGATCTTTATAAGGGTCCACAGTTCAGAGTGCCTGTGACATGCAATTGTACAGTAAGAGAAAGGAGAGCTCTACAGCATGGGCCTCATCACTGGAGGCATTTATTAAATAGGAAAGCAAAGACAAGTACTTCAAAACTGGGCATAGACATGAGCAGCAGAGAGTGGGCATGAGTGACAGTTCTGAATAGGTTCTTTTCTTAACTTTGTCCATTGACTTGTAATGGAGATCACTTACCTTCCCCTTTCTCACTAGCAGCCATCCAGGCTCCAAATGTGCATGAATAAGTTATTCCAGCCAGCCATCAGGATACTGGATATCTTCCTTAATTAACATACACAAAACAAAACACTGTCTTTTGTTTTCTCTCTTACTCTCCAGTTGTGCATTATTTGTATTAACTGTGAAAGGCAGGTCAAATTTGCAGCTGTTTTCAGCAAGCTAAAAATCAACAACAAACTTAACACCCACTGTTTCTGCGATTTTAATGGTTGTTAAAACAAGGATTTTGCCAGAGATGGAGATTTGAAACTGGATTAGCAATTAATAAACTGTTACTATCATTATTCAAAAGCTGATCAAGGGATTCAAGAACCAGAAACAAATCAGATAGTACTAGAACTTTCCCAGAAACTAATTCCTTCTCCTGTATTTCCTTTGCTAGCTTCTCTTTCCCTTGCTCATTAATTGTGACTTAGAGCTGGGACTTTGGTTCTTCTTCCTCAGGCCTTGATCCTTTGGGGTAGCTTATCAACTCCTGTGGCTTCAATTAATATTTGGACATACATAACATTAAATCTACGTTTTTTGAGTTCAATATTTTATCTGTTTTCTGGTCTCATATCTTCTCGTAAAAGAAGAGTTTCTTCTTGAATGACCTACTACCACCTAAATGTCCTCAAACTGTGGAAACTATTTTTCTCTAACTTCCTCTGTTGCCCCTTAGTTTCCTAAAAATTAATCGTGCCATCACTATAATTACTATGACTCTTAACCTTAAAGTCAACTGTTTCCCAGCATAATGATGACAGTTACATCCTGGTAGGATGTTGCCATTGTAAGGGATAAATCTGAGACCATGTTCAAAGAAAATGCTTGAGATTCTATAGGAACCTGCCTATAGAATTCAATTCAGTTCAATAAACAAAATACTTATAAAGTTCTAGACACTGTACTAAGAGCTGAAAATACCCCCCCCCCCCAAAAAAGGCAAAAGACAGTCCCTGGCTTCAAGGAGATTATAATCTGATGTTGTTCAGTCACATCTGACTCTTCCTGACCCCATGAACCATACCACACCAATACTATCAAAGGGGTTTTCTTGGTGAAGAAACTGGAATGGTTTATTTCCTTCTCCAGTGGATTAAAGCAAACAGGTTAAGTGACTTGCCATGGTCACACAGTTAGTAAGTGTCTGAGGCTGGATTTGAACTGAGATCTTCCTGACTCCAGCACTTTATCCACTGTGCCAACTAGTTGCCTCTTTATCATCTGATAGAAGCAGGCTATTCTTAAAGCAGCCCAGCTGGATCTTCTCAGATACTTATTTAATATTCTTCCATACCCAGAGTCTTTTGACTCTTAATAAGCATGCCCTTCTAAACCTTTAGGATTCTTGTTTTCTTCTCTGAAAGATGCAGCATGGCAGAGTCAAGACTGCTGGGCTTGGAACCAGGAAGACTTGGTTCTGCCTCTGACACATCACACACATACAAGTGTATGACTTTTTCACTTAACTTCTATATACTTCAGGAAATTACTTAAAACCTTGGACTTTTCTTCTAAGTTGTAGGCAAGTTGAGATTTTGGGGGAGGGAATTTCTATACAGGGAGTCCTCCTATCCTGATGAAACTACAGATTCTTTGCCTCTTTGAATACCTACTGTCTGAAAAGATCCTTTTGGGAGAGAAAAGAGGGTTTACTTCAGACTCATGACAACTGCATTATAATTAGGGACAGTGTATCTGGTATTATACAGTGTAATTAGAACCTCATCAAGTATTACCATGGATGAGAGAATTTTAGAATTGGAAGATGTATTAGATACATTCTAATTGTTTAATAGTCACAAATTATCTAGTCCAAACTTCTGTAGCCTCTGTAGAAAAGATCATTAAATAGGGTTAGAAAAGTTATCTTTGGAGTCTGCTGCATTCTAAAGCTTCTTTCTCTCTCTCCTTTCTCCTTTCTTCCCATATCCTCATTTGAACTCCCTTTCTCCTTTATTAAAACTTGCAATTTCAGGTCATTCACCCCCAAAGAGGTATAAAAGATTGAAAATAATTTAAAACCATCTCCCTTCTATGACCGTTTGATTTAACAGATACTTAAACTAAATGAAAAGAAAAAAAGTTCTAAAATTTCTGCCATCTTAATTAAGACTAGGATAGAGATTGAACAAAAATTGGACCCAGAAGCATCTTGCATACACAGTCACCTATACCAAGGGGATAGATCCCTTCAGAGGAAGTCATAGAATCAGAAATCAAAAGATCATAGATTTAGAACTAGAAGGAACCTCAGAGCTGGAAGATATCTTAGAGACCATTTAATTTAAACCCCTTCATTTTATAGAGGCAATAACTGGGTTCCAGAAAGGTTTGAGAGACTTAGTCAAGGTCACAGAGGGAAGTCTAGTAGAGCTGGAATTTCAATCTAGGTCCTCTGATGCCAAAACAGGCCACAGAAAATAAATTTAGAACCTTGAGGCATCTTAGAGATCACCTCAAAGGACTTCAACCTTCCAGCTCCTGTCCCTCCACCTTCTTTTTGGGGAGTACCTCACATGGTCCACTAGACTTTAGGCTGGGTAGGCTCCAAACATGCTTTATTGTATTCCTGGTTCTTTTGGTGAACACAATTTTCCTTACTCCCTTTCCCATTGCCTTTCTATTCCTTGTAAACAAGTCAATACTACCATTGCTACTGAAAGGAGGGTATCAATCTATGTCACTATAGCTACACTGACCCTTGGCTGCCCCCCTATCCTTCATATGTGTTGTATATCCTTTATATGTGATCACTGAAGGTGAGGACAATCTCAATTTTTATATTTGTATTCAGAGTGGTTTGCTCATAGTAAGAGTTTTCCTAACTATATTTTTTATTCATTCATTCATCTAGACTTACTTGATCATATTGCAGAAAAGGGAATCTGAGGATCCTAGAGGTGAAGTGACTCAATCAAGGCCACAAAGATAGTAAACACCTCAGCTGGCATTTGGAAAGCTGGAAAGCTTTAGAAGTGTCTAAGGAGTCATTTGAGTACAAATCTTAAACGTGACAATAATTCAGCATTCAAATGGCATTTGACTCTATGACCTTTAAGAAGTGATACTAAATGTAAATAATTTCGTATTTACTCCAGAATTCAGGCTCTCTGAGGAAGAAAGGAACATTAGAACTTGTGGACTCTTTCCTGAAAAAGGAGAGAATATAGGGTTATGGACTCAAATAAGTCATTTACTGAGTATTTTCATATATAGAGAGGATGTGGGAAGGCAAGTGATTCCCCAATACCTTAGAGTCTCATAGTATATAATTACTGGATGCTTTATGAAAACTAAAGAAAAATAGAAGTTGAAAGAATCAAACATCCAGATAACAAAGTCTACAGATGTTTTCACTTAAAATACCTGTTTTGAAGTAGAGCAAACAGGACATTTACTTTTAATTGCAATTAATGTTTGTTCTTAGAAAACATCTCATAAATTTCTTTTCCTGTTGTTACATCAGTGATTTTCCCCTCCCACCCACCCTGGGGGATGGGAATCCATTTTTAAAAGAATAAAAAGACTGGTTTGCAATACAAAATGTCATTGTCACTGGTACATTAATGAATATTATCAGTCTTTGACATGGGTTGTCTTTTTCCATTCCCTTTCTTTCAAATTAAATGGCTGCCGAACTAGGTGAGTTTCTAGTTGGAATATAAAGAGTAGCGAAAGATACTTAGTTCTTTTAAGTATCTTTTATATCACTGAATTATTTTTCTTTGTTGTCAGCTCATTTTCCCCCGATACACTTTTTATTGTTTTTTTGGGGGGGGTGCCATGAGAATGAATGTTAACAAGGTAGTTTGGAAGGGCAATGTGATTTCCTCAAAACCCTTATTCTATGATTTGGAAAAGGAAATCTTTGTTGTTGTTGCTCAGTCGTGTCTGACTCTTGTGATCCAGTTTAGGATATTCTTGACAAAGATACTGGAATGGCTTGCCATTTCCTTCTCCAACTTATTTTACAGGTGAGAAAATTGAGACAAATAGGGTTAAGTGACTTGCCCAGGGTTACACATCTAGCAAGTATCTAGACTAGATTTGAACTCAGGAAGATGATTCTTTTTGACTTCAGGCCTGGTACTCTATCCATTACACTATCTAACTGCCTGACTGGAAAAGGAAAGACAATGGGCCAAAAATATTTTGAAATAAGTTTGTTTCACTCTTTAGATATAATATTCTGATTATACCTCCTGTTTAACGGGAGAAATGGTGGTAAAATTACAAATTATAGTGGATTTGAATTGAGTACCTAGGCATAAATAATCCCAGCTTTGCCACCAATTCCCCATGTGGCCTTATGGAAGTCCCTACCCCAGTCTGAGAATCTCTAAAAGTAGAGATTCTTCAGTTTCTTCCCAGCTCTAGAGGCTATGCTCTTTAATTTTTCCCACAAGGCAGTAATTTGTACAAATTAACTTAAGGACATTTTAAAAAATCTAATGTATGGTTTGTCTTGGAGTACATTTTTATCCTCAATATTCTCTCTAGTCCCTAAATATCTGAATCCCAAGAAATAAATCAAATAACACATAGATGGATGAGATATACCCAGATGATTAATACTGTCAGAAGACTACTCAAAGTAGGGCAAAATAATTTTATGGCCAAAAATGATGACCAGCTGGGAGCTCCTCTTGTCATTTTTTTTTTTATCTTTATTGGATTCTGGTTGATTTTTCAAAGTGATATCCATCTTTGTCCAAAGTTTTCTCAATGTTCCATGCTTATTCAAACTGAATCGCCATTTCCTACCACATAAGAAGTAAATCCATACAGCTTGGATAATTCTAAGGTATTTTGACCAAATTCCAGTCTTGGTATGAGGAGGAAAAAAAAAACAATTCAATGTCAAACTTTCTTAAATACTTCAGGATACTATTGCATGGACAGATGAGGGTTTTTATTAATTTTCACCATAGGTTTCTACTTGGTAAAATGCTCTGTAGACCACTCATTAAAACAGAGAATAATAAAATAAAAGAAATGCTGAACTAGCATTATTCAGAACTAGAAAGTTCAGTTTTTGTTTTAATTCACCAATTTATGTGCAAAATAGACACAATTTTTCAAGCCAAAACTTACTTCATTTTTTCTCATGTAGATAAGTCTGAAACATCTTTAAAAGGTAGCTTTCTCCAAATTTCACCTGTACTTTCATAACCAAACCTAAAAATAGAACATTCTAGCCTAAAGGAGATTTTTTTTTCAGGTTATTAGCAAGAAGAATAAGGAATTTGGAAACTAGACTAGATAGAAGTGAGCATAACCATAGTACTGACTGTTTGCCACATCACTAATGAAGACTCAGAGAATGTGTGACTTCCATCAAGTACCTTAAGTTTACTCCTCTTATCAGGAAAAGTCCATAACTACTATTACCGAGAAAATATCCTATTTCTTCCATACACTCACACCCCCTCTGGCACAGTCTTATGAAGGCAATCAATTGAACTTCACATTTAAATGGCAAGTTTGATTGAGGACTAAACTCTACTTAAATTCCTAGGTCTGCCTTCTTATTCTTTCTTTGATGAAAATGCCTCTCTCAAAGCAACTGGTAAGCAGGCAAGTTTATGTATGACCCCAAACTGATTACTTAACACTTCCTCTCAGGGGATGCTAAGAAGGGGCAATGTATTTCACAGTATTTACCATCCCTGATGGCCTCAGCTGAGACCTTGATATGGTAGAACTGTAAAACAAGGAGTAATCATAGTCATTAACAGACCCAGGGATTATCTCTGCTGCCCCAGTGGACACTCCTGGTTTATTGAGTGCTAGTTGTTTTGTTTAACCTACCTTTCCATCCAAGTTATACTATGGTTCTAGCAGTATAAAACCACACAATTCAGAGGTTAAAGGGGACATCCTTTCCCCCACCCGAATGAAAAAAATATTGGGGGGCAAAGACATGCCGTATTGATGACGTTTACTAGCAAAGTTGATGATAGATTTGTACTTGGAGGAGGAATAGGGATATTTGTCAATTTTCTATGACTGAGTATTGGCATTTATTCACTCAAGGCTAATCTGCTTGGTTTAACATTTGCTCCAAATCTAGCGACTAACAAGGAATATGGAACACATTCTATTGATTAAAGATAGTCCCTGACCTTTACCTCTCTGATAATTACCAGCTTAAATCACTTTGGGTTCAGGGTCAATTATGATGACATCACTCAAATGCTAGATTCTGTGAGGAACAGCCTGGAAGAATTTGCTTCATAGTATCCCTGTTTTTACTGTGAAGAAGTCTGATGATAATAGCTTACCGCCCACACTCACACTCACACTCTGTATCTGTCTCTTGTCTCTCTCTCTGTCTCTGTCTGTGTGTCTCTTTGTCTCTCTCTGTCTCTCTCTGTGTCTTTCTCTCTGTCTCTGTCTCTCTGTCTCTGTCTCTGTGTCTCTCTCTCTCTCGGTTGTCTTGAATGTGTATACAAATATATACGCTTACATTTTTGTCATTACTTCAAGAATCTATCCTTTTTTTTTTAGTCTAGTTACAAGTACCTCCAGTGATAAAGACTGCAACTCTTCTTTAACTTCGTAGCTGGTATTGATCCTCCCCCATTAAGCTCTTTAAGGGAAGAGATCGTTTTTGTTTTTGTACAGTATTTGTACCCCACGTTAACACAATGTTTATTTAGTATACAGTATGTACTTATAAATGCTTCTTTATCTATTCTTTCACTCTACTAGGGAGCATTTTCCACAGGAGCATTCTCAAATTCTTGATTACTAGCAAAAATCATCATTGCACTAAGTGCAATTTTCTTGGGGACCTGGTGCCCTTTCTATCATTTGTTTGTTTATTTGTTTATTGTAAAGACGAAAGAGCAGAAAGGAGGCAAAGGGCTTAGTGGACCAGAGATACCAAGAAACCTGAGCCTTGAACAGTGTTTATAAGATTACTGATAAGACCATTATCTGGAAGAGACAACAATACTAGGTCCTAAGGTACTTTATGGGAACAACAACAATGACAAAAACAGCAACAAAAGGATAAGTATAGGTTCCCCAGAGCTTATCCATAATCTGAGAATAATGATAATGATAATGATAAAAATTGTTAGCATTTAAATAGCATTTTAAGGTTTGAAAAACATTTTATGTGTTACCTCATTTGATCTAGGGAGACATTATCCTGAAACAACAACAAAAAAGATGACCCTGGCTTAAACTAAGCATCTCAAAGCAGAAACTACCCACCTCTTAAATTTTAGAGGATTGCCTATATAATAAACATGACAATATTATCAAAGTCAATTTATAGTTTTAATGCTTTATCAATAAGATGCTTCACAGGACTTGATAAAATAATAATACCATACATTTGAAAAAACAAAAATAAATCTAGTATCTCAAGGGAAATAACCAAAAGATAAAAAGAAGTAAAGAACATTTCCAGAATTCAAACTATATTATAGAAACAGTCATCAAAACATTTGGTACTGAGTACAAATAGAGAAGTAGACCAGTGGAAGACACTATATAAGAATGCATCAAACTAATATAGCTTAATAACCCAGTATCTGGTAAACCTAAAAATAAATTACAAAGGAAAGACTTTCCTTCTTGATAAGAAGTGCTAAGAAAAATGGAAAGCAGTCTGGCAGAAATTAGACCAACATTTTATACTACATTCCAAAAGAAATTCAAAATAAATGCCTGAATATTAAAGCTCATAGCATTAAGTGTGAGACAGAGAGAGAGAGAGAGAGAGAGAGAGGGAGAGAGAGAGAAACACATCACACACACAGATATTTATAGCTATGGGCAAGAGATGTATTCTTAACCAAAAAAAGGGAGAAGAAAAATATAAAATATAAAAAATATAATTTTTATCATATGAAATAAAAAAAGTTTTGGCATGAACAAAATTAATACTTCTAAAATAAGGTATGAAGTTGAATAAGGAAAAATAAATTTGCATCAAGTGTTTGGGATAAATGTTTAGCATCCATGATATGTATGTGTGTATATGTAGACATATATAGTGAGATAGAAACACACACACACAGGAAAAACAGAAATATCTATGACCAAAGCTATTCTCCAATAAACAAGTCATTAAAATCTATGAACAAGCAGTTCTCAAAAGAATTTCTATTAAGCATTGACAAGCATAAACATATTCCAAACCATTAACAATAGGGGAAATGAAAATCAAAACAATTCTGAGGTATTACCTCATTCCCAAGAAACTGGCAAACGTGACAAAAGACAAGAATTTTCAATATTTGAGGAATTATGGAAATACAGACACAGTAATGCATTGTTGGTGAAACTGAATTAGCGCTACCATTTTGGAAAACAATTTGAAATCATTGGGATTATAATAATCTCTTGTATTTATATAATGCTTTAAGGTTTGTGAAATGCTTTAAAAATATCTCATTTTATTCTCACAACAATCCTGAGAGGTAGGAGAGGGAAGCCCCAGAGCTGAATATGAATTCAGCCTCTGGTACTTAATGTGTGTCCTTGGGCAAGTTACTCAAATGTTCTGAGTCCCTGGTTAGAATATTGGTGCACACTGGAATGTATAGTCCCCATAAGAATGTTTACCTAGATTATGCATGCACCTGGTTTGTTTGAGATCTGTGAACACACACACACACACACACACAGAAAGGTAATTTTTCCAACAAGGTTGTGATTTTTGAAAATGAAGGATGGGATTACCTATTTAGAGTTGTTCTAAGAATTGTTGAATATGGAGTTGTATGTGGTTCTTACAGAGCACTGACACCTTAGACCTGAATGTTTCTGCATCCAATTTATCTTTATTCAAAATAACAATTAGATGCCAGGGGATAAACCCACTGAAAATGGCATACTTTAGGAAAGCATGAATAAAATTGATTGTTTAAATGGCTTGTTCCTGCCACGTGGCTTTTCAGTAAACTGAAATAAGTCTCCTGCTTTCTAAAACTACTTTCCACTCCTTATCAGTAGTGATTGTATGCTTTCCCCAGAAGATGAGAGGCTAATTTCTAGTCTCACCCAGAGGCAATTCTTATCCTTATCAGCAAGCCAACATTATTCAGTGAAGACCTGTTCACCTTAAGTGTTTGCCTCAATTTTCTGGAAGTAGATTAGCCCCAAATACTACACAGCAAGAATCTGAATTCCTTTCAGAGGTAAACATAGTATAAAATTCAGCATTTATATACATCTCTATATTGGCATAGGCTTTAAATATTTAAAACTCATAGCATCTCCTAAAAATAGGGCACTGTGACCCTCTGCTGCCTCTAGAATAAAATCGAAATTCCAGAGGCTGGCATTTAAAACTGTACAATCTAGCTCCCATCACTCTGCCATACTTATTTCCTAAATTATTTCTCTTCCCACACTCTACATTATGGCAAAATTGGTTCTTGCTACTCTCTGAGCTAAGTATTCCATTTCCCACCTTGTTCCTTTGCCCTGGTTGAAGCTCTTGCCTCTTTCCCTTAGAATCTCAGGTAAGGTGCAAAGCTTAGCCGATCTGTGTCCTCTTGAAGTCTGAGCCTTGTCTCTTATCAAATGACAATTAACTAAAGAGTTGTTCAAACATTTCCTGGCTGAAGCATCAACTCTCATGTCAGAGATACTTCTTAAACTGATATGTTAAGGAAGCTAGGTGACATAACAGGTAGAGCACAGGCCCTGGAGTCAGGAGCATGTGAGTTCAAATTTGGCCTCAGATATTTACTAGCTGTGTGACCTTGGACAAGTTACTTAATTGCACTGCCTCCAAAAAAAGAGATGTCATTTTGCTCTGAAACTGTTTACTATTATTATTGCTATTATTGTTATCTTCCTTAATGAAGTTTCTGTATAATTTATCTGGGAGTGGCAGTGTGGGGAGGGGGAGGGGGTTCCATAGATTGGTGGAACAGTGGATAGAGTGCCAGGCCTGAAGTCAGGAAGACCTGAGTTCAAATCTAGCCTTAGACACTAGCTGTGTGACCCTGGGCAAGTCAATTAATCCTGTATGCCTCCTTTTCCTCATCTGTAAAGTGAGCTGGAAAAGGAAATGGCAAACCACTCCAACATCTTTGTCAAGAAAACCCCAAATAATGTCATGAGGAGTTGAACACAACTGCAAAAACAGAACAAATTTATCTCAAGCATTCATATGGTTAAACTTAACTCATCCCTTTGGCAGCACTATTAATTCCAGATGATGTCAAAAACGTATTTGAAAGAGAGTTATTTTTCTTTTTGGTATATTGTCTACCTGCAGGGTTCTGTCAAAAGTACAGAGTGTGAAATAGGATTTGAACCTTGATCGATGGTTAATTAGTCAGTAGACCTTTACCTGCTGAACTGAATGAAGGCAATCAATCAGTTTATTTGGTTGATCTGCATTTATCTGACATAATTTTGACCATCTCAAATCAAGCAGGTTTTCTTTGGGACATTACTACTCTTCCAGGCAAGTGAACTGATCATTTTGGTTGATTGTTGGGTACATTATATAACCAGCTGTTTTTAGGAGCTATGTAGATATAATTTAATTGCAACTTTTTTTATCTGTGTTATTTCTCATTCCAAGAGACATTCTGAAAAGAAGCAATCCACATCTAACTCAAATACATTCACACTGAAAAATATGCATTTTTTTTCTCATACAATTCTGTACAGACTTAGAACAAAATCTTTAGCCTAATTTTTACCCAAAAGGTGACTGGAAGAATATTAATAACCATATAATGACCTCCATAAATACCTACAGTGAAATCATATCATAGGTCAGTTTAATTTTTCTGCTTCCAATGAGGAGGAGGAGGAGGAGAGAGACAGACAGAGAGAGAGAGAGAGAAAGGGACAAGTAGAGATAGTGAAGAGAAAGAAGAAAACACCGCATTCATAAAACACAGAGAAGCACTGGAAACTTGACTTTCTATGCACTATAGCTTGGTTCCTGCAGCTGGGGTAATTTATGAGCAAGGGTCCAGTGAGTGTCTGTCCTGCCCCACACTTGCCCTAAAATTCATCCATCCTTATTGCATGTTAAAGTCCCACAGATCTGAAGTCTCCCCCAGCCCACATAAAGCTTCCACATCAGCAATTCCAGGTGAAAAATCTTTGACATGTAACAATGCAGTTAAGGAATTGGATCAGTGGTTCCAATAGAGACTGAGCAAGCTGGGGCTTAAATGCTCTATTTTCCAGTGCCCTGATCTTTCTTTGGTCCCTCATTGCTCTTTATCCTCTCTGGCTTACCTTCCCCTTGCCTCAACAAGGGTAGGAATACAAGATACTGGTATATTGATATCCAGCTAGGTGGCGCAGTGGATAGAGAGCCAGCCTTGAAGACCAGACAACTAAGTTCAAATATGACCTCAGACACTCACTAGCTGTATGAACCTGGGTAAGTTACTTAACCCTGTTTACCTCAGTTCCTCATCTAAAATGAGCTGCAGAAAGAAATGGCAAACCATTCCAGGTTTTTTGTTTGTTTGTGTGTGTGTGTGTGTGTGTGTGTGTGTGTGTGTGTGTGTGCGTGTGTGCGCACGCGTGCACCAAGAAAACCCGAATGGGGTCATGGAGAGTCTAACATGGCTAAAAACTATTGAACAACAAACTCCTGATGCTATTCATTACTGGGGAAGGAGGTTTCCAAGCTCTACGTTTAAGGCTTGACTCCCTTCACACCAAATACTAATTTAATTTTAACTTAAACCTAAAAATTATTTACCCTAGACTAATGATATTTAAGGGAGCTGAGAGATATAATTCTAGCCTAGTACCTTCTCTCTTTAAGGAGAATAGAATGGTAACCATCTCTGGTCTCAGCCTTTTTCCTTACCTTCTGGAAGGAATTAAAATTTCCCTTAAACAAGTGTGGATAAAAGAGATGCAAGATATTTTGGTCTTCCTATATGAAAGATTTAAAGGAAATAATTTATTAAAGTTTTCAACCCTATCATAGCCTACAGCCTCTCTCTAACCCCTTCTTGGGGGATGGAGGGAGAAGCCCACGGGAAAAACAAACAAACAACAATTTAAAAAAAAAAAAAACTTTGTGTGCAGAAGCATTTCTGTTTAAAAGCAAATTAAGCATGTCACCCCTTCTTGTGAGGATCCAATGAAATGACGGTTGTGAAAGCACCTTGTAAACTACATAGCTCGCGGGCTCTCTCTCTCTCTCTTTCTCTCTCTCTCTCTCTCTCTATCTCACTCTCTGTCTCACTCTGCCTCTATCTCTCTATCTGTTTCTCTGTTTCTCTCTCTCTCTCTGTATCTCACTCTCTGTCTCACTCTGCCTCTATCTCTCTCTATCTGTTTCTCTCTCTCTCTTTCTCTAGCTGTTTCTCTGTCTCTGTGTGTCTGCCTCTTTCACACACACACACACACACACACACACACACACATACACACACACCAGTATTATCATTATTATTGCTGTAATATACCAGTTGCTATAGGCACTTTCCATTGTGGAAGGTGTTAAGACTATTGGGTTGGAAAAAATCTAAAAGTATACAAGTGAGCTGGATGTTAATAGTTTTACAACTAGCTGATTGCTAAATCAGTAAATGAGTGAATACTAAGCCAGTTCTAAAACTCTCCACCCCAGGTCCCAGCCAGCTGGTCAGAATGCTTTCAGTCCTTTCATTCCAGAACTTATTTCATATTTTACCTCTTTGACATCCAATTATATCAATGAAATGAAAGCCAGTTTTGAATCAGTTATATTAAATATAAATAAACAAATAATAATATATCAAAATACATAATATATAGATATATTAAATGAAAAATAAATAAAAATAATGAATCAATGAATGAAAATAAATAAATGAAAATAAAATATAAATAATATAATGAACAAATTAAACAAAAAATTAAATACATAAAAATACCAAATATCGAATAAAAATAAAATATTAAATTCCACATAGCATGTTCTCAGGCAAGAGAAAATACAGAGAAGGAGACCTCTAAAATTCCCATAAGGAACTACTGGCATCAGTTTGCTCATCTCCACAAATTTTCCAAGTACAAGTCAAATTGACATTGAGATTTTCCTTTCTCTCTCTGCTTATTTATGTTCTGGGTTTAGGTGAGATGACTGAGGATAAGGTGGAGAAGGAATCAAACAATCAACATTTATTATTATGTACCAGGGCAGTATACTAAGTACCTGAGACTAAAAAAAAAAATCCTTGCCATTGAGAAACTTACATGCTAATGAATGGGGAAAGAAATCATATACATAAATATATACATATATGTGTGTATATATATATATATCACAGAATATACAAGATGAATATAATGTAGAAGGATGGTCATCTTCGAGGGAATGGCATTAAGGGGGTGAGTGGGAGGGGAAAGCAATTAATTGCCTCTTGGAGGAACATGCCCTTTAGCTGAATCTTAAAGAAAGCCAAAGATTCTAAGGGTCTGAATTTGGGAAGGAGAATAGTCTAGGCATAGAGGGGCATAGCATGGAAATAAGCTATAGAGGATCTTGTGTAAAGGGTAAACAAGCAGGATATCTGGATCATAAAGCTGGTGGAAATGAATAGAATGTAAAAATGGTTGGGAAGGTAAGAAGAGGGCACTGTGTTCAGAGCTTTGAATGTCAAAACTGGAACTTCATATTTGATCTTTGGGGTAAGAGGGAGTCACTGGAGTTTGTTGAGGGGGAAGTAGAAACATTGTCAGACATAGGATTTAAAATAGTGAATTTGGCAGCTAAATTGTGATTAGAGTGTGGAACGACTTAAAAAGGAGAGAACAATTAGAAGGCTATTATAATCGTCCAGGTGACAAGTAATAAGGGCCTAAATTAGGCTGATGATTGTTAGTACAGAAGTAGTATTCAAGAGGTGTCACAGAGAATGAAATTACAAGTTTTGGCAACTGATTACATATGTAGGGTGAGCAAGAGTGGGAAGATGGAAGAGTTTATATAGGTCAGAAACAGATTAGAATAAAATGGCAGCAAAAGAAAAGAATACCAACTCTAAACACTTGGTTCCTTTGGCATTACATAGTAGTACTTGCCAAATTAATTTATTTATGTAATACTTATTGACAAAATCTAAAAATGATGGTATGGAAGGCTAAGGATATTCTGTTTTCCAAAGATAAAGGGGAATTAGGGGCCCTGAAATTCTTGAACAAAATACAAATAATTAACCCTATGTTCATGTTAAATTATTGAAATTGTCTTTAATATATGCATTATTTCCTATACACTATTTCAGAAAAAAAATTTGCATTATTTTTTTCCAATAGAAAATCTGTTTTGAGTCACATAATTTTTGAGTCAGAAGGATCTGCAGGGGTCTCCTAGTCCAATCCCAACCAAAATTAGAATTCCTTTTTGTACTTGCCCAAGAGGTGGTCATAGAGTTCATGTCTGAGGAATTCAAGTGAAGGGAAAACTGCTAGTTTCTGGAAAAGCTCATTCTACTCTAATTGGAAGTTTCTCCATATATCAAACTTATATTTGACTTTCTGTAACTCCCCACTATTTCTCCTAATTCTTGTTCACCAGAGCCATGAAAGATGAGTCCAATTTCTCTTTCACATGGCAGTCATCTAGTCCTCTCTTGATATTTACTTTTCTAGGCTAAACTAGCCCCAGCTCCTTTGACCAGTCCTCAGAAGAGGCCTTCTACTTCCAACTCCTACTCTGGACATTCTTCTGCTTATTAATATACTTTTGAAAATAGGTCACCCTAGTGACACATTGGGCAGAATATGAGGCTTCTGTAGAGATGGAAGTTTTCAATTCCAGGTACTCTGATAATAGTTGCACAGAGTTATTTTTTTTTTCCCCAAAATAAAATCAGAAAGTTAAAACTGTATTTCTAAATCAGCCAAGTCTGCCTTATCTAGCACTCTATCAACTGGGAATCTTGAAGGGAGCTATTATTATTCAGCATATGTTTATTGACTTCTTTGGATTCAGGAAAGGTGTCCTGGAGGTCAATTTGGGCAGTCTCCATTTTTACCTACTAATCATCATCCATGATTGGAATGAAGATCTTAAGAGTAGGGCCCAGGAAGAGTCTGGGCAGATGATTGAATTTTTGTAAGAAATGTGCTAGGTTGTGATAGCATAATAAGACAATAGAGTAATTGTGTGGCTCATAAATTGTCAATTGGCCTAATGATAGGAGATTAACAAATTGCTGGTAGGTTGTTTCCCCAGATTTCTTAAGCTATAGGAATTGGTAAAGTGGTAGAAGTGGCCTAGTAGAAGAAATCAGAATGAAGTGAGCAGAAGCACAAGTGCAATTTATACAATAACAACGTTGTAAAGACAAAAATATTAATTTAATTTAATTTTATATTAATTAATTTAGTGCATGAAGGTTTGCAGAGCACTTTATGAATATCATCTCATTTTATCTTCCAAACAACCCTGGGAAGTGGCTGATGTAATTATCTCCACTTTACAGATGAGGAAACTGAACTAGACAAAGATGAAGTGACTTGTTCAGGGTCACATGTATTAAGTGCCTGAGGCTAGATTTGAACTCTGGTTTCTCTGATTCTAGATCCAGCTCCACTGCTCTATCCAGCTACTTCTCTCTCTGTCTCTCTCTCTCTCTCATACACACACACACACACACACACACACACACACCTTACTCCCTCATTTTAGGTGTTTCCTAAAGCTCTGTCACAAGTCATCTTTGTTGCCCCTCCAAGACCTCATTCAGTTCCCGTGGGTTCAGTTGTCATCTCTATGCAGATGATTCAGTCCCAGTATTTCCCCTAAGCTCAAGTCTCACATCTCCAACTGCCTACTAGACACTTCAAACTCAATATACCCAAAAGTCAAATTTATATTTTTGCTAAAACCCAACCTCTTTCTTAATTTCCTTGTCTTGATCATCCTTTCAGTTATCCAAATCCAAAACCTTGAAATCATCTTCGATTCCTCACCCTCATTCACATATCCATTCAATTGCTCGATATTATCAATTCTATCTCCACAATATCTTTCACATCCCTTCTCTTCTCTCTGCTCGCATAACACCAATAATAGAGTTCAGTTCCTCTTGACTGTACTTTTACAATGTCCTCCAAACCATACTCCCTTCCTTTTCTCCAATCCATCCTTCAAACAGGAACCAAAATGATTTTCCTTAACCATAGGTCTGATAATCATGCCACTCTCCTGTTCAATAAGCTCCTAGAGTTCCATATTGTCTCTAGAATCAATGAGAAACTTAAAAAAAATGTATATACATCTTCACAACTTGGCTTTAATCTACTTCTTCAGCTTTATTATGCATTATTTCTTTTCTTGCTGTCAATGGTTTAGTCACATCGGACATTTTACAATCCCTCACATGTGATATTCTGTCATTCATATTTGCAAAACACTTCACATATTTGATTTGATTTAAAAAAAATGATAAAGATCCTAAGAAGCAGAGAAAAGTAGGAAGTACATTCTAGGCATTTTATATATATATATGTGTGTGTGTATGTGTATGTGTGTATACATGTATATTATATATACATATATATGTATATATATATATATATAGTGTTTTGTAAACTTCAAAGTGCCATATAAATGGTGGTTGTTATCGATATCATCATCATCATCACCTTTCAAAAATCAGCTTATTTCACCTCCTGCATGAGAGATGTGCCTTCTTGATTTCCCCCATCCCCAAATTGTTGGTATTTCCCTTTATACCTTATATTACCTTGTATATATTGCATAATTGTTTTGTATATACTTATATTTGCACATATTCCTTCTCCTGATAGTCTATATGCTCCTGAAGACTGGGACTTTCATTTTTTTTTGTATGAAATATGTTTGTGTCTGTGGTGACTGATACACAGTGGGTACTATATTCATTGGTTGATTGGTTGAGATAGATTTTGTCTGTTTATGCACAGACAGTGACGTGAAATTTTGCTTTAAAATGTTTTATTCAGCAATTCTATCTCACTACAAGTTCTTTTCAATTGTTATTTATCAGTAACATTTTTGTTAAAACACCAGGCTTAAAAATAAAGAAATCCTTTGTAAGCGTTTGTTATTGTCTATGCCTCACTTGTGAACCGATGTTATATTCAATCCTCTTTGCAACATTTGAAAGATTTATATGAAAGAGATTGTATCACTAGAAATGCTGAATTTGGATATAAGATGAAGAAAATGCCACTGAAACAGATAAGCTGAAAGAAAAGATCATGTTTTCAGGGGGAAAAACACACTTTAAGTAATAAAGTATAAAGGGATGAGAAAAAACAAAGTAAAAATGGATATGAAAATTGTTTCTACAGTGAAAGTTTATCGAAGGTTTCCATGAGGTCTAAGCATCTTTAAGTGCCAAGTTATTGGCTTCCTGCAGATTATATGATCCACCATCAAAATGAATTATTGAAATGTCTGCCAACCCACAATTTACTTACATCAAGTATGTTGTTATTTCCATATTCTGATATGAGCTTCCATATAAGGTGTTTGTGAAATTAGTGTAAAGGCATTTATTTTTAAAGGTGATATTTTCCACAGGCATTTAACATACAGTTTGCTACCAGTGAATTCACTATTACCATGGCTCATTATACTTCTTAAAGTTTTACTAGAGAGCTGCTACTTAATGGAGAAATAATCCTGCCTCACATCAGGCCAGTTTCCACTATCAGTGATATAAGAGCAAGTACTACCAGCAAATCCAGATGTCTACATTAACAGAGAGGAGTTGTCCCAGTTAGTTTGCACTTCCACTATTTTTAAAGCTTAAATAACTGAATATTTAATTCACAAAAAAAATCCCCACTTTTAGTTTCATCTTATGGTGGTGATAGTGGGGGAGTGCACTGTTTTCCTATGGCAGAATCTTTTTACATACAGGTAAATAAAACTGCCAAAATTCCAAACAGATGGTGTTGGGAGGTGACATTAATAGGAGAGAAACAATGCCCAGTGGTCTGCATGTGGTTCTGCAGTGCAACATCCGATGAGAAAATTCAAGATGAACTATAAAAGCTCTTTTTGATATATCAATACCTTGTTCTTCTCTTTTCAGATGATGCTTTCCAGGGTGTGGCAGCAAAGACTGTCCCGTGGGCAAACTGTTTGAATCTAATAGTTTTTTTGAATTTAGCAATTATAAATAAAATAAATGATATATGTAAAACAGTGGAGAAGATCCAAAGGGTAATAAGACATTGTCCCAGCCAGATCTCCTCAGGGCACTGACATTCTAGAAATATACATCTACACAGATAACTATAATGCAAAAATCATTCATTAGGGAAGTGCAAACCAGAATTTTGGGTAATAACTGGAGGTGGGCATAGTATTTACTAGGTGGATCATTAAAGACTTTATGGAGTAGATGCCACTTGTGGTATACTTTAAATGATGCAAAGAAACAATGGGCAAAACTAACTGGGGAGGACATTCTAGGACACACATTGATAGATAGGTGGCACATTGAATAGAGTGCCAGGTCTTCTTGGGTTCAAATCTGGCCTCAGACACTTTATAGTTATCTCACCCTGGGCAAGTCACTCGTTGCTTCACTTTCTTTATTCATAAAATGAGCTGGAGAAGGAAATGGCATACTCAAGAAAACCTCAAATTGGGTCATGAAGAGTCAGACACAACTGAACAAGAAACAGAATTTTATAAATGAGGAAACTGAGACAAGAGGATAATTGATTTGTCATATTCACACAGCTATCAATCAGCCTATTACATACCAGACACTTTGACAGGCATTGGGCATACAAGTACAAATAAGAAAATGCTCCCTTCTCATAACTAGCTTAAATTAAAATTGAGGAGACAATAAGTACATGTAAATATAAAGTAAATAAATAAAAAACAGTATATGCTGGACACTAGATTTGAAACCAGGTCTTCTGACTCCAAATGCAACACACTATTGCTGCCTTTCCTAGGATGAACAAAAAAATCTGAGGGTAGATACCATGGGGCATGCTCCGTTAATAGTGTGCGTCCAATTTGTAGCACAGAGCACATAGTAAATAGTAGAATAAGATAAGGCTGGGAGCTTAGTTAGAATGGTGCTAGATTACAGAAGGCTGTGGTTGACAACAGGGAGGGGAGAAAAGGGAATAAGCATTTATTAAAAGCCTATCAACTGCCAGGCACTGTGCTGAGCTCTTTACAAATATTATCTCATTTGAGATAGTAAAGATTTCTGAGCAAAAGAGTAATATAGCTAGATCTATGAATAAGGGAGGCAAATCTGATATCTGATATTGGGAAGTGTGGTAGTAGTGCAAAAGTGTTTTAGGCATGTCAGGAACATTTTGCAATTGTATAAGTGGTAATTAGGGCCTAGAAGGCCAATGATGGATAGAAGAGAGATTTCATAGGCTGTGTGGTTTTTATGTTATTGCTTTAAACAATTCTAACTAGATAATTCACATCGTTCATATTGCTATGCGGTATAAGTAGAGCAAAACAGTTAAAATATTAATGTTTCCTAGAAAATTATCCTGGACTTTGACAGAGGAATACTGAAATGGAAATCCAGCCTCAGATACTTCCTAGCTGTATATGGCCCAGGACTAGTCACTCTGTCTCTCAGTTTCCTCATTTGAAAAATGGTGATAATAATTGTACTTAACCTTCCAAATAAATTCTGGTTATCATTATCATTATTATTATTATTAAAGCCATTTCTCTATTTAAACTCCTAAGTCTATCCTTCAAGATTCTTCACAATCTAGATCCACTCTTATCCCATGATGCTCATACTCTTCTTATTCAAGAATGCTATGTTCCAACCAATCCTGTCAATTTAACTTTGCCATCAATCTCCTCCTGTCTTGTGACTCACCTTATAGTTTTTCTCTTATTCCCATTTTTGCTTTCTGAAATATTTTCCTTAACTCAAATCCAACTCAGATGTCTCCTAACATTTAGGCCACTATCTTAAACATAGTATGGCTTCAAAAGTGAATAAAGTGGCACGAATGAATAAACTTAAAATGCATTGTAGATTAAAGAGAGCTGCCCCATTTAAATAAAGGAAAAAGAAAAACACAAAACACTCCAACACTTTTTTCCATTTTTTTCCTTAATATGCTCAGTGTGAAGGACACCTCATTTATTTCTCTTGAAACTAGTGACAAAAAAAGTCTCTTTAACATCACTGTGATTTCTTTACAAGGTCTATTATTACTATTTTTAATGAGGCTCCTTGAAGCTTACTTTCTATAATAAAAACATATGACTTGTGAAAAAATAGGTTTTGTCTCACATTGCAATCTGAATATGTAAATGTGCATAGGGTGTGCCTCAAGATTGACAAAATTAATTTTCCCTAGTCAGGGCAAAAATAGAATAGAAAAGCAATGTGTGATACTATAATAGGATACTAACTATTCAAAGTAAAGTTGAGATTAGATTAATTAGAAAAGCTTGGGCTTCTTAATTATATCATTGTAGAAACAAAACAATATCAATGTGCTATTTTCAATCAGGACAGCAGATCATATTAGACAAGGTTTTTTGTTTCAAGAGATTTAGACAAGCAGATTGTGGCATGAAAAAAAAAAAAAGCCTAGAGACCAATTAGATTTTCTCTGAGATTAATTGTAACATTAAGTAAACCAAACAAAACCAGTATGAGGCAATATCACACAAGTGGGCCTAATCATTTTTGAGTGAATTTAAAATTCACTAATTCTTGATGGATTTGATTTAAAATAAAAATCTGTCACATGCATTTCACAGTCACTCTTGCTTTTTTATTGTAAGTTTCCAGAGAATTTGGCTTTCAATAAGGCTACAAACATTTTCAGGCCAGATGATACATATTTTGTCTTTGGGAGCCAAAGGGTTAGATACTGTCAAGGGAGTTAGATCTTCTTGGGGTGTAGTTGAGACAATTTACAAGCACACTAGAGGGGAAACTAGGTGGTGCAGTGGATAGAGCACCAGCCCTGGAGTCAGGAGGACCTGAGTTTAAATCTGGCCTCAGACTCACTAGCTGTGTGACTCGGGATAAGTCACTTAACCCCCATTGCCTCACAAAAAAAAAAAGTATGCCCTGTATCAGAAGATCAAATGAACAAACTTTCCAAATCACCCAAAAGGCTTCAAATCACTCAATAAGAAGAAAGTTGATTCTTTCATTTTTTTTTTCTATTTAGCTCTTACTGTTATATGAATGAGGCAACATTATATAGTAGAAAAAAAGGCTGGATTTGAAATTCAAAGACTTCACTCTGCTACTTCCTCCCAGGGTGATCTTGAGAAAGTTATTTCTCCTCTTTGGTTCTCAGTTTCCTTACTTGTAAAATGAGGGTGTTTAACTACGTAATTACTGAAGTCCAAACCTGGGATATTGGCCCAGATCCCCCTTTTCTATTCTTTTCCATTAAAGCAGGGGGTTCTATTTTTTTCATCTTTTTTTTTTTTTACCCTTCTGGTGAAGTCTATGGACCCTTCTCATAGTATACATAGTGACTGGTGAGGCTGATAATTGGATGGGACTGAAGATAGATGAGCTGAGGAAAATCGGTAGGGAGAGAATAAATGGCAAAGAGGAAAGAATGGAATTGAGAGTTTTATATATTTGAGTAGAGGATTCTTGAAACTCAGCCTGGTGTGGCTTGAGAAATTTGGGTCCATAGTAGCTTTGGGGCACAGGCATGAGGAGGGGCAATGAGGAGAACAATGCCTGCTTTCTCTCCATTAAATAATGAATGAACCCTGACCCAATGCTATAATGGCTTCTTCCTGGACAACTTCTCTAAACGTAGGCCTAGCAATATTCTTGCTACCTGGGTTTAGTAGGGGTGGGGAACCTGTGGCCTTAAGGCCACATGAGACCACAGGTTCCCCACCCCTGCTCTAGTCTATCCTTCTGGGTTTCAACACCATCTCCATTCCAACCAAATGGGTTACTTCACGTTCTGGGAATCCAGGGAACCATGCTTTTTCTTAGGCTGCCCACAATACCGGGAAAACACTTTCTCCACCTTGGCCTCTTAGAAACATTGACATTAATACCAATTTTCAAATTTTCAACTGAATCCCTAAGTCATCTATGACAGGAAGCCTTTCCTTATCTGTTCCATTCTGATTATCCCAATTTTTAGTATTCTCTTCCTCCTGCAATTATTTTGTATTTACTTCCCTATATAAAGGCTCTAACATCCTTCTCCCTAATCCTTAACCATGTTAGCTCCTTAAAAGCAGTATTTTTTTTTTTTGGTTTGGTTTGGTTTTGTCTTTGTCTCCTCAGGTGTTCACTACAGTGTTTGACAAATTGTAGGAGCCTAATGAATGCTTACTGAATTCATTTGAATTACATAGAAGCCTTGGCCAGAGTTCCATTTGCAGCCCACAGTCATTGTGACTTCTCGATTCTTGGCATCCTAGATTATAAACCAAGTTAGTGGCAAAGTTCCCAGGAAGAAACAGTAGGATCTTGGCTCATAACTAGTTTCATAGGTTTCATAAAATATACCTGTTGGAAGAGACATTGGAGGCTATCGAATACAACTTATATCTGATGAGAGAATTCCCATCATATCCTTACAAGGGGTCATGCAGGCCATGGTTGGAGCTCTGCAGATAGGGAGCCCACTACTTTCCAAAGCAGTCCATTCAACTTTTTAATACACCTAATTCTTAGAAAGTATTTCCTTACATGGAACTAAAAATTGCCCCTTCAAAGTCTATCCATTGCTCCTACTTATGTCTTCAGGAACTAAACAAAAGTTATCTAATCATTGTCATAGATTTAGAGATGGAGGAGATCTCAAAGAGTCATATTTATTCCCAGTAGGGCTCAAAGATGTGAAATAATTTGTCCAAGGCCACCTAGATAGTTAAAAAAAACAACAAAAAACAAAAACAAAACAAAACAGAGACAGGATTTGAATCCAAGCTTTCTCTCTGCATTAGTAGGGCTCTTCTCATTGAAACATGCATACCTCTCCATGAGAATTCATCAAATAATTGTGGATAATTCTCACTTTCCTCCTTTTTTTCTGACAGCTTTATCTTTTCCAAGTTAAATATCCCTGGCTCCTTCAACAAATTCTCAAATGACATGATCTTGCTGCCTTTCACCAGGCTGGATAAAGGACCCTTGAGATCCTTGAATGTTTGGTTTTTTTTTTTGTTGTTGTTGTTTTTTGCTTTATGGTGAGGTGATCAGGGTTAAGTGACTTGCCCAGGCTCACACAGCTAGTAAGTGTTAAGTGTCTGAGGCTGGATTTGAACTCAGGTCCTCCTGACTCCAAGTCCAGAGCTCTATTTACGGCGCCACCTAGCTGCCCTGAGGTCCTTGAATGTTAAGGCCCTTCCCAAGTTGTAGCAGTGAGAAATGGCCACAATAGTGTAGTTAGATTTTAGTCACGTCTGAGCATAGCAGGACAATTGCCTCCTTCCCGTACACTTGACTTGCTTAGAGCAGCTTAAGGAGTCTCACAGCAGGAGTGATGTTAAACCACTGTTTGCTGATGATGCTAATGCCAGTCCCCACTCCATTCCCACCTCCTTAACTGAGGCATCATGGCCTGCCACATTTCCTTATACCTTGCTTTTGTCTGTGTTCTACCTTATGTCCTCTTTCAACATCAGCCTGAAACTCAGGGCCTAGACGCAGGCAGGGCAATGCACATGATGGGTTCTAAAGGCCACACCTAATTCTGGAAGCCTTAAGGACAGAATTTTGTGCTGGGCATTCTTTTGTGTTTATATTGATAGGGTTAAAATGTCTTTGGCAATACTAAATAAATGTTTCTTGAGAAACGTTTTCTTTTATGCTTCACTGTTATTCTAACAATGACAACTGATTTTTATTATTATTTTCAATAATATAATGGACCAGAGAGACAGATTTGAAAATAGAGAATTTTTAAAAATATGTTTTTTGGAGATTGTTTTGTACTTACAAAATGTTGTTGTATCCAACATTGTTGGAATTGATTTCAGACTAGATAAAGTATATGGAGAATTCAAAACTTAGCAACAACTGTGAATCTGTCTGGTATTTTCATCCTAGCCTCTCTCAGATCTTTCCTATAACTCATGCCCTTCTGGGAATAGATGCTGATCTTGTTCTCAAACTGAAGCAAGATTTGCACTCTCACAAACATCCGATGGAGTTTGGAAAGAGGTTAAATGTTTGAATTTAAATGATTTTTTTTTCCTAAATAGAACGCAAGTGGGGGAACTGTAGTTTCAAAAGGTAGAATTAGACTAAATCCCAAAAGGTATGTAAGGGTGGCTCAAGACCCTAACTAAACACTTTATAGGGAGAATGAGTTCTAGGACTCCAATCTATGAAATATATGAGCACAGCCCTTTGGAGCTTAAAGCACATCACAAATGTTTAATAAATCTTTATTATAGCTTCATGCCATTGATTAGAAAACTAAGATTTTAACACATCAGGAAACTTTACCTTTATTTATTATTTCACTATCTTATGCAGAAATCTGGAGCTGCTGCCCACTTTTCATGTTTCAAATTAAATATCCAGGCCTAGAAAACACAGTGTCTTTAATTGAGTAGACTAATATCACTGAGAGAAAGTGGTGCCTGGACAGAACTCAAATCTCACAATTCCTGATCTAGAATTCTACTCTGGTTGTTTCAAAGCTGGGTAACAATAAATGAGCTACTCATTTACTTATAAGAATAATAGCTTACATTTCATAAGATCATACATGTAAAGCTGCAAAGGCCTATAGGGGTTATCTAGTCTGACTTCATTTTGTAAGTGAGCAAACTGAGGCCCAGACAGGTTGTGAGTTCTCTAATGATATACAGGTTTTAAGTTTCAAAAGCAAAACTGAACCCAGGTCCCTTGACGCTTTCCTTTGTTCTATGTGCTTTACCCATAGCAATCGTGTGATAGATTGTTTTGAAATATTATCTTCATTTTACAGTTGAGGAAACTAAATCTCAGAGAATTTAAATGACTTGCCCGTGGTCAGAGCCAGAATCTGAAACCTTCTCCTGGGTCAAAACCATGTGCTCTTTTTACTGCAACACACTGTTTTCTTTATTCATTTATTCATTCAGTAAATATATATTAAGCACTTCCTGAAGTAGGTTCTGGGAGAGATGCAATATTTAGGTAAGACACAGCCCCCACCACATGGAGCTTAAATTGATGGCAAACAAGACACGCACACAGATGACTATAAAATACAAAAATTGAATTAAAGTTTCAAAACTAAGAACTACATGATATTGAAAGGGGAAAGAGAACAAAAGGGAATGCTTCAGGAAGGAGGCAACCTTTTAGATGGATGTTTAAAGATGGATAGGAGGTCACTGGGGAAAAGGGGGTGATGGAGGTATTTGAAGCCTAGAAAACCATGTGACAGAAGTCAAACATGTATTCTGATGACACTTTGGCTTCAAATACCAGAAGGGGAAGAGGAAGAAGTGAATAATAAATGACTGTCCTGTTTCTAGTCTCAAAACTCAAACTCACTCATTTCCTTTCATCCAACTTAAATTGTGTGGGTATTACTTGCTTTTGATCCCAGATGTATTCTCCTCTATGGCAGCTAGGTGGCTCAGTGGATAAAGCACTGGGCTTGGAACCAGGAAGACTCATCTTCCTGAGTTTATATCCAGCCTCACCATTTACTATCTGTTTAACCCTGGGCAAGTCATTTAATCCAGTTTGTCTCCGTTACTCAACTGTAAAAAGAGCTGGAGAAGGAAATAGAAAACCGCTTCACTATCTTTGCCAAGACAACTCCCAAATGGGGTCATGAAGGGTCAGAGGCAACTGAAAAATGACTAAACGACAACAAAAACACATGCCTTGGCCTATATCCCCATTAGACCCATGTTTGGATTTGTTCTACAAGATCTCCATTCCTGTCAAATGGGAGAGCTCTCCACTGACGTGACAGATCAGGAAGTTATGCGGATTTCCAGTGAGGATTTGTTTACCACCTCCAATATTCTTCATAGGCTGACATCTGCTTCTAATCTGACCGGAGATTTGTGATGAAATATAACACAGTTGACTTTTATTTTGACACTAGTAACCGTAGCTCCTTAAATAATCATCCCCAATATAATTCTCCTCCAGAACTTTTTTTCCCCCAAGAATAAGCCCAGGCTTCTTAGTTACAATGTACCTGATATAGCTGGTTTCACCCCATAGATCAGCTTCAAGAAAGCACAAACCACTGAACAAGTTGGTTCACCTCAGCTGGGCTCTCTTTGACCCTATGGCCATTCCTAATGATGGAATGGTCCATCATCTGGCTCAGAGCAGCCCTTCATAATTAACAAGTTCTACTTCAACACACCATTTCTGATGTTGCCCTCTGTGGGGGTATAGGCTCTGTTGGTTCTCCAGGGTCATTATCATTTGTTAGAACTTAGCACAAAACTATCAGGACCTTGCCATACTCTGCTTAAACTGAATCAGCTGCCAGATACTTACTGACAGAGCCCAGGACTTAAGTACTCTCCTCAACAGAGCTGACAAGGTCAGAGCAGCTCATAGGGAATAATGAAACTGATCCAAACAGGCATGCTCCATGAGGGTTTGACATCTGTCTGTATTTCTCTTCCTGTTCCCAAATTATTCATTTCAATTTTAAGTCCTGGGTAGTCAAAGTATGTGATCTCTCACTTTTCTCATCTATAAAGAAGAAAACCAGGGATTGTGTTAGATGACCTACGACATCCCTTTAAACTCTAATTCTATGATTTCATGAACTGGGGTTGGACTTGGGTCTTCTGTTAGTAGCTCTTATTTGTTGGGGGGTGTTTTAAGAATCTAACATCATTTCATGTCCTCTCCTGCACAGGTCAGAACAAAAAAAAAAAAGGCATCTCTGGAGCCATTATCTGCTTTGTAGTGCCATTGTTTTCCCCTCTTGTCCTCCCTTTTGGTTCCTGAGATAGTTACTAGAATCTCTCTGTGTGGGCTTCCCTCTTGTCCACTTTTGGCATCTGCCCATGGAAAAGATTAAGAAGAAAAGGCTTGAGTTAAGCATTTCCAGGCTGCAGATTAATCACTTTGATTAATCTATATGTATTAGTCCAGGTTTGACCGAGAATTTTTGCTTTAAGCTACAGATAAATAAGAACCTTTCATATAACTTTAGCATTTTTGCATCCAAAGCTGGTGGTATTGTTGAAGGGAGGAAGGGAGGAAGGGAGGAAGGAAAGAAGGAAGGAGCTGCTTTATACATTCTCTAATCTTTATCTCGTCAAAAGGACTTGAATACCCAAATAATTCAAATATTCCATAGCAATTAAAAAAAATCATTGCCATCTTTCTTCTCCAATAAAAAGCAAATATTAAAAGGATATGCTAAAGCCTAAGTAAGAACCACAGAATTAAAATTGCCTGAGTATGTTTTCACTGATTTTGTTATTGTCTCCCCTCAGCATGGTTGACTTTGGCTTAATAAACTGCATCCACAGTGGAGGGTGTCAAGGGGATTGTATTGATCCTTTCCTTCCTTGCTGACATTTAAGGTAAACTAGGCTCTGTTAATGAGTGTGAGGGAAACTGAGAGACAGAGGGAGAGAGTAAAAGAGAAAGGGAGAAAGGAAGAGAGACAGAGAAAAGAGCAGAATAAATGGCAACTGTCTTCAAGAGAGAACGTATTGTACAGCTGCAAGAAACTGAACATAAACACTCTCCATGCATTCAGATATTGATGTGAGAGAGAGAAAGAGAGAGAGAGAGCACAAAGATTTAGCAGTCATCTCTAAGAAGGAGCATTTTGTTTGAAGAATCTCTGTTGTCTAAAAGAAGACAAGTCGTTGGCATTAGTGTTTTTAAGACTATCAAAGCCATGTCAGACAGATTGTATCCAGAGGAAGAAATTCAGGGAAAACTGAGCCAACCATTTAAATATTTGGTGTGGAACAGATGACTTATTCCCTTGAAGTATTCATGTGATCAAGACAAAAAATTGACCTTGAATTATCCAAATTAATGTCTAAAATTTCAACTTCATTTTGTGAGTAGACTATGCAATCAAATTTTTTTTTGTCCAATTAGTTTCTTTTTTCTTTCCTTCCTTCGTGGTATTTGTTGTTATTGGTGTATTTTTAAGCAAACTTGAAGCGTCTTAGGACCACTTATCTCTGGATCAGTGGGCAGTATGATAAAAAACAATAATTAAGAAAAAAAAGTTAATGACAGAAAGGGAAATAATTTTGTGAAACCAAATCATAAAGTTAAGTATGAATATGTATGACCTTTTCAAATGTGTCCTTAACTACTATGACAAATAGAAAGTAAAGAAAACATTAAAGGTATGAACTATTCCACAATTAACACTGTTAGGGTCAAAATATGTGTATGTGAATGGGTTAAAGCATATTTGTCTATTACTTCTCCTTTTTCCCATCATTGCATTATACATTTACTTTATATACATCCGGTATTTATCTATGAAAAGATCATATATATAGTATTCTGATTATTTTGATAGTTTGATTGAGAGTGGCAATATATGATATATATAGATTACTTATTTTTAAGTAATTAGTTTACTCAGCAGTAAAACTATACTGAATCAAGTTTAGTCTGTCTTCAAAATTTGGCAATGTCTCAACAACATCATAATTAATAATAATAATAACATTAATAAATAACTAAGGTTTTTCAAAGTACTTTACAAATATTATCTCATTTTATCTTTATAATAAACCTATCTTTTAGGTAGGTACTATTATTATCTTCATTTACAGATGAGGAAACTGAAGCAGAGAGAAGTTAAGTGAGTTATCCAGGGTCATATTCACAGTAAATGTCTGAAGTTGAAGTCATCCTGACCCCAGGTCTAGAACATTATGTGGTACCCTATTTAGCTGAACATTAAGTATCATAACATAGAACTTTTAATCTATCTGTTATTTAATGCTTTGGTCATTTAGACTCAAGAAATACTTCACTATACCTGGGAGTTTTCTTCAGTGTTTGTTCTATAAATGACAATAAAATTATTTCCCTCATTTCACAGCAGGTCCTATGCAGTGAGTTACTCTACTAGTCAAAATTAAAACACTCACATATGCAGAAGGTGGAGCCAAGATGGTGGCTTAGAGGCAGCAACCCAGCCAAGTTCTCCCGACATCCCCCTCCAAACAGCTATAAGTAATGCCTCAAACCAAATTTTGGAGTAGTAGAGCCAACAAAATGTCAGGGTGAGACACTTTTCCAACCTAAGACAATTTAGGAGGTTGGCAAGGAAGGACTATAACACCAAGGTGAATGTTGGCACCAAGTGCAGCAGCAGCAGCGGGCTGAAATAGCAGTGACAATGATAGTGGCAGCAGCATTAGCTCTCAGCACAAAAACAGTCAGGGAGTTGGACCATTGGTCAGAAAGAGACTAAAGGGGACCCTTTGCTGACACTGGATGCAGCTGGCACTAGTAGGCAACTCTATTGACAAAAAGCAGTTCTAGGTCAAAGTTCCAAGGTGGAGAAGAGTCCTGGTGGTCAATCACAAGGCAGCAGGGCCCTACTCACAGTTACAAAGCAAAGAGGAGCCCTAGCACTAATGAGAGCAGTGACTATAACTCTCCTTAGATCATATCACGTTGGAAGCACTGAAAACTTGCAGAACTCCAGAACCAACTCTGAAAATAGCAGCATGAAAAAGTTGTGACATATGATTGTGATGGGGATGATTTCAGAAAAACACGGGAAGCCATACTTACGTATACTGATGCTAAGTGAAATGAGGAGAACCAGGAAATCATTGAATACAGTAACAGAAATGAAAATTAACTGTGAAAAACTTAGCTACTCTGATTAATACAATGATACAAGAAAATTCCAAAGGACTTAGGATGAAAAATGCTATCTACCTACAGAGAGAGAGAGAACTAAGGAACTAAGTATAAACTTAACTATATGAACTATAAAGTATAACTATAAACTATAAAGTATAGTTTTCTCATTTTAATATATTTTCTTGCTTTTTTGCTCAATATGGTGAATATAGAAATATATTTTGCATATTTTCATGTGTATAATTGACAGCATATTGCTTGCTTTCTCAGTGGGTGGGGGAAGGATAGGATGGAAGGAGATAAATCGAAATTCAAAAAATGTTTTAAAAGAATGTTAAAAATAAAAAATAATTTTTTAAAAAAAATATATAGTCATATATGTAAAGAAATGAAGATTTCAATAAGGAAAGTGACTGGCATGAACTTTCCCCCCAGACCTCCCATAGGTATATGAATGAACTTCTCTAAGGCCCTTGTCCCAAACATGTATTATTGTTAATTCTAATGATACGTATACAGACAACATAATATCTCTGACTGGACAATATTCTCCAAAAGTGCAGGAACTATTTTTATCTCCATTTTATATTTTCTTTAGGCCTCAGCCCAATGTTCTATAGCCAGTAGGGACTTATTAAGTGTGTGTGTGTGTGTGTGTGTGTGTGTGTGTGTGTGTAATTTTAATTTAACTCTTACTTAGGACTTAGGAGAAACAAACAAAAAACAATTGCAACAACAGAAATGGGATACTACAGAAAATCCTACCAAAAAGAGACTTGTTCAAAAAGAAAGAAAAAAAAATAACCACTAATAAACAATCATGAAACACTGGCACTAGAGTCAGATGATCTTAGTTCGGATCTAGACTCTCCCATTTTTATTACCTCTTAGATAGTGGGTGAGTCACATTACATTTTGGGATGAGGGAGCAGCTAGATGGCACTGGCCCTAGAGTCAGGAGGACTTGAGTTCAAATCTGGCCTCAGACCCTTACTAGTTATGTTACCCTGGGCAAGTCACTTAACCAGAATTGCCTCCAAAACAAAACAAAACAAAACAAACAAACAACAAACAAAGAAAAACACATTTCTGGTCTTCAGTTTCCTCACATCTAATGTAGAGGTTGGACTAGATGAAGTCTGATGTCCTTTCCCGTTCCTGATCTATGAACAGGACTATCTACAACCTCTTAAATCAATATATGGTTAGCCATTGATGTGAGGAGCAACGTAGGCTAGCAATGGATAGAAAGCTTTGTTGTTAGGAAGGAGTCCTGACTTCCAGTCCAGTCCCTCATGCATACTCATTCTATGACCCTTGACAAGTTACTTCTTAACACAATGATATCAGGTATAAATTTTCAAAAAAAATTATGATATAATGTGACTCCCTTTCAAAAAGGGCAAAGGGCTTTGCTTTCCTATAGCAACTGAAGTGAGACACTACAGAAAACTATAATGAATTTCAATATTGAAAAAAATACAATTGGGTCCAAAGCCTTGGGGCCTCCTCAAACAGAATATATTATGTGAGCCAAACAGAGCATGAGTAGCTATTAAATGTTGTAGGTATTGCTTAAAAGATGAAAGTCAAGTTGTCCTACTTACCTTTCCTCATACTTTTTTTTTTCCTGTTTTCCTCTCCTTGTCCCAGGTTGCCCCTTATGCCTTTTTCACTCCTATCTCTTAAATATCCTAGTTTCCTTTAAGACTTAGCTCAAGGGTACCTTCCAAACAAACCTTTTACTGATCCCTCAGGCTTCTAGTATCTTCTTCCCCTTTTCTTATAATAATATGCCTATTTCTGTACATTTCCCCAAAACGAATTTAAGATCCCTTTGGGAAGGAGACGTTTCTTTTTTGTCTGTGTATCCCTAGCTTCTAGCACATTATGGCACACAGTAGGCAATTTGTTTAAGTTGTTGGAGCTTTAGAATTTCAGGAACTGGAGATGTTTACACTCAGACCTTAAACTTAAGCACTGCAATTTGTTGTTGTTCAGTTGTGTCTGACTTTGTGACCCTGTGGACCACACTGTCCGTGGGATTTCCTTGACAAAGATACTGGAGTTGTTTGCCATTTCCTTCTTCAGTGGATTAAAGCAGATAGGTTAAATGACTTTCCCAGGTTCATACAGCAAGTGTCTGAGGTCACATTTGAACTCAGGATTTCCTGACTCCAGGCCCAGCACTCGATCCACAGAAACAACTAGCTGCCACTCTAGCATTACAGTTATAATGCCATTAATCATCTTTAGAAAAAAAGTACAATTAAAAAAATTTTAATTTACTCATTTCCAAGCCTCCAAAGTTTGGAAACATGTTCATATTTTTGTGACATTTATTTATTTGAGTTAAACAGAACTCTGTAGGGTTTTAATTAATGACAGATATTACATATCATAAAATAAAAGAGCTTTTGAGTAAAGTTGAAGCAGCATGGGGATATTATATTCCATTAATACAATAATCCCCTGCACATGTGCATTTTGACTGTTCCTAGGTTATAGTTCTTAAGGCAAGGTCAAAAGACAAAAAGTAAACCTTTTCTCTCATTTTTTTCTCAAATTCTCTGCTCAAATGGGGCTGACACTCATTCTGACAAAGAAGTGAGTCTATTATTCTGTCTCTGGAATAATGCCCAGGAGTGTGTAAGATCTCTCCCTAAGCACTTCTGGTTCTCAGAATTTGAACAGTCATCACACTCACACACACACATACTCTTATGTAGGCTATGCCAAAAGCATTTGTGTGTGTGTGTGTGTGTGTGTGTGTGTGTGTGTGTGTATGTGTATTTTACTTTATGGGGGAGGGGGAGATTTGTTTTACATCCTTACTCCTGCATAAGCCTGTCAAGAGCTATTAATGTATGTAATCTTAGTCTTTGACACCTTCCCCTGCCTCCCAAGTCCCTGAATTGGGCTCAACATGTATTATGGATCCAACTGGAAGGAAACTCTTAGTAAAAAAGCATATTCAATCATTTATTGATGGCTTGCTTTCAATAACCTATTATTTAATTAGAACATAATGATTTGTTTTAAAGTTCTTAACTAGTTATCTTATGAGTGAATAGAGATCTCCAGACTCCCAGGAGAGCAGAGCTTCATGGAAGGAATGCGAGCTGTAGGTTAAATTTGAGAGGATATAATGGAATTAAGCTGACAAAATGGTAGAGGCTGGATAGCCTTTCTCTAATTGTTCAAGCCTGAGTCAAGTTGTAGGAGCTGTATCTTTAGAATGTCACTAATTCATATTTCTCAAGGATACCTGGGACCAATGTCTTCAGAAAAGGTTAGGGCAAATTATGAGGCCAAAATGGTTCCTCTTTATCAAGCAGCGTTGACAATTCCCCTGCACTTTGGTCTCATCAAAAACCCCAGAAACAAACCAATCATAACAATAAAAATGAAAAACAATAATGCCTAAATAGTAACAATATTAATGACAAAAACTTGTCAATTCATATTTCTCATGCTCATAAAGAAAATATTCTGTTACAAGACTCCTGCCATCAGTCACTCAGTTCCATAACAGATTCATCTCAACTCTTCCATCTGAATATATCAAGATCAATCTTAAATTCATCATTTTACACATGAGATTTTACTTTTCAATACTACTCTAAAAATGAATATTCCTTTAAAACCTGTTGGAAATATGTATATGATATATGTAAGAGGTGTATGTCCACATGACTTGTCTAAATGTGGTTAGTTGGGAGGCATGGATAGATTTCTCTGGAATCTTGCCATCTCTCTCTCTCTCTCTCTCTCTCTCTCTCTCTCTCTCTCTCTCTCTCTCTCATTTAAGTAACTTACCCAGAGTCACACAGCTAATAAGTGTTATATGTCTGAGGTCATATTTGAACTCAGGTCCTCCTGAGTCCAGGGCCAGTGCTCTGTACACTGAGCCACCTAGCTGCCCCTGCTTCTAGTTTTTGTTTGTTTGTTTTTGTTTTTTGGTGAGGCAATCGGGGTTAAGTAACTTGCTCAGGGTCACACAGCTAGGCAGTGTCAAGCATCTGAGTCTGGATTTGAACTCAGGTCCTCCTGACTCCAAGGCTGGTGCTCTATCCACTGTGTCACTAGCCACCCTTGCCCACCTCTCTTAAAGGAAAACTTTGACTCCTCCTTCATGGTACACAAGAGAATGGCCATGAGGTTCATTGCTTTGTTCTCTACTGAGATTGGGGGCAGGGTGTTTCCTCAGATTTTAATTACATCTCTCTGCTCTTATAAATATAGCTATTCTGGAAACTTTTTTTTTTTAAATTCAAAAGCAACAAAGTTACTACCTTCCCTAGTTGTGATCCCTGAAAGGGATGCTTCCCCCTAGTTTTGATTCCTTCCCAGCAAATTCTATCTGTTCAACATATCATTACAAGTAGTGAATAACAAGCAAAGACTTATATCCAAGCAGTTAGCAAATGGATATCAGAAAAATATTAGAAAATAAAGAGCGAATGAATTATCCCACTGGGAGTGAAATATCTCAACTAAACAAAGGAAAAGGCCCCAATGTCATTCATGGGGAAATTCCCCGAAGTCTGTAGCCAAGCAAGTTGGGAAACAGAGTCATGTCAAGAGTAATACATTAAGATCACAAGTTACTTTTTGTCACCTTTTAGTAGGAATGGTGTTTAATAGAAAGGGACTACATTGAATACATCATGATAACAATGTATAGACTGCACATTCTTTTTTTTTTTTAATTTTCTGTTCTTCTATATTTTTATGTCTCCATGTGGGTCTTTCACCAAAGAACCCCTGAAAGCACGTTTATCTCTCTTAAAGAATCAGGTATCAAAAATGTCTCTCCTCTATAAATCTCTCAAACCAACTTTGTATCTCACACAGATAACACAGCTCTGAGTCATCATTCTTTCCACCTATTAGGAATTATACCTAAGCAGCAGCATGCAAGAAACCCAGAGTAACCCAAGTTATTTATACATTTAAAATAAAATTCTGAGCTCAAAGATTAATAATTAAAATGATAATACTCAGAGTTCCAGTGCCTAAAGAATAAACTCAGATCACAAATTACTTATTAATCACTAGGAAGTCTCTTTCTAATAAGAACAATGTTTAACAGGAAAGAAAGGACCCAATAGCACAACACAACAAAAGGTAGGCAGCATTTTCTTTGTTTGAAATGAACATCTTAAATAAATTTCAGTAAGGATTTATTGAACATCTACTATGAGTAAGGTTCTTAGCTAAGCTCTGGAGACACAATAGGAAGAATTGCTGACCTTAGGACACACATAGTCTTGAATGGTAAACCACTCCAGTATCTTTGCCAAGAAAACCCCAAATGGGGTCACAAAGAGTTGGACATGACTGAAACAACTGAACAACAATATATACTCTGCCATTTCTTTCTCCATCTCGTTTTATAGATGAGGAAACTGAGATAAACAGGGTTAAGTGACTTGCCAAGGTTCACACAGCTTGAGGGCAGATTTGAATTCAGGAAGATAAGTCTTCCTGACTCTGGGCCTGGCACTATATCCACCACATCATCTAGTTGCCCATACCCTTCATATAGAAGGAACTCAATAAATGCTAGTTGACTTTTTGATCATCAAAAGGGATGGCATTAATATTTACACCATTCTAACATTTGACTCCTCTGATCTTTAATTTGCTGAGCAAAGCAGGATGTAAACACACAATCCAGGTGAGACATAATCTGATATAAAACCGAAGATATTGTATCAGCTATCTCATTAAGGGGAGAGGAAAAGAAAAGGAAGCTAATTCCAAGGGGAAAAAACTATACAGCTAAGTTCAAAACCAGGACTAATGGATGGTGGCAATGAAATCCAGGGAAGGAAAACTGCCTTTCTCAGAAACCAAATGCAATAATGTTTATTAAATACCTATAATATGATATATGATGACTGATGGGGTATAGGACTTGTACCCAAAAATGCAAACCATCTCCTGAACCTTAGACCGCAACAATGACTACAATCTAGGAGAGAAATATTTCCCACAGGTGCCTTAAGTGATGAGAATCACTAGGTCAAACTCAGTCAGACTCCAGGGCAAAGATGTGACTGCTCAACCACCTCCAGACCCTTGCATTCATGCTTCTCTTATTCTATGGAGCAAGACAATCATCTCCACAACCCTCCAACACGAACAAATAAACACAAACTCTCTTAAGGTTTCACCAGATGGTCACTTCCTGGAAGGAAGGTGAAATAGATGCTTGGTAAATTGAACATAATGGAAATAATCCCCCCCTTGGAGCTCCAGAATAGGTAGACTATATAAAAACAAACAGATCTCCATCCATCCAGAGAACCATTGTCTATCTTCCTCTATCCAGCTGAAATGAAGACCTGGGGTGACATTTCATAAAGACTTATCTGTGAGCCAGACATTGTTTTGAAACATTCACTGACCCATTACTGGCCCACCTGCTGTCTCTAGACAATGCGACATCAGTATTCCTACTAAATGATGGAACTCTCGCTGTTTACTTCATCCATAACACTGCTCTGAGAGTCTGCCCGATTCTTAATCTATGCTCTTCAGGCCTGTTCTCATTCCTGGGGTCACCTCGTGCCCCATGGTTGCTCCCTCTAAGTCATCAACCAGCTTCCTTCTCACTTGTCAGCTGTTAATTGGCCATTTTACCCCACCTGCTGGCTGAAATCTACCTAGGTAGCAAGCTTACCTGAGGCAAATCACAACAGGATATCTCCAGACTGAAAAAAGAATGGAAGCATGAATGCATAAAAAAAAAAAAAAGTATGTGGCCCTTTCCGGTCCCCCACCAAAGGATACAAATTTGCACTACTATTCATAAACAACAACAACCACAAAAGGGTTCTGGAACCTTATATTTTGTGATGTAGCATACTTCACTGTGTTCATTCCTTAAGACAAACTTTCAGGATTGCCTCTAATGGATACGTGTGACTTACTGGCAAATAACAAGGTTAATGCACCCAGCTGAATTAAATGAACAGAAACGTCTCTATGCCATTTATAGTTTTCAATTCAAATTTTCAGGAAAGGTCACCTGCAAGGAGAGGGTTATTTCTCAAGTGCTAAATCTGACTCTTTGTTCACATGAATTGCTACTCAATCACTGGCATTCTGGGTGCCCAGAAAGACAAAAAGGTTTTGAGAATGTTAGGACTTGTTTAATGCTGATCCATCTTAGCAAAACAAGGAGCGATGATAATTCATGAGAAAAGAGAGTGTCATCCTGTTTCCAGAAAACATTTAATAGTAGGATAAGAAAACTTAGTTACATTATAATGAACTAGATTATTGTTTTAGCCAAATCTACTATGATGCTTTCTGTTGAAAAGATACTCCAATAGATGTGTGATCACAGGATAACCAAAGGCCAAAGGGCCCACCTTGCTTCCTCAGAGACATCTGGATTTCCTTTCAGCTCTCTGGAATCATAAATAGTTCATTCATGTGAGATACTAGCTAGGCAATCTGAGCATCTGAGGTTAGTCAGGTTGGCTTTGGGGATGGATGGATTTTCACCCTACCCCTACAAATAAGGAAAGAAAGAAGGAAGGGAAAGAGGGAGGGAGAGAGGGAAGGGGAAAGAAAGGAACACAAGGAAAGAACCAGCTAGACTCAGTAAAACAATGCATACTTATGGAGAGTTTTAAGGTTTTCAAAGCATTTCCACACAGCATCCCTGTGAGCTTCCAGGTTCTCTTGATGTCCTGGATAGATTACTAAATACAGAAATCATAAAGATTCTCATATATGCTGTCTTTTCTCTGCTCAGGCTATAACTATCTTAGTGTTCAAACCTTCATCATCTCTCACCTGATGTATTCAATAAGCTACTAATTGATCTCCCTACCTCAAAATTCTCCCCATTTTAATCCATCTTCCACTCAGCTGCCAAGATGATTTTTTTAAAGTAGGTATTTCCATGTCACCTGCTCATTGAGTTCCAATGGCTCCCCATCCGTTCTGTGATCAAATATAAACTCTTCTGTTTAACATTTAAGATCTTTCATAATTTGGTCACTTCCTACTCCCCTCCCCTACACTCCACAATATCGCAACTCAGATCTACTTGAAGGTCCTACCTCAAGTAGGACCCTTCATCTCCAATCTTAATGCCTTTGCCCTGGCTGTACACTATGCTTGGAATCTGTTGACTGCTTTCCTTCACTTGTAGTTTCTCCAGCTTCCTTCAAGACAGCTCAAATTCCACTTTCTTTAGGAGGTATTTCCCAGTTCTCCCACTTACTAGTGGCTTCCTATGTTATATTGCGTTCCACCCACTCCATGTAGATTGAGGATACCTCAAATGCCCTAGTGTGAAGAGTAGGTGGTATATAGAATGTGAAAAAGAGTGAGACCTTCAGGAAAGGCCTATCAATGATAGGGGACAGCAGCATTATGCTTCCATTCAGGATTAAGTATTTTAGTGATCCTGCCTAGTGACAGGGGGCAACCTGATCAGCCTCTTTCTGGACAATTGGATCAATAAAAAAGTTTCTATCTGAGCCTTTCTTTTCCAAATATAAGAAGGCTTTGCAATAACATTTCATTGTTTGTCATATTATCAATGTACGGAAGAGGTTTATGCCCACATTTTACACAGAAAGAATAAGGATCATCTAATGATTAAGGAATTTGTCTTAAGTGATGTAATGTAGTTGTGGAAGAGCCTAGAACAGGAGTAGGGAACCTGTGGCCTCGAGGCCACATGTGGCCCTTTAGGTCCTCAAGTGCAGTTCTTTAACTTTCAGTCACATGTGGCCTCGAGGCCATAGGTTCCCCACCTCTGGCCTAGAATATCTCCTCATTTGAGGCTAGCAACCGCATTAGAGACTGCTCTCTTCTAACCAAGCAAATTGTTTCTCAGCTTTCTCTGGTCTCCCTAAATGAATATCTTGATCATCATAAGCTCCATCCAAAACATAAGAAACTCTACAATTTCCACTATCAAGTTAAATGAAATATTCTACCAAAAAGGCCTTTTAACCTAACAAAGATAAAGTACATTTCCTACACGCCTTCAGAAGCCTCAGTAGCTTTAATCTATACAAATGTCAGGTGATTTTCTGATATTTTTGAATGTTTTGTGACAGTCTTTTGTCACTCTCTCATTTGAAGAGACACATTGAACACTTTTAAAGTAAGAGATAAAATGCCAAATTTTGCTGTTGCTTTAGGGAAAAAATCTTTTGAAAATGTTCCATCTATCCATAGAGCTTACATTGAAAAAGTCCTAATATAAGCAGCAAAAATCAGAAAGACATCCTTTCAGGGCCATCAATAGTCAATATCTATTAAGTGCCCTTGGTTTGCAAGCCCTGCACTTGACATTATAATAACTTGTGTTAGAATTTTAAAAGCAGTGCTATTAATAGCTGGATTTTTTTTCCTTTTAATAAATGGTGTTGAATTCTCCAGAGCTCATTTTAAACTACATTTTTATTCCAAACCTTTTTTTTATAGTTTTTATTGCCCAAATTTGTTTTCTGACAACTATTCAGTCCTCATCAGATATTTCAGTTTTGACCTCTCTCTCTCTCTCTCTCTCTCTCTCACACACACACACACAGATATACACACAGACACACACATACACATACACACACGTGTGTGAAACAAAAGTCCCTTCTCTCTCAAGGAACTTAAATTCTCCTAGATGACTACAACAGGAATGAATAAATCAAAGAATGATTCAATTATTGAATAAAAAGAAATTGTTCAGTACTTACTGTAAGCCAGCCACTGTATTAAATTTTGAGGCTACAAGTATAAATAAGCAAGACTATATATTTTCAAGTAGCTAAGATTCTAATAGGGAAAGACACAGAGGAAACAGGTGCTCAAAGAGAAGTGTTTTGGATAAGGGAATCAAAACAAATGATGATTGTACTCATAGGATAAATGATTGACATACTCTTCGGGTCAATGGGGGATGGTAGTGGTCGTGATACTAATATACCCATGTATCATGTAATGCCCAGGAAGTGACATGATAGGCATAAGTCAATGAGAAGATGAGGTGATCCTAAAGCAGATACCAAGATCACAAGTGAATAAGTTTTAATTACCATATGAAAAAGAGGTTAAAGGCAATCTGGCCTGGAAAAGACTGGGAAATGGCCAACAAATACACAGATGTAGTGGAGCTCTGCTGAGGATTCCCAAATTATGTAAGAAAGAGGCACCTATGCAGGAATCAGTCAAGTACCTGCTTCTGGGAGGAGAAATCCTGTATTGCCCTACCAAGTGGATGGGAGCAGCCCCTTTCCACTGACTTTGAAGCATGAAAAGGCTAAGCTGTTTTTAAAGTACCAATCAGAACAAGGAAGAAAATATGGATAGGGTAAGATTTCACAACCAAGAAGGGATACAGAGGATTACAGGAAAATAAAATGCACAATTTTTATGACATAAAATTGCATCTAAAATTATAAGGTGAACAGATAACTGGAGGAAAAAAAGTCTTTGAAGTAAGTTTCACCAATAAATATCTCCTATCCAAGATATATAAGGAACTGTTTCAAATGTGTAAGAACAAGAGCCATTCCCAGTAAATAAATCATAAAAGGATATGAACAGGCATTTTTTCAAAGTAGGACATCCAAACTATCAATAACCATTTGAAAACATGTTCTGCATTAATGATTATTAGAGAAATGCAAATTAAAGCAACTCTGAGTTTCTACTTTAAACCCATTAGTTTAGTGAACTTCCCTCCCACCAAAAAAAATAAGACAATTTCTTAAAGGTGAAACTTTAAGAAAACAGGCACATTAACACTCTGCTGGTGAGATGTCAATTTGCAAAGCAATTTGGAACTTTGTCTAGAGCCACTACTCTTTTTGTGGAATCAAAGAACTGAAAACTAAGAAGGTACATATTCATTGGAGAACAGCTAAACAAATCATGAGATATTTTGCTAGGAGAAGTGACAAAAAACTTATAAGAACAAATAGACAGGAAAGTGAGCGGAATCATTAGAATAATGTAGACAATAGTGACATTATAAAGGAAAAGAACTTTGAAAGATTTAAGAACCCCAATAAATAAAGTAACTAACCATAATTCTAGAGGACTAATGATGAAACATGCTACCAGACTGCTAACAAAGAGATGATGGACTCAATACGCTGAATAAGAAGTAAATTTTCAGATATAGGAGTTTGTCTTTCTTGATTGTAAATATTTGCTAAAAAGGTTTAGTCTTACTTTTATTGTTTTCTATTGGGATAATTTGGAAGGGAGAAAGTGGCTAAGGATGGAGTAACAAAAATAGAGGAATGAGAAGAAAGATTAGAAGGATGTTGAAGCATATTTAAAAATAATAGAATTTATGTAGTGTTTTAGTTTGCAAAAAAAAGCACTGTGTTTGTATACAGATACGTATCAAGATCTATATCTAGATATATATCTTCTTTTGATCTTCATTACACAACAACCTTGTGAGGTAGGTACTATTTTTTTGTTTTCTGAGCCTGGGAGGTTAAGCAATCTGCTAATTTCACATAGTCAATAAGTGCCTAAGGCAGTATTCTTTGTTCCAACCCTAGCAGTCTATCTATTATGAGGACTAATCAGAAAGAAGCATAGAGTAGCATAACAGTACAGAAAGTTTCATGTTGAATTTATTACATTGATGTTTGTCCTTCATTTTCAAAGAGGACCAATTACATCACAGGGTGATATTTTGACTTTTGCATGAATTGGACTTTAGTGAGGCAAAGTTACACAAAGTTATTGGCCTCACTCTCTCTTCCATAGTCATTGGAGTCTAGTGGCAAGACAAAAGTCAAACAACTGGTGATAGCCTGGGATGCACTGGGTGACCTTGTAGTGTTCAATGTCTGACCAAACTTGAAGACCTCTACAATGCCTACTTCAACCACCTTCATGGATGTTGGAACAAATTTTTCTCATCTACCAATTCTTTCAGGGAAAATCTTCACATGCTTGAGGTAGACATCCCCCAACTCATCGATGAGTTTGAGGCCTGTGGGTTACACTCACCCTAGTTTAGCCTGTCTGCCAAGACAGTTTTACTGGGATATGCGCACTGTGTACGCTATACCTTCTTGGAGACACCTGGACATGGCATTACATACAGTTCTTTTTTTTCTGTTCTACCATGTATTTCAAAATGCCCATTTTATTTGGTGTTTAAGAATAACAACTACCTTTAATAAAAAGAGAAAACATTCATTATGTTTTTGGCAAAGCCCATGCAACATTTGGAGCAGTCATAACTGATTCGAAAATTTTTCATCTGTTGAACCAAAATCTTTCTTCTTTTGTTTCCTCAGTTAATCCTTGTTCTGTCTTATGGTTCCAAGGCATGGATGTCATTATTTGTCTACATCACAATCTTTCCAATACTTCAGCATAGTGATGGTGCTTTCCCTCTCTTCCTATTATCATCAGGTTTTCTCTCCTCCAGGCTAAATGCTGTGGACCTATTTTTTTCAAGCATTCTTTGGGAAGGAGTTAAGGTAAAAGGAGAAGCAATGTTAGTGATTTTTTCCCCAACTGGAACTATTTATGCCTTATTTGGTTGGGGAACTTCTATGGGGGAATTCTGTCTACAGATGTATGCTGGAAATTTATACTGTTAGAGTCATGCCTGGGACACTGAAAGGTTAATTGACTTGAGCACAGTCACATACCAAGTATGTGTAAAAAAGCAGGACTCAAACCCAGGTCTTCCTGACTCTGATCCAGCTTTTTATTGACTGCACTAGGCTGTCTTGACCTCAGGTCACTAAATATCTGACAAAATGACCTTATATGACTTCAAAAAATAAATTGAAAGAACATAGTTCAGGGAGTTTGGAGGTGAATGAAACAAGTTGCATTCTCAGGCTTTTTCTGAACTTTAGAGGAGCAGAATTAATGTACATAATTCTCAACTCCCTATTCTCAGGCAACACTCATCTCACTAGGCCATAATCTAGTTCTACAGGCAAGTTGGTTGACTGAACTAATGAGAACAGAAGACTAGGAATTACTTAGTCAGTCAGTGAAAAATATTTACCAGATGCCTACCATGTTCTAGACTGTGTGCTAGATTGGGGGCTGATATGAGGTTTAGATGAGTTATTTCTAACCAGGGTCAGCCTCTGACTTACCTAACTACTTTTTGACCATTGACAGAGGAGCATTCTCATGGTGAAGATGCCTCCATCCCTGTGGTTTCCTCCTTCAAATGGTGAGTTCCTCACTGTATCCTCCTTTTGAGGAAATACCTAGACCAGTCATACTCACTTCTAACTTGGCACAACTCCTAACTCAATGTGAGTACCAACCCCACCACCTTTCAGCTCCCCTTTATGTGTTGTTTTCCCCTATTAGACTGTAAGCACCTGGGCTTTTTTTTCTTGTTTTGTTTTGTTGTCTTTGTCTGTTTGTTTGTTTTTTAGCTTGTATTTGTGTTTCAGTGCTCAGCACAGTGCCTGAAAAAAGGTTAGCACTTAAGAAATGCTTTCTTTAATCCGGCCTCAGACTAAACACTTGACACTTACTAGCCCTGTGACCCTGGGCAAGTCATTTAACCCCAATTGCCTAAAAAAATGCTTTCTTTATCTATCATCTATATATTTGTTGCTGCCCTGAGAACTCTTTTTAACCAAGTATCCTACAAAGCAGGAGGAAAGCCTCCTATGAGCTCAAAAACAACATGGGGAAAGTTGGAGGGAAAACAACTCATCTTCAGCTGACTTCAATCAGTTTTACAGATGCGCCATCTAATTCTTGGAGGCAGAGGGGGAACCAAAATGCTTTAAGTCAGAAATGCTGTGGGGAACATTGAGAGAGGCAATGAGATGAAGGATCTGGAAGAGAAGAATTTAGCACTTTTAATTAACTCATCTTCTTACCAAGTTCCAATAATTTTTGTAAGCTTTCAATCTCTTTATATTCTATTTATAAGATTTGCCACTTTGATCTAAAGGTGGGAAAGATTTAGCTTCTAGTTTATTATACCTCAAAAAGGTCCAGAAAACATTTTGGATTCAGAATGATCATTACCTGGGAGAAAGTCTTTCCAAATGCCTCATTAATTTTTTTTTCAGTAGCCTTATCCATTTTATACTTTGAAATCAAACTTCAATTTTTTTTAAATACCTAGCATTTCTAATAGGTATCTGAAGAATTCTGTCTTTTAAGGTTTGAAATTTTAAGATAAGGTTTTATTTTTTCTTCAAATTAGGCTTTATTCTGTATCAAAATTTAATTTTGTCAGTCAGTCAAAAACCATGTATAACATCTCTTCTTCTGTGTGCCAGGTACTTTATATTTTACTAGGCTTCTTTTAAAGTATTTTGCACATTAGCTTTGACAGAGGGGTTACTAGACAGACATAATACAATGCAAAGAACATTTAGACTAGTAGCAAAAATACTGATATCTGAGTATAAGTTCTATTTAAAGTTCATGTTATCTTGGACAAATCATTCAAGTCCTGTGCAGACTAATTGTGATTTGCCCATATCTTTTTGAGGGTTTTTTAAATGAAAGCCATCACTGGATATAGTCTTGTCCAGGCAGCGTACATGGGGATCATTCCCTCTTTCCTTTGGAATACTACACTTCTGTTAATGCAGCTGAGATTATAGTAGCTTTGGGGGGTTAGCACATCATACCGTTGGCTCATATTAAACTTGTGGTCAACTAAAATCCTTAAATCTTACTTTCCCTATATGAACTGTTGTTAAGCCAAATCTCTCTCATTCTGTATTTGTGAAATTGATTGCTTCAACTTAAGTACAAGACTTAGCATTTATCCCTATCAGATTGCATCCTGTAAGATTTGGCCCATCATTCCAGTATTTTCAGAACATCTTGAGTCTTGATTCTATCATTCAGCATATTAGTTCTCCTTCCCAGCTTTATACCATCTGCAAATTTAATAAGAATAACTTCCTGTCTCTGCTTCTCAGAATCCCTAGATTGCTTGAAGGCTCAATTCAAAATTCACATCACTCCTCCAATGGGAAATGTCTCTTGATTCTCTTATTTTCATTGTACTCTCTCTTCTTAAGTTGTCATACCTACATTTAGCTATTTACATATTGCACCCCTCCCTGCCCTAGTAGGATGTCATCTCCTTGAGGACAACGAATTTTCGTTTGTTTTGTTTTGTTTTCTTTTACTCTGTAATCCTAGCACCTGGTAGCATGCCTTACACATATTAGAAGCTTAATAAAGTTTTGTTGGATCGGATGGAATCCTGCTGTCCGAATCAGTTATCAAAACTGTTGCAAAGGGCAGGGCAAATAAATATAGAGTCTTGAGTCATGCCACTAGAGACCCCTTTGAAGGCTGAGATTGCTGTGATTTGGCAGTCCTGACATCATTACTTTAAAGACTGTTGAAAAAAGTGCACACTTACCTGCCAATCCTCAGCTACTGACTGGGCATACCATAAAGCTGTGCCAGTATTTTTCTAGCCTTCCAGAGAGAAGCATAAATGATATGCAGAAAGGCAGCAAATGGGTAAGCCCATAAAATAACTGAGTTATGGCGGCTCCTGTCCAAAAAAGAATTCTTCATCAAAATGCTGCTATTTGGAAGCCCAAGAGCTGAATTAGATTTAAAAAGGAGCAGGGGGAGGGGGATGTAAAACTTCAAAGGCAGCCCAAAAAAAGAGAGAAGTTTGATTTCATTCCTCAGAGAAAAAAGAAAAGGAGAAAGAGAAGCAGAAAAAATGAAGGAGACTCAGCTCAGTTCAATAGACATTAATAAAGTGGTAGCAATGGGCCTAGGAGTACATTAGGCACTGGGGATAGAAGGACAAAAACAATGCTCCCCAAGGCTGATAATTGGAGCATCACAGACAAGTATAATTCAAGGTGCGTTATATGAAATGAAAAGAAAACTTTACTGCCTCACATGGCATGGCTTCCCTTGACTTTTCTAGGTACACAATCTTGGAGTGTCTATTTACATTTTTTTATGCTAACAACACTAAATCAACCTATTCCTGGTCCCTTTAGCAGGCATTATTGATTTCAATATAATTCTGCCTGAAACTGTTGAATGAGGAATGGCTTGAAATATTAAGTGTCTGGCCTCAGGGGGAAACAAAAGAAGAAAAACCTCTAGGCTTGACTTTGTCGAATATGAAATAGGGACATAACAATGAAAGCAAAGGAGATGAAGAAGTTCAGTAAAGGCCACAAGGCTCTGCTCTAGTTGCAAAATGCAGAGTGAATGCTACGGGGCAATTACTCCCAAGAGATAACAATTTGGCTAGAATATAATTAGAACAAGACGGGACACATAACTCAAACTATTGGAAAGTTCTCAAGATGAACAAACAATGTGAACAAATGGTTCTCAAAATAATTTCAGACTATTAACAGCCATATGAAAGAATCCTACAACTCACTAATAATAAGAGAAATGTAGATCCCAACAAATTCAGACCCAGCAAATTGGCAAAGATAACAAACACCTGGAATGGGCAATGTTGGAGGGATTATGGAGAAGCAAGGATACTAATCCACTGTTGGTGGAGCAACAAAGTGATATAGCCATTCTGGAAATCAATTTGGATTTATATAAAAAAGTGAAGAAAATGGCCATACACTTGAATCCAGAAATTCCACTGTTGGCATATCCTCCAAGGACATTATGAGCAACACAAGACAAAACTAAAGGAAACAATATACGAGAAAGACAATGCAGAAAAGGGAAATAACATGAATTGTCACAAAGTGAAGTAAGAAGAACCAGGAAAAAGAAAGTATACATGGATGTAAATGTTAAGAATAACAACAATGAAAACTGAATGTCTTGAAATTATAAATAAAATTTAAGGGAGGAGAGGTTAACATATATCCATGCCTCCTACCATGTCATCATACATGTGAAAGATCCAAGAGAGCTGCTTCTGTGAGCCTGAGGGACTAGATAATGCAAGGACCTTCTGCATCCTTCTACACATGGTTGGGAGCAGTCTTTTTCCATTGACTATGTGATTGAAGCTGTCTGAGTCTTAAAAATTATCTGACTCACCTAGCATATGCGTTATCTTTGAGAAAAAAGGTGACTCTTAAACCATGCAGTAATGAGGGAGGGCCTTCCTTGTGAGGTCATGTGGCTCTAATAAAATATACCAAGGACTTCAGCCTTTTCATTTATTCTTTTTGTTTGTAGTTATAAGCACTAGATTAGAGTCTCTGACCTGGACCTGGAGGATTCAGGAGGATTCAGAATTCTGGGAATGCAAGTCAGGTGATGCTTCCATACTAGAAGCAAATCCCTGAAGAGTAAGGGCATATGGTACTCCAGCCAGAGCAACTTTGGACTTGAACTTTGTGGAACCAGTGCATTGTAGGAAGTGAACTAAATTGTGAGCCTAATTGTCTTCCAAGACCCCACCAAAATGCTACGGTAGTCAATGGTGGGGTATGGTCCTGAAGTATTGGGGAAAATGTTTGTACATTCATTCTTGTTATTTCTTTGAAGTAAAATATTCCTTTAGAAAAACTAATCTTGTATTAAATAAAGATCATTGGGATGCTATGTTCCCTCAAATCATAGGAATATGGCCTGTGGAGGCTTAAGGTAGGGGCAGAGGAAAGAAACTTTTCAAACTCGTTGGGATACTAGAGAACCATGTGGGGCAGACCTGACCTAGAGAGAGTGGGACCAGAATAAATCATGCCACATACAGACTAAGCAACAAAGAAGTGATTACAGAAGTTCCCTCTCCCCACTCCTTCATAGAATTTGGGGTCAAAGAATGCAGACTATTACACTTAATCCAGAGCTTTCAGATGTTTTGGTTTGTTTTATTATTTTTTCCTCTTCTTTTTCAAGCCCGATTATTTTTTTCAATTCTTTTTTTTATAAACAATGGATTTTTAGGAAGAGTAAGAATGCAGGGGAAATCTACGACATATGAAAACAAAAGATAGTAATAAAATCTATTTTAAAAGATCTTTAATAGTAATAGTAGTTGGCACTTATAAAGCACTTTAAGGTTTGCAAAGCACTTTTCATAGGTTAACTCATTTAATCCTGATAGCAAACTTGTGAGATACTATTATTATTCTCAATTTATTGATATAAAAAAAGACACAGAAAGTGTACATGACTTGCCGAGGGCCACACAGCTAAAACATTTATGATCTGAGTCAGGATTTGATCTCAGGTCTTCCTTACTCCAAATTTACTCTTTTTCCACTTTGTTGTCTGGTTGCTTTCATCTTGATAATAGAATCCATTTTCCTCCCTTTTAAAACACCAAGCAATCCAACTGCTACTCTGGAGAGTGACATAGAATAAGTCTAATTCTTCCCCCACGTGATTCCCCCCATATTTTCATATATTTGGAGATGGTCTTCATGAATCCCTGCCTCCCGTCTTCCTGTCCTCAGCCCACACCCCATCCTCAATGTTTCAATTCTCCAGGATAAGTATTCCCAGCTCTTTCAAGCCATCTTAATATACATTCACTTCATTGTGACTTGCAGTTGTCGAGGGTGCTATTTTTCACTGACTAATAAATGTAGATTAGTTAACCTGGTGCAGTAGAGTTGCCCTTAAAATCAGAAAGAACTAGGATCAACTCTTGCCTCTGATATATTCTGGACATTTGACACTGGGTAAGTCACTTAATGTCTTAGTACTCTAGGTACTAAAAGGTGCAGAGAATGTGCTGACCTATATTGGTAAAACATTTGGAAGTTCCTTCTACTAATGAAATCATAGGTCCAGTATCCCTGAATCAGGTAAAGAATATGCACTTCTAAACGCCTAAACATTGCCAATTTCTCAAAAATATTATTTAGTTCATATATTTAAAGGGGGCAGCTAGGTGGCACAGTGGATAGAGTGCCAGGCTTGGATTCAGGAAGACCTGAGCTCCAATTTAGCCTCAGACACTTACTAGATTGTGACCCTGGGCAAGGTCAATTAACCCTATGTGCCTCACTTTCCTCATCTATAAAATGAACTAGAGAAGGAAATAGCAAAACACTCCAGTATCTTTGCCAAGAAAACCCCAAATGGAGTCACCAATAATTGGATATGACTAAAACCACTGAACAACAAATTTAAAGAGTCATTATGTATGCTAGAAATTTCAGCATCATTTTCTTATTAGTTGAATTACATAACTGGGACAAGGAGATGCCCATCTGCTTGCTTTACTTCCCTTGCTCCAACCTTGCCCTTTATTATTTGTCCAGAAGATACTCAAGGTTTTGTGAATGCCACAAAAAGTTCAAAAGAAATTGTTTGGTATATCAAATTGGGCTTGGCAGACTTATCGACAATAAGAACTCAGATCTACTTAAATTATTTCTTAAAATATATTTATAATGCAAAATTTTGATTTAAAAAAAGAAGAAAAAGAATGAAGTATGAATCATATAACATATTTAAATGGACTCACTTCTAATTTAAACAATTTCCTTTCACAAAATAAGAAGGTCTTCCCTCCAACATAGTAATACTATTTGTCACCAAGGGCTTCCTTATGTAATACTCCGACCTATTTAGTCTTTGGTACTGTAAGTTCAAATCCCAACTATAGATTCAAGTTCATAATGAAATAGTAGTGAGCTCAAGAAAGTTAATTTCTCTTGACATATGGATTTTTTCTCCCTAGTGATAAAGAGGACATTTTAGTCCCAGGGGAAGCAAATAATTGGAATCAGAATTACCCCTTTCGCCTCCACCTTGTCTCACATTCCTAAATCAGTAGAAGCTTCGAGAGAGACAAGCCAAGAATCTGCTGTTTTATAAACTTCTCTCCAAGCTACTCTCTTTAAAAAAAAGAAGAAAAAGAATTTCCTATCAATAAATTTTAAATCACAAGAAAGGAAATGGCCAGGATACTCAATAGATTTATATGGTCTCTCTTTATTGGAAAGCCTGATGGGCAATGTTAATTTGAGCATTTTATAGAAGACTTCAAAAACAACACTCTTGTTGGTATCTACGCTGACTATGCTTACCTAATTCTATCTTGCCTCTTTTTTATGTTGTTGGTAACTTATATGCCAACTGAATAGCAACATCAATGTAGGCAGCAATCAAAGAGTCCATCTGGGTGATAATGCATTTTCCATTTCATACTGAACACTCATCCAAAGACAAAAATGCTTATAATTTTGAAATGACTACTGAAAAGATAAAAGTTAAAAAAAATCCCTGCCCTAGAAGAGTTTGTGGTTTAGCTGAAGAGCTTATAGAACATATCAACATAGAAATAAATAATGTTATTCTCTTAAGTATATTCCACCCCACAGGATCACAGATTAAGAGCTAGAAATAACTTTCAAGGTATCTAGTCATAGTATCATGGGACCATGGATTTACAAATAAAAGAGCTGTGTGAGGCCATCTAGTCCAACCTCAAGGGGATTAAATGACTTGTCCAAGGTCACACAGATAGTAAGTAACTAAGCTAGGAATTAAATCCAAAATCCTTTTTACTACACACCATTGGGTTCCATGTCAATTTTCCCTCATGGAAATTTTTACTTTCTATGTCAGGGGTCAACAAACTACCACTTATGGACCAAATCCCATTTACTCCTTGTTTTTGGTTCAAGAGCAAGTCACTTTTAGTTCATGGGTCATACAAAATCAGGCAGCAGGCTAGACTAGGCTGTAGATGGCTGACTCCTTTCCTATTTCATTGAATTGGCTCCTGAATCATTGGAAATGATGAAATACTTAGAATGTGAAAGCGAGAATAATAATAATAACTAAAATTTAAATAGTGCTTATAAGGTCTATTAAGTCTTTTACATGCATAATCTCAGTTCATCCAAAAAAGTCCCTACAAGATATGACATACAGGTTATCCTAAACTTACAAATGAGGAATTTTTTTTTTCAGAGAAGTTAAGTGACTTAAACATAATCACATAGACAGGAAGAGTTAAAAAAAAGTACAGCCAAAGTTACTTTTAATGTTACATTCAGGTCTTTTCTACCACACATTGTGTTGTTTTTTTTTTTGTTTGTTTGTTTGTTTCCTGTTTTCCAACAAAAAGCAGCAGAGAACTGGGCAAACAATGGCAATATTAGAGAGGGATGAAATTTATATCCACTGTTTTCCTCTTGGAAAAGTACCTAGTAGTACTACAGTACTATAGCACCTTAGTGCTAGAGCAGCAAGCCTACCCCGACTGATAATACCATTTTAATACAGTTTTCAAAATATTTTTTATCACAACAACCCTATGAGCACAAGTGTGCCTAAAAGGGTTTATTAACATACTCTGTGGTGAAGAATAGAGAAAAAGAGAAAAACCAAGGATAATGTGTGTTTCAGGGTGTGCCAGAACAACCCTGCTGTGAGATAGATAGCCTAGGCATGAGTATGACATAGGGAGCCGAGTATTTTTACTCCTATTCTGTAAATGAGAAAATAGGCTAGGTGACAGCTCATTGTAGAAGTCACAGGATTTAGAGGTGACAAGGATATTAGAGATCAACTCTTTCAACTCTTGTGATTCACAGATGAGAGAAATGAGACCAAGAGAGTTTGGGTGATTATCTGAAGGATATGAAGGTAGCCAATGGGATGGAGGGAATGAGTGTTGTTCTCATTGGAAATTAAATTCCTTACAAGCCTGTTCAGAGTGCCATAGGTGATAATTCACATCTCAGTGTGGGTCACATCCAAAATAAGAGAAGGCTTTCTTTCTTCTGGGAAGTATTGGCTATAGCCATCTTTCCACCTGCATGTCCCATGCAGAGAAGCTACATTGTAAAAATTTTAATGCTTCTAAATTCATAAATCTGGCCTCAAATGTAATGCCTTTCAGACCTTGAACATTTGTCCATCGTTGGGCATTTTGGTAAGATCTCTTTACTTTCCCCATAAGTTGCTGCAGTGGGCTAACAAAGCAATGCTGAGAATGCAGGGTGAGAGGACTCAAAACTGTGTAAAACCTTCTCTAAGGCTACCACCAAGGCATCCAGGTAGTACAGTGGATAGAGCCTTGGGCTTGGAATAAGGAAGACTTATCTTCACGCATTCCAATCTGGCCTCAGACACTTACTAGCTGTGTGATCCTGGGCAAATCATTTAACCCTATTGGGCTTAGTTCATCATCTGTAAAATGAGCTGGAGGAGGAAATGGAAAATTACTCCAGCATCTTTGCCAAGAAAACCCCAAAGAAGAGTCACAAAGAGTCAGACGCAACCGAAACAACTCAAAAACAACAAAGGCTACCATCATCTCACACTCACAAGTTATGCCCCCCAAGGTGTAACTAACGTACCTTCAATGTACTCTGTGAGTCTACAGTCCTAAACTTGCCAAAGTTGTGTATTTCACTGCTCCCTGGGCCATCTCCGGTCAATCTGATGAATATCTGGCCACTGGACCCAGATGGCTCTGGAGGAGAAAGTGAGGCTGATGACTTTGCACAGCCCTCTCTCACTCAAATCAAAGTCAATTGCAAGTCATGTCATTATCTCCCTGATGTCATGTTCCTCCTTGAGAATGAAGGACAAACCACAACCTATGAGTAGTCAGAGATGCCTGAATGGCAGAGATGGCCAGCTGGCCAGTTCCAATTGGGCATCTTCTCCCTCTCCGCTCTCCCCTCTCCCTCTCCCTCTCCTCTTACCTGAGGGTGTTCTGCCCAAAGGAAGGTAAATTTTGATGACCAAAAGCTACCTAGTTAGCTTGAGTTTACTGGCTAGATTTCTTTCTCAAAGACCAAGCCTGAAACCCAATTGACTCTGGATATCATGGATTGAACAACAATAGGTCCCTTCCCAAGCACCACTTAATGCTTATTTCTTGGGCCATCCAGGCTCAGTGAATGTAAATAGTAACTGTTTCTCTTTTGGCCAGCAACCTGAGGGTCTTCCCTTCCTAGCCAATCTTTAATTTAATTAAAGAGGCCATTCCTTGACTCACTCCTTAAAGAGGCCTATTCACTAAATGGGCATTGCCTCACTTGAAGTGAGAACCCGAAAAGACCTTAGTTTAAAAAGGCCAAAGTCTCCCATGGCATCTTGGGCCATCTCCAGTCATTTTGACCCATATCTGGCCACTGGACCCAGATGATTCTGCAGGAGAAAGTGAGGTTGGTAACTTTTCACAGCCCTCCCTCACTCAAATCAAAGTCAATTGCAAGTCATGCCATCATCTCCCTGATGTCATGGTCCTCTTTGAGAACAAAGAACAAACCACACACAATCCAGTTTAAAGTATTAACTCACTGCAAAGGTATTTACTAAAATTATATCCTAAGAAGAGGAGTTTTAAAAAAAAGAAAACATTTCCCCCTTAAACTGTCTTGCAAATGCAGATAGAATCAGCAATAGAGAGCTCTCTATATGCAGAGAGGAGCACATGTAGTGAACACATGGAACTCAGGAAACTCCCAAATCTAATACTGTAGGGTCACCTTTTTACTTCTCTTCTAGTGGCATTCTCATGTGACTCCCCTCTTAACTGGGCTCCATAGATCTGTTCCTTTCTGTAGCTCAACTTCTGATGAGCAAGGATAACTCTATTCATAAAGTTCCTTTTGTCTTGTGCCTAGACTGACTGCAACTTTCAATTACTCTTGGTAGCATCTTCTGGAGTAAAACAGAGCAAGCTAAGGTTTCTTCCATAGGACAACCCTTCGACTATTTTATCAGAGATAGCATGCCCCTTCTTCCATCCAATCTTGAGTTTTCTAAGCTAAACCTCCTCAGTTCCTTCAGCTAATCCAAAAGACATAGACTCAAGGCTCTTCATGATCTCACTTGTTCTTGTCATGAACAGATCATGAAAGTGGTTCAAAAGCTTGAACTTGAAGAAATAGATAAATTAATATTTACTCCTAGCCCCCAAGTGTAAAGACACTAGGATAGAAGTTTTGTTTCATTTTCTTCAAAAATCCAGCAAAAATAGGAAAACACATACACACACTTCAATGAAAACAGGATGCCTAGTAGTACTATTAAATGAACAAAATAATTCATCCTTTTTATAATTCACTCTAACATATTATTGAATTTTATTTTGAGCCCCCAAAATACAAAGCACAGAAGGCTAGAACTATGTTTAAAGGAGTTTCAGGCCTCAGAGTTCATCTCAGCCAGAGGTTCTTAAAATTCTGTGTGTACTTCAATAGGTGTCACAAAATAATTGTCTTTTTCCTGTCAGGGCTGTTTTCTAATTCTGGTTGTATTTAACTTACTTATAAGAAAATGGAAACCAGTACTTGAGAAACTAATAAGATGATTTCCTGATCTAGTCTACTAACTGGACAACACGCCACACTGAGTATTGGAATCAAGAGATACCCACATGCAAGATACTGAAGTAAGCCATCAAAGGAAGAATCTGAGTTCTATTGTTCGGATTTTATTGAATAATGGTGAGCTTGCACAATGATCCTAAATGGGGAAGCTGTGTCTCTATGAAGAAGTGTCAGACTGGAAAACCAGCTTTAGGCATTTTAAAAAGAAATAAGCTGTGACCATAAGGTATTATTCAAGCTATCAAGAAAAAAATGCTTGACCAACAGAATAGGTTCACTAGTGGAATATGCACTGCAGAGTCAAATAAAACGTAGGTGCTACTAGAAAGGGGCATTACAATATAGGTAGGAAGACAATACAAAAACACATAAAACAATTCAGAAAATAAAGGAGTAGTAAAAGACTAAGTGTAATAGGAGTGTGCAGAAAGGAGAGAGGACTGTGAGCTGGAGTTGTTAAGGAGGACTCCCTGGAGGAAGTGCTATTTAAAGCAGTACTTGAAGGATGGGGTAGCTTTTGAATAGGTAGAGAGAAGTAGGCAAAGCATTCAATATGGGATCATAAGCTTAAGCAAAGCCCTGAAGGCTGAAATGAATGTGATCCCTTCCAAGATTCAAAAGGCATTGAATTTCAGCACCAGATTTATAGATTTAGAATCATTAAAATTTTTACAATGTAGCTTCTCTTTATGGGAAATGTGGGTGGGAAGATGCCTACAGTCAATAATGTCCAGAAGAGAGAAAGCCTTCTGTTATTTTGGATGTGACCCACATTGCCATGCAGATCATCACCTATGGCACTCTGAACAGACTTGTAGGGCATGTAATTTCCAAAGAGAACAACACCCATCCCCTCAATCCCATTAGCTACCTGCATATACTTGGGATCACACAAACTCTCTTGGTCTCAGTTCCTTCATCTGTGAAATGCAGAGGTTGAGCCAATTGATCTCTAATATCCTTGTCATGTCTAAATCTCATTACTCCTGTAATGGGCTGTCACCTAGCCTATTTTCTCATTTATTCATTTTATATGAGTAGAAGATTCATGTTTGCAAGTAGTGGGAAATAAAAAAGTAGGGACAGAATGCATAGGCTTAAGCAAGTCATCTAAAGAAGTTTAGATTTGAGAAGGCAATGAGGAACCACCTTAGGCTCTTAAGCAAGGGTCACATCATGAAAGTAATTTTTTTTCCAAATGTTAATTTTTTAATGTTCTTTTTTTTTAGTTCCAAATTATTTCTACTTCCAGTCCCTCTCCCATTCATTGAGAAGGCAAATAATATATCTATTATACATATGAAGTCATGCAAAACCTATTTTCACATAAGCCATGTTGCAAAAAAGCAAGAAAAATAAAGTTGAAAAATATACTTCATTCCCCACTCAGAGTTCATCAGTTCTCTCTCTGTAGGTAGGTAACATTTTTCATCATGAATCCTTTGGAATTGTTATGGGCTATTGTATTGATCAGAGTAGCTAAGTTAAAAGTTAATTTTTAAAGAAATTAGTTTGGATATGGTATTAAGGATAGATTATATAGGGAGTAATCAGGAGACAGGGAGAAAAGCAAAGAGGCTATTGCAGTAAGTATCCCCTCCTCCAAAAAAGTTTTTTTTTTTAAGCAGCTGTAATTTTTAATGTGTTATGCATCATACTATATGTTCTTAGTATATGTTCATTTTGTGTTCATAGACTCACAGAATAACAGAACCACAAACAGAATAGTTGGAAGGGACCCTGGAGGTCAGATACTTTAAACCCAAAGCTAAATAAGAATCTGCTCTGCGACATATGCCCAACTGGTCATTCAGCTTTTGCTTGAAGTCTCTAGTGAGAGGGAATCTATAACATCCTCAGGCAGCCCCTTTTCCTTTGGGATAAGTTTAGAAGTACTTCATCATATCAAATGCAAAACTCCCTCTGGGCATCTTCCAACCACTGCTCTTAGTTTTGCCCTCTGGGGTCAAAGAGAGAAAGTTTTATATTACTTCTAAAAGACAGCCTTTCTTTATTTTTAAATGTTTGAAGGCATATATAATGGTTGCAGTAAATTGGGGGGAGGTTCTTAACCTACAGCTTATCAAGACACATGTGCATACACTACATGCACACACATGTGTATATGCATCTACGTGCATGTGCATACTTATTGTAGGCATGTATATATGTATAATTGTATATATATGTACATGTAAAACTACATGTGTGTAGATGTGTATAAGTATATACACATATGTATATCTAAACTTTTTTTGATGCCAATAATAAACCTGGCCACTTCCAGTTTGAGGGTTTGGGAAAGTCATCTCAAATTATATTTTGGTCACTAGTTTCCCCCTTTCTATTTGAAGGTAAATGTATTCTTATGGAAAATTATTGAAATTGACTTAAATGTGTCCATGTGAATGTATGACCTACAGCAAGAATAGTCTTCCTTAAAGCAATATGTTGGAGATAAAACACTATACTTGGAATCAGAAAGACATGTTTGAATCCTTCACATAATTTCTAGCTGTGTGATTCTGGATAAGTCAGTTAACCACTATGAACCTTGGTTTCCTTGTCTATAAACTGGAATATTAATATGATATAATTTAAAGAGATTGTTTCAGGGATAAAATTATCTAAAGTGTCTTGTAGACCATAAGACACTTTATAAATTTTAGGTATCATTTTCATTTCATTCAGTTAGATAGATATTAATTAAATGCCTATTATGTGTAAGGTAATATTTCAGTTATTGGGGACAAAAAGACAGACAACATAAAATAGTCCCTGACCACATGGAGCTTGCATTCTATAGGAGGGATTCAATATTTAAACAGAAAAAAATACAGTACAACTTGTTCTAAACAGTAAATAAGAAGATCAGGAAAGATTTACTATAGGAGGTGGCACCTAAAATGATCCTTAAAAGCAGCTACAGATTCTAAGAGGTGGCAATGAATTCTTGAAATGGGGACAGCTCAGTAAAAGGCATGGATGTAGGACATAATGAATTTTCTCCTTCAAAGGAAGAATAATATTTCTTCAGGAATTACGGAACTGAAACCTGGATGAACAATATTTTGATTTGGAATAAATGACTCTCCCAATCTTTTCAGTTTAAAGAAGAATATTAGCTGGATTAATGATATATTCAATAAGGGACAAGGTTCTAGTACTGACACCACTAATCTTGAGCCACATGAATTTGGGAAAGACATTTCATCATTCTTAGCCTCAATTACTTCATCTATAAAATTAAAACAAAGCCCTAGATGACATCAGACTTTCTTCTTAATTTCAACTTCTATGATCTTTTACTGAGTAGTAAGCCTTTGTTGGAGATTTCAACTTTATCTTCCTATGGAGCATGTGGAGATAGACGCCCACTGACAATTTGTTTGAAACAGAAGAATTTGTACTAGGGCATCCCCAGTAACACATCACTAAACAGAAGGGTATCTCTTTAAATCTTATTACTTGGTGGTGAACTGTTTTGAGTTGCTGTGGGTCAGAGATGATCTTTTGTGATAAGCTTATAAAAAGGAAGATCATTTGAAATATCAATCCCTACCATTACATTTTGGAGAGATCCACAGAGTAAGAGCTCTAAGATTTTTTGTTGCGGCAAAGGAAAGGGGAAGTGAATGTACAATGTATACATAGTTGCCATCACCTCAACCAATTCCTAAGACCTGCTATAATGACTGACAGGGGCAAAATTACTTTGTATTTGCAGGCATTCTCATGCAGGCAGCCTGAGACAAAAGGGAAAGATTCTGTGCCCTCGGTTCTAGTCCCTTAGTCTCCTTGCCTCAGCCATGGAGAAGTAGAAGCCTTTATGTCTCAGCTCCAAAAGGTGGCAGTAAAAGGTTGTAATAGGGTCTGTGAACCACATGGCTTCTAGAGAGTTTCTAGGCCTAGCCCTCTTTATATAGGATGGGGAAGTTATTGGACAATATTGAAAACAGAACTTGCCACTTCTCCCACAACCCCACCCCTTCCCCATTACTGTGGAGGACATGACCAACTTTCCAGTCATCAATTTCACAACCTTGTTGTCATCTTTGATTCCTCAGTTTTATTCAGCCAACGTGTGCAATTCATGGCCAAAATTTTCTGTGGACCTTTAAAACTTCTCTTGCATATGTTGCCATTTCCCACTCCATGCAGTCTTTATCCTAACTTGGGTCTTCATCACTTACACCTTCAACATCTTTCACTGCAATAATCTCCTCATTTGTCTCCTCTCCTCTTGTCTGTGCACAGTGAATAGAGTGCCAGGATTGAAATCAATAAGACTCATCTTCGTGAGCTCAAATCTGGCCTCAGACATTTACTAGCCATGTAACCCTGGGCAAGTCACTTAATCCCATTTACTTGTGTTTCCTCTTCTCTCAAATGGGCTGGAGAAGAAAATGACAAACCGCTCCACTGTCTTTGCCAAGAAAATCCCAAATTGAGTCATGAAGAGTCAGATATGACTGAAATAACTGAATAAAAATGACCTCTTATCTGTAATCATGTCAATCCATCTCCCTTATAACAATTGTATTGATTTTCCTAAAATGCAGAACAAACTACATCAGTTCCCTAATTCAACAAACTACAACGGCCCATGATTTAAGTATCAAATACAAACTTCTTCATTTGACAATTAAGGTCATTTACAATATGACTTCAACCTATTAACAACATTGTCTCTTGTCCTCAAGGAGCTTGTTTACAATCTAGTTAAGTGGATAAAAAATGTACACAATTATGATTTGAAAATACGATGCAAATATGAAATGACACAAAGGGAGAGGTCCAGACAAAATGCTTGAATAAATTTTGGGGTTGGGATAAGAAAAGGCTTGATGGAAGAGAGGATACCTAAGATTCTCCTTTAAGGAAGAGAAAGTTAGCAATAGGTCAAAGATGTGAACACAAAGTGTATCTGTCACTGGGAATAGTCTGGACAAATATGCAGAGATGCAAGGGCATAGAATGAGATGAGGGAATAGTTGAAAGTACTATTTGTCTAAAATGTAGAATGAGTGGAGGGTATTATGAAATGGGGCTAGATTGGTTAGGCTAGAGATAGATTGTGGAGAGTTTTAAGTGTCAGGATAAGGTGTTTATATTTTGTATTGTATATGAAACGGGGGATATAGTGGAAAAAAAAGATTTGTGAGCAAGGGAATAGACATAGTTGGATACTGTATAGTAGGAAAGGTTTTTTTGGTAACTATATGAAGAATAATGGTTTGAATTTGCAGGACCATTTAAAAAACTATTAGGATAATACAGGCAAAAGGTGAGATAAGCCTCAACTAAGATAGCAGAGTGAAAAGGAAAGGATGATGATAAGAAATTGAGTCTGCTGAAAGGACAGGGGAGACATCAATTGAAAGGAGGAAAATTGGGAGAGGTGTAGATATAAAAAAGGAAACTAATAAATTCAGATTAAGAAAAACGTTGTTGAGTCCATTTAGGTACTTGTTTGGTTTAAAATGCCAGTAGGATGCCCAGATCAGGGCAGATAAGAGAGGCAAGGGAGGATTGGGAGAAAAGAAGAGGTATAAGGTAGAGTCTTGCAGAATATGACACATGAGAGGGGTTGCAAGAAGAAGATGATAAACTACTGAAAAAGACCGAGGAGTAGGAATAAAATAAGTAGGACAAAGATCAGAAGAGAAACGTGTTATGTAATCCAAGGGAGGAGATGATTCTCAGATGAATTTATCCAGCTTTAATCTCTCTGCTGATATCCAACTTCACATCTTCAATTGCCCACTGGACATCCAATATTGGATGTCCCACAGACACCTTAAACTCAACATGTCCAAAACTAAACTCATTATCCCCCCCCCCCCAAAAAAATCTCCCCTATTCCTAACTTCTCAATAATTGTTAAGGACACCACCATCCTTTCAGTCATCCAGACTCACAACCATTGTGTCATTGTCAATTCTTCACTATCTTTCATCCACTCATATCCAATCAGTTGCCAAGTCATGTCAATTCTATTTTGTAACATCTCTTATACATGCTTCCATCTCTTCTTTGACACTGTTGCCACCATGATGCAGGCCATCACCATCTCACATGTGGTCTATTGAAATAGCCTTCTTGCTAGTCTCCCTGCCTTATGTCTGTCCACACCAGAGTCTGTCCTTCACTCAGCTGTCAAAGTTATCTTCCTAAAGCACAGGTATGACTATGTGCTTTAATAAATTCCAATGGTTGCTTATTACTTTCAGATTAATATATAAAATCTTCTGTTTGGCTTTTAAAGTCCATAATCTGGCCAGTTTTTTTTTTAAATTTCTAGTGTTTTTACAACTTACTCCTTTCTATATACTCTATGATCCTGGGTCATTAGTTTCCTTGCTATTCCTCGTACAAGAAAATTCATCTTTGTGCATTTTCACTGTCTGTCCTGCTTGCCTGGAATTCTCTTCCTTCCTCATCCCTATGTCCTGGATTACTTCAAGTCCCAGGTAAAACCATAGCTTTTGCAAAAAAACCTTTTTCTGACCCCCCCCCCCATAATTCTGATACCTTTCTTCTGTTGATTATTTCCAATGTATTTATGCATTTCTTGTTTGTACACGTTATGTTGTCACCATTATCACATCAGACTGTGAGCTCCTCCAGGTTGGCCATGTTTGTTTGTTTATTTTTGCTGGTTTGTTTTGTTATTGTTGTTGTTGTTGTTGTTGTTGTTTTTCTATTTCTTTGTTTCCCAAATGATTAGCAGATTTCCTGGCAAGTAATGGGCATTCAATAAATGTTCATTGACTTGATTTATTGGAAAACGTTGGCCCTCACTTTTGTGTCACCTACTTCCTGACAGATCCTCCCAAAGTACATTAACCTGCTTATCCTTCCCCTTCAAAATCCCCTCCAACAATTGGTATTTAACTCTTTTGACATTCTTGCCAGTCTGATGGGTGTGAAGTGAAATTTCAGAGTTGTTTTAATGATCATTTCTCTCATTAGTAATTTTGAGCAACTGTGCATATAGTGCTTGATAGCTTCTATTTCTTCATTAGGAAACTACCTTTTTATATCTTTGACCACACATTGCAGATATTAATAAGTGTTTACTTAATTGTATCCTTTATAATTCCACTGCCCAAAAATACTGATTCTCTCTAGGGCTGTAATGTACTTAATCTTACTACCTATTAATATATCTAACTTTTAACCAGAAAAATCAGTCCTGTAAATTTTGGGTAACAGACTTCTCTCATTATAGGAAAATACCTCTTGACAGAAAAAAATTCTTTTGAGTTCAGTTATTCCATATTCCTTTAGTTCTCATGATTGTTAGTTCAGCACATAAGATTTTGGGGAGAAAGGGATTTCTTTTGCAATATCTGCCATCCAAATGGCATTTATTTTTTTCCTATTAATTATTTTACGAAGTACGTGTGTTTTACACACATGGGCATACTGATGTGTTTGTGTGTATGTGTGTGTGTGTATGTGTATGTGTATGTGTGTGTGTCTTAGGTTTGTTATCTATCAGAAGACATATGAATGTAAAACTTTTCTTTTGGGTGGGACAGTTTTCTTTGGCTGGCAAGCCTAACTTGGTTCACTGCTATGTGAAAAAATTAAGTGCAAGAGGCAGTGAAAAACGAGCAGTCATTTCTTTTCTCCCAGCTGATACATATCTTATTTATTCTTCCTTGTAATGTGCAATGCCCTATTTTGTCTTCTGCCTCAATTAAAATGTAAATTTCTGCAGCCCATCTCTGTAATTCCGAACTGCTTCAGGCAGGGGAATTTAAACTGCTTTTAATAAAACCAACTACAGATGCTGCAATAAGATTCCTCTCAGAGTCTTTGGAATCCATATATGTAATGGTATTATAGTTCTTCCATAGTTATGCCTTTCCTATAAACTTTCTCATAAAAGTAGGAGTTAGAGAGCCATGAGCTGCCAAATTATCCCACATGCACAGAAACACTTGGGGTACAGACACACCTCTATTTTGTAATCAGGAATTACAAGCAGCCTTTTTCATTAAGTGAATGGTGGCCGGACAAGGTGCCACTATAACTACATAGACACAATAATGCTCCAGCCCTTATTATTAAACAGAAGAAGGGTCAGACCAATGTATAGGCCCAAAAACAGGGATTTGTTTTAAACTAAAGATCCTTTGATGGATCTGTGACTTCATCAATTTTGATTACTCTCTTCTTTAGTATAAATCAAAACCCATTATTGTCTTCCATTCTGTTCTATGCTTATCTGGGCCCTCTTATAAATCCTCCATAAACGTTTGACTTGACCCACCCTACGTGTTGGGGACATTCCTCTTAATATCATGATGTTGCATGTTTCCAAGGAACATGTGGGCCTTCTATCAGTTTATTCCTTACTTTAGTTATATGACTGGACAATTTATTTTTTCCATCATGCACTTCTCTTACGGCATGTATTATCTCATTTATACTACACATTTGATCATTATTATTGCATGGTAGTGTACCCACACCCACCATGCAACTCTCCATGGCCTTTGGTTAACTCTCAATTTTAATTCTTTGCAGATCATGGCACTCCATGACTTTAAGTCTTATGAGATCACTGCAAGACTACAAATGTTAAAACGATAGTTTCTTTAAGAAAGAACCTTGGAGTCACTGAAACACTCAACTTCTAGATGATGAGATCCTTCAGCTGCTTTTGTTTGAAAGTAACATCACCTTGCTTCATTATGATAAAACAAAACAAAACAAAACGACATTGCAGAGTCTTCTAAATGAAATCCGTGATCACTCATAAATGCTCATTCTAACTCTCAACATTGGAAAAATACAGTGAACAAAGAATGGATATTTTCCAGAGTATGATATATTATCATGTACCTTTAGTAGACAGATGTTGTGTACAATAAACCGAGGCTAGGACTGAATAGAATGAAGTGAGCAGGTAAACAGCTCTCGGGAAAATTCACAATGACTTCAGTGATATGAAATTTCTCTGAACTAAATGTTATGCCAAGAAAAATTCCACTAATATGAAAATATCTAACAGCAGAGAGCATCAGTTTCAATTCAAGCTTCACAATGTACCATGTGCCCCCAGTAGATCTACAGCTATGTTTGTGCATTCAGAGCTAAAGGTCAGCTAGGGTAAAGTCTTGTGTTCTGCATGTCCCTCCAGTAAGCTACTGGGTCACTGGCACTTTGATTTGGTCTTGTCTCCATTACTTATCTGCAATACAGATAGAACTCTATCTACCTGATCAAGAAAATTAACGCATATTCTATGCCTTTGCCAAAGTTGTCCCCTATACCTCCCAGTATCTCTTCCTTTTAATTTTCTAGCCTCCTGAAAAGCTCAGTTCAGGCACTATCTCCTACTTGAAACCAGCTTCTTGGAACTCTCTGTCAAAATTACCTTGTATTGATCTAATATATATTTTTTAATCTCCTGATCTATGTGCATTGGAACAGTGTGCCATATTGGACAGTATTGTACTTGGCATCAGAAAGAACTCTGTTTAGATCATACCTTCAACACCTACAAGCTTTGTGACAAACAACTATCATTACTACAACAACACTGAATGAAAAACTGCCCTTGGTATTACTATTTCCAGGAAACCTTTAATATTGGCCAAGCAAATGGACAGCCCCATTTTTTTCATTAAACTGGGTCTAGTTCACCATATAAACAGTTAAGTTCATCCACTGGAATGGAAGGGGAAGAGTCACATTGCTCCTATCTCCTCTTCTTTCAACTATTACTTCTTTCTCCTTCCCTACCCTCTGTGTAACCAAATTAAAAAACTCAATTTAAAAAGTTTTCCAAAAGTGTATCTAACTTGGTTGTACATCAAGAAGTTTAAAAAAGTGATTTAGAAAAGAGAATGCTGTAGCAAATAACTTCTAAAGCATCAATCAATGTTTTAATGATAACACTGTTGAAATGACACATTCTTTTTTCCTGGCTGGAGAACAAATCATTCTAAGCTTCATGATGGCTTCTCTCTGCTGAAAAACCTGTTCTACTAGGCAGTATTCCCCTAAAACAGGTATCTTTAGGGAAAGTGACATGATGGCTTGAAATTTGGCAATCTGGGTTCTATTCCCATTTTTGGACTGGCTATGTTTGATTTTGGATAAGTCCTTTAAGCCTCTCTGGGACTCAGTTTCCTCATCTTTCAACATAAAATAAGGGGGTTGGACTAGATCAATGAATGAACAGGTAACCTAATACGTAGTGCCATGCTGCCTCAAATGATATACACTCTTTATTCTATGTTAGAATGTTTTTTGCTTGTGAAAGACAAATCTAAAAGAATTGAAAGAGCCACAATAGACTGAGTCAATTGATCAATCACTCCACCCACTTGTTTTAAGTACAAGATCTTTATCAGGGGAGAAAGCCTTTAATAAATAAATCAATCAAACAAAGGCATCAAACAATGTTCAAAAATCCCTTAATTGATTTTGTAATGAATGGAATTAATTGGATATAATAACATGATGCCACACAGGCAGTGTAATGGTATCAGTTGAGGAGACTCAGTCATGGAGTATGGATAAAATTACAAGCCTGTGTGGAACATACCATTCCAGTGGTTAGCCACCCTAGAAGAGAGAGTAGCTTCTGGCAAGACACTAATAAAGAATTTCTTTTTGGGGTTTGGTGGAGGAATGAGATCTTCTGTCACCAAGGGGTGTATCCTTTGACCTGAATATGGTCTTGTGAACTTTGAAAGATGGGAATATGTTGAAACTATCATGGGCATCATAGAAGTACTCTAGAAGAACAGTGGCTAAAGTCAATGCCTGCAATGGGAGCAGAGAACAAACTATATGCATTGAGGAAATGTAATTCCAGGTTTCTCTACAAGGCACTCAGCAGAAAGCTATCTCATACTTAAGGAAGATTTCATGAGGACCACATTATGGAGAAAGAAGGACTTCAAGCACCGGAAACTGTGTTGTCACATATATTTTCTATGCTTGAGCCCACTTTCCCATGGACTCTGTATGTGCCTGAGTGGGAGCATGCTTATGCAGGCAGGAGATATTTTACACCATCTCTTCTTATTATACCATCTTATTAAATAAACTTTTCTAAAAGCTAGTTAAGAAGTCTGTTTAGCTAATGCATAATCAATAGGAAGAACACTGGGAGGGGTTCCTGAATGATAGCACTAGAATCAGAATTCCCCCAAACTTTTCTAAGCTGTCAAAGTTACACCTAGAATCCTAAGGGCAAAAGCAACTAGTCATATTCTAGGGACCGAAACTGCCAGCAAAAATTTAGGTTTGGGGATAGGAGCTGCTGAGTTACACTTTATTGTTATTATTATTTATAACTGAATAAATTTATAGTATGATTTATATTACTCATTTATTATATTAAGGTAAATATACTTTATTATTCATTTTGCAATTCTAAATTCATAACTGATTTTATTGATTTAAGAAAAATACTAGGAATAAATGTAATTTCCGTGAGAGTTTTGAATTTTCCTTCCTTTATTTTCCACTGCCTATATTTTAATATAATGACAAAATCTAGAACTAAAAGAGACTGCCATTCTAGTATTGTGCCTTATCACCTCTTCTCTGTGTTATTGAAATAGACTCCTAAGTTAGTTCCATTTCTAATATCTCCATTCTCTAAACCACCTTACAAACAGCTTTCAAAATAATATCTCTCCCCTGATCCAAAATTGTCAGAGGCATCTAGAATTACAAAACTTTTCAACTTAGAATCTGGATCCAGCTTCCTATTTCCTAGTATGTTTCAGTCAAAGCAGCCTTCTTCCTATTCCCTGAAATCAGCACTCCACATCTCACCTTTGTGATTTTGCAAAGGTTGTCCCACAAACATAGATCACACTCCCACTTCACCTCTGCTTTTAAAATATGTATCTTCAACTCAGGTGCTGCTTCCTATGTGGTAAGCCTTTTCCTGATCTTCCAAAGCTATTGGCATTCTCTTCCATTTAAAGTTTTGCCTAACTTACCTATATGAATATAGTTTCCCCCAGGAGAATGTGATAGATAAGAATTTTTCACTTTGTTTTTGAACATCTAATAGGTGGCTCACTGCTATAAGATGAATGCTGAATAAATGCCTACTAACTATAACAGGTGCAACCCACCCATTTTAGATTTGAGAAAATATAAAGATTGAGTGACTTATCCAATGTTACATAGGTGATAAGTAGCAGAACCAGAGTTTGAATCCAGATATCTGACTCCAGGGTCAGTGCTCATTTCACTGCACCATAATAATGGGAAAGTGAAAAAGGGCCAAGGGATAGGGGATGAAGTTGAGGTGGTGCAGCAAGAGGTCTCAAAAGCACATAGCCTGGATTCATTCATTCATTCATTCATTCATTCATTCATTCATTCATTCATTCACCAGCCATTTATTAAGCCCTTTCTATGTGAGAGCCCTGTGCTAGGTACTAGTCCTGAGTAATTCCGAAATCTGGCTATAGCTACAGGTAGAGATGACAGAAGAAACAGTTACCAGTTACTTTAAAAACACCCAGCAGGGTTAACTCCAAATGTAGCTATTTCCATATGTTAGTCTACTACAGAAGCACTAGGTTCAGTAAGAACTAGTCTATTAAGGACTCCTAATAATACTTACAAAAAAAAAAAAAGAAAAAGAAAACCTTTTGGGAATGTCTAAAGGGAGCTCACATTGCTCTCTTCACCTCCTATGAAGAGAAGACAGGGAAGGTGAAAGGGGCAGATAATTAGATTAAATACAGTGATTGAACATGAAAGCTATGCCCATGTCTCAAGAGACGCGTGCTTTCTAGAGAACTGACATTTCTTTCCCTGTTTAAGTCCAGTTGACAGTGACTGGACTGCATATAGAAAGTTGCTATAAGTTGCCCTTTGCAAACACTGAGGCTGTTAAGACTTTCAAAGAGGAAGTCTTAACTTGGAGCTGCCCAAGTTTAGAGCATCATTAATTCAGCTCATGTCTTTTCCACATGCAGCCAGGCTAGTCCCTGCAGATCTGACTTGATGAGTTACCCATCTTATACAGCTCTTACAGCTATTCCTATACAACATGCTGAGAGGCAGCAAGCAATTGCAAATCAATCTCGAGGTCTTCATTGACATCTCCAGACACATGTAAGCAAGGAACTATCCTTTAATGGTGTTTGATTGAGAAGTGTTTCTATCTACCTTTGTGCAATGTTCATCTTGTTTGTTGGGTAGTATCTGTTCAACTCAAGAGAATCTATTCAATAAATACGTACACTGAATGAGCAGCTCTATATACACATTTCCTTCTGGGAAGTTTGGAATTCACTGTACAATCTCTTCAGTGGAGGAATACATAGAACATAAAATAATCAATGTACATATTTACTGGACATTTACTGTCTGCAAGGCATTATGTGGTTATGCTAGAGATTAAGAAAAGTATAAGATGTCATCCCTGTGTTCAAAGAGATTACAGTTTTAATAAAGGCATTTTCTCATATGTAAAAAGAGAAAGTTGGACTATGGTATCATGCCAATTAATAGCCAAATGTTTATTAAGCACCTACTATATAACAAGCACTGAAATAGACATTGAGGCCACAAAGACAAGAATCAAAAAAGCACTTGGCCCCAAAGAGCTTACATTCTGGAAGTAATACATGCACATAGAATTATGTACAAAATAAATATAACATTTATTGGGTGATGTAGAAAGCAAGTATGGAAAAAGGAACAAGAAAGATTCCAGCTAGAAGTTGGTATATGAACTGAATTTTGAAGGAATTTAGAGATTCTAGAATACAAAGTACATAACACACATGGAGAACAGCCTGTACAAAAGCATGGGAATGAGTGATTAGAGATTCTTAACTTCAGGTCCAGATTCCAGAAGGTCCATAAATTTGGATGAGATAAAAATTTATGTTTATTTTGTTGTTACTAACCTTTAGCTGAAATTTAGTATTAGGTATATTTTTAATTTGAAAAAGAAATAATCTTATATTGGGTAGATGACACAAAATTTGTTAAGAACACCTGTTGGAGTTTGACTGTCTTGTGTGACAAACAGAAAGAAAGCTGATTTGACTAGACCAAAAAGTATATTGAAGGATGCAATAGACAATAAACCTAGAAAGGTAGATTAAAGTTAATTTATGAATGGCTTTGAATGCCAAACATGGGGGTCTGTATTTGATCTTAGATGTAATAGAGATTTATAGGAACTTATTGAATAGGTGACTTGCTCGGTTGTACTTTTTGTTGTTCAGTCATTTTTCAGTTGTGTCTGACTCTTCCTGACCTTATTTGGGGTTTTCTTGGCAAAGATGCTGAAACAGTTTGCCGTTTCCTCATCCAGCTCATTTTACAGCAACTTGCCAAAGGTCACACAATTATTAAGTGTTTGAGGTCAAATTTGAACTCATGAAGATGTCTTCCTAATTTCATGCCCAGTGCTATATTCAATGTGCCATCTAGCTGCTCTTATCAGAAATATACATAATCAATGCAAACATATATACATACATATTTGTAGAAAATTGTTCAGTATTAAAAAAGGCTTAATTCCTTTATTTTGCTCCATCTTTTCCTAATTTTCTTGCCTCTGTATCACTTGGCTGTCCCATATTCTGACACACTGCAGCATAATAGAGCAAAACTATGTTCATACAATCAAGAGGCCATGGTTCAAATTCCATATCTCATACTTGCTTTGGGATCATGAGTACATTACTTAAAATTTCCAAGGATCAGTTTCCTCATCTATAAAGCAAAAGTAGTAATACTTGTACTATCTTTCCTTCATACAATTTTGTTAGGAAAGTAATTTGTAAAATTTGAAGCCAAATGTAATTGTGAAATATAAACATTATCCCCTCTGAAATCCCCCTGAAACAGCATGTAAAGTTTCTGTCAATATTTTCCAAACCCTAAAATATTCTCTGGCCAACTTTAGCTTGGAAAACACTGTTCAATTCAATTCAATTCAATCTGACAAACATTCAAGTACCTCTTATTTACCAGGCAGGCAATATACTAGTTGCTGGGTATACAAAGACAAAAAAGAAACTAATCTTAGACTTTCATTCTATTTGAAGAAACAAAATACACAAATAAGTAAAAATAACATGTAGAAAACAAAAGCAAAGTTATTGGGTTTTGGGGAGGCACTAGCTCCTGGGAATATAAATTAAAGCCTCACGTAGAAGGTGACTCCTACTGCGTCTTATAGGAAGAAACAGATTTTTAGCAGTGGAGGTGAAGAAGGAGCAATTTTTAGGCATGAAGAACAGTCTTTGAAAAAAAAAGTATAGTGATGAGAGGATTACTGCATATGGGATAGAGCAAAGCAGGACAATTTGGATAGAACATAGAGAGTATGAAGGAGAACAATGCACAATAAGCTTGGGAAGTTAATTTGGATCCAGGTTGTGAATGGGGCTTAAAGGAAAGGGGAGTGGCCAAGGATTGGATGGATAGATGATGTCATGGAAACAATAAACTTGAACTTGGACAGACTGAGAGATAGTGGAGGATAGAAAAGTCTGGTGTAATATGGTTCTTGGGGTCACAAAGGGTATGACTGAATGACTGAACAACAACCAAAAGGGTTTTATATTTATTCTCAAGACAGTGAATAGCCACTGAAACTTGAGATTGTGGGTGATATGGGGAAATATGAATTTGAAGAGTATCAGTGTGGTAACACTATGGAGAATACACTGGAGAACACATTACTACAGTTGGGTGAAAAGTTAAAAGGACCTGAACTAGGGTAGAGGCTAAGTGAGTAGTGAGAAAGGGATGCAGTGTGAAAAGGGATATTGTAGATATCAACAAGACTTGGCAGCTGCCTGGATATAAGAGATGAGGGAGAATGGAGAGTCAAGGATGACTATGATTTTGAATCTGTATAACTGGAATGGTGGTGGTATGGTTTACATAAAGAAGAAAGTGAGAAAGAAGGATTTAGGATGCCTCTGGGTCACCCATTTGGAAATTAACAATAGGCAGTTTGTGATGCAGGACTTGAGATTAGGGGAGGGACTATGGATGAACTGGGGTTCATTTTCTTATCAAGTATAAGTGAATTCATGGTCCTGGGAGCCTTGATGGTGGAGTAAGCAGTAAATCCCTATAATTCTCCCATATTCACCTCCAAAAAAAAACTATAAAATAACACCCTGAAACAAATCCTGGAACAGCAGAACCAGCAAGACTGGGTGAAACAATCCTTTAGCCAACAAAAAATTGGGAGATTGGCAAGAAGGGTCTGTCTCACTCAGGCAAAAGGGGAACACAGTTCAGGACAGGAAGCATAAGCCAGCAGCAAGTGAAATGGAGTAGGCAAACACCAACACCAGGACCCCCCCTCCCACCATGTACCTCAGCATAGCCAGGGGAATAAGCAGACTCCAGATCTGAGAACATCTATGTGCCCCAGGTAAATAGGGAGCCAAGTCAGTGCCAGACAGCCAGTACTTCATTGTAGCCCTTGGGAAATACAGACACACCCCACTGGACTAGGCACACACTGGACACTAGCACTAGGTCACCCGCTTAGCACCAAGTAATGTGCTAGACCCAATGGTCTCCGGGAGCGCCAGCCATCCACTTCTACCTTGCTCCTTCAGCACAGCACCAGACAAGAGGGTCCTGAGTGGGCCTCAGGGCAATATCAGTGCCACACTAGGTAAACAGCCAGGCCTGCAGACCCTGGCACAAGATGCCTGAGACAGTGCCCCTTCCACCCTGACAGCAGGGCTCAAATTTAAAAGAAAGGAAAAAGGTAAAGAAAAGATGAGCAAAAGCAAAACAAAACAAAACAAAACAAAAAACAGAACAAAACAAAGAAAGAATCTGACCGTAGAAAGTTATTATGGTGACACAGAAGATCAAGACACAAACTCAGAAAAGGACAACAATGTCAAAATTCCTATGGGCAAAACTCCAAAGAAAAACAGAAAGTGTTCTCAGAAAGAACTCATGGAAGAGCTCAAAAAGCTTAAAAGTCATATAAGAGAGGCAGAAGAAAAAATGGAAGAAAAAATGAGTGATGAAAGAGAATTATGAACAAAAAGTTAATGGCTTGGAAAAAGAAAACAATTGCTTAAAAAGTAGAATTGGCCAAACGGAAAAGGTGATAAAAAAATCCACTAAAGGAAACAAGTCCCTAAAAAGTACAATTGGCCAAATAGGAAGGGAAATACAGAAGCTAATTGAGGAAAACAACTCCTTAAAAGTTAAAATTGGGCACATGGAAGCTAATGACTATATGTAACAAGAATCAAATAAATAAATTCAAAAATATGAAAAAAATAGAAGAAAATGTAAAATTCTGTATGAAAATAAAAAACCTGACCTGGAAAATAGATCCAGGAGAGACAATATAAGAATCATTGGATTACCTGAAAGCCATAATGAAAAGGAGAACCTGGACAGGATATTTCAAGAAATTATGAAGGAAAACTGTCCTGATATCCTGGAACCAGAGGGCAAAATAGGCATTGAAAGAATCCACTGATCACCACAGGAAAGAGATTGCAAAATAAAAACTTCAAGGAACATTATAGCCCAATTACAGAACTATCAGATGAAGGAAAACCTACTGCAAGTGCCCAGAAAGAAACAATTCAAATATAGGGGAGCCACAATCAGGATTACCCAGGATGTAGCAGCTGCAACATTAAAGACTTGGAGGTCATGGGATATGATATTCTAGAAGGCAAAGGAGCTAGAAGTACAATCAAGAATCACCTACCCATCAAAATTAAACATAATACTTCATGGGGAAAATGGTCATTCAATGAAATAGGATTTCAAGCTTTCATAAGGAGAAGACCAGAATTGAAAACAAAATTCTTCATTATCAAGAGCCAGGAAAAGCCTAAAAAGGAAAAAAAAGGGAGAAGAAAAAAAAGGTATCAATGGAGATGAATTATTTACATCCTTACATGGGAAGATGATACTTGTAATTATTAAAAATAGTACCACTAGAACTACAGCTAGAAAGAATACACATAGACAAAGGGTATAGGTATAAAGTGAATTTGAGAGAATGACATGAAAAATAACTAAGGGATGAGAAAGAGGAGTATACTGGATGCAGAAGGAAGGGAGAGGTAGAATGGGGTAAATTATTTCATATCAAGAGGCATGAAAAACCTATTGCAGTGGAGAGGAAAATGGGAAGATGGGCATTGGGCATTGCTTGAATCTTACTCTCATTAGTATTAGCTCAAAGAGGAAATAATATGCATAATCAGTTGAATATAGAAATCAATCTTACCCGACAAAGAAGTAGGATGAGAAGAAGTGGGTGAGACTGATTAGGGCAGACTGGGGGAGATGGTAGACAGAAGCAAAACACTGATGAGGTGGGTAAAAGGAGGGAGAAGGCAAACATGAGAAAAAAAGGTTGGAGGAAAATACACAGTTAATGATTATAACTGTGACTGTGAATGGAATGAACTCTCCCATAAAATAGAAGTGGATAGCAGAGTGGATCAAAAACCATAATCCTACAATATGTTGCTTACAAGAAACACATTTGAAGGAGAGAGATATACACAGAATAAAGGTAAAAGGCTGAAGAGGAATATGTTCTGCTTCAGCTGAAGTAAAAAAAAAAAAAAAGAAAGCAATCCTGATCTCAGACAAAGCAAAATGAAAAATAGACCTAATTAAAAGAGATAAGGAAGGAAACTACATCTTGCTAAAAGTTATAACAGACAATGAATACTAATTCATAGACAATGAATACTAATTAATACTAAACATATGCACCAAGTGGTATTACATCCAAATTCTTAAAGGAGAAGTTAAGTGAATTATAAGTTCATGATCAAACAAGAAACAGAGCATCACAAAATGTTAAATAGATCATTTTGATTATATTAAGCTAAACAAAACTTTTGTACACAGACAGCAAAACAAAACAAAAACAAAAATGATGCAACCAAAATTAGAAGGAAAGCAGAAAGCTGGAAAACAATCTTTACACAAGTGTCTCTGATAAAGACCTAATTTCTCAAATACATAGAGGAACTAAATTTATAAGAATACAAGGCATTACCCAATTGATAAATGGTCAAAGGATATAAACAAGTAGTTTTCAGATGAAGAAATCAAAACTATCTATAGGCATATGAAAAAGTGCTCTAGATCACTTTTTTATTAGAAAAATATAAATTAAACAATTCTGAGGTACCACCTCACACCTATCAGATTAGCTAATATGACAAAAAAAGAAAAATGATAAATGTTGAAGAGGATGTGGAAAAATTGGAGCACTACCGTACTGTTGGTGGAGTTGTGAACTGATCCAACCATTCTGAAGGGCAATTTGGAACTATGCCCAAAGGGCAACCAAACTGTGCATACCTTTTGATCCAGCAATACCATTATTATATCTGTATTCCAAAGAGATGATTGAAAAAGGGGAAAAAAAAGACCTACATGTACAAAAAGATGTATAGCAGCCCTTTTCATGGTGGCAAAGTATTGGAGATAGAGGGGATGCCTATCAATTGAGAAATGTTTAACCAGCTGTGGAATATGAATGTAATGGAATACTATTGTGCCATAAGAAATGATGAACAGGTAGATTTCAGAAAGACCTGGAAAACGTGTATGAACTGAAGCTAAGTGAAATGAGCAGAAGCAGGAAAACATTGTACACAATATCAGCAACATTGTGTGATGATCAACTATGAATGACTACAGTCTCCTCAGCAATATACTTATCTAAGACAAGAACAAAGGATTCATGAAGGAAAATGTTATCCACATCCAGATAAAGAACAGATGAACTCTGAATGCAGATCAAAGTATGCTTTTTCACTTACTTTATTCTTTTTCACTTTTTTTTCTTTTGATATGTTTCTTCTTTCACAACTGTGACTTATATGGAAATATGTTCTAACCTATACCAAATTACCTACCATTTTAGGAAGATGGGATGGGTGGGAGAAAAATTTGGGAAAAATCTTATAAAAATGAACGCCAAAAATTATCTTGACATGCAATTGGGATAAAAGATATCATTGAAATTTTTTAAAAGCTAAAAAAATGAATTCATGGTAATTTATATCACCAACAGATAGTAGATATAAGAGAGCTGATCTAGAGTTGCTTTAATCCATTTTTCTTCTCTGTGTGGGCATTCATTTTATCCTTTCACTGTACTTTTTGTCTATGGTCCTAGTGTTCTCTTTAAAATTTTCTTTGTCTGAGAATCTCATCCCCAACCTCAGTCCTACCCTCACCCCCAGATATCATATGGAATAATCTTGGGCAAAGTATATTTACTCTAATGGTGGGCAGCAGGGAAAAAAAACATTGTAAGATCAGATTCAAGCAAATTATTTGATATGTTATCATCAATACTTCCCTTCTCTTCAAAAATTCATATCCTGAGGCTTTAACTTTTCAACTTATTACTAAATACAATTTGTAGACTTCAGGAAGGAAACCCTGATTCTTTAGGTAGTCCCTGGAATCTAAGAACTGTAGAACTTTAGACCCTCGAGGAACCTTAAAGATCATCTTATGCAACTCTATAATTTTACAGAAGAGAAACATCTAGGTAACTTTTTTTTTGCCTTTTTTGTGTTTCCCTCCAACCCTTTTGAAGGATAAAAGAGGAACAGCACAGAACACTAAACAAAATGGTATCACAGAGAGGAACTAACGAAAAACCAGAGAAAGTATGCTCACTCTGCAGGAGAGGTCACAGGCACTTAAACAGAACACTGTGCTACCCACAACATGCTAGCTTCAGATGAGCCATACTCTGAGGATTGCCAACATTTGAAGAAATGAAGGAAGCTAAAGGTAGGGGGGAAAGAAAAGTCCATAAGAGTGGAGGGATTTCTTTCAGGGTTTCACTAGTATAGTCAAAAAGGCCTCTCTCTGAAAATAATCCACAGAAGCATATTAGAATAGGGCTATGATGTCTAATACTTTGTATTTGTGTGCCTTTTATTAGAACTCCAATTTTCATATACAAATTCAGAAGTCTCACTCCTCATGGCAGTAAAATGACTTAAGCTAGCAGGTCACAACTATGGTGGCTCCTATTTTGCAGCAATGCTGCAGTTAGAAGTAGGCCCATCATACTACTAAGATGTAAAATTTTCTCCAGCCTTTATTAATTAATTAATTAATTTATTTATTTTTTGAGTTGGTATATTGTCAGGTTGCAAGAGAAATAGTAAAACTAATTTCAAATCCTAGAATTCAGAGTCATTTGTCAGGAAAATTTTAACAGAATTTTAATATTCTCAATATTACTATAGAAGAAAGTACTAGTAAGATGGCAAAAAATATGTATAACCAATGAATAGTTCCCATGTTCTACTGGTATCCTCTTAATGTCAAAAGAAACATATGAGGAAGGTCCCCAGCATATTGGGTGGACCCCAAGTATAAAACTTATAGGAGACTGTAGATAAATAATATAGAATGGACATGTATACCTGGTTAATATCTGTATCACTGGAAAGGCATTCTCATTGACAAGATTGTAAATCCATTGGAGTATTAATTATTTTTAATAATGTTTCATAATAATGCTGAAACACATACTTTCCCTCTCTCTCTGTATATCTATGTCTATATCTCTACATATACACATCTAAAACAAATATAAGCATGTATGTCTGTGTATTGTTCACTAACAAAGTGGACTGCAGAAAGGTTGAAGAATACTGAAATCTAAACCCTTCATATGAGAGACATGCTCTTTACTTTTTAGGTGTGTTCTAAGGAAAAAGCAAAATGAAGAGCCAGGAAGAAAAAAAAAAGAAAGCACAAGTCATGTTAGAAAATCACTAAATACTTCTCTCAAGAAAGAAATATAAAGGACTTTTAAATGTCTATGTATAAGGTAACAAAGTAGTTTTGTGCATGGGCTAATCCACATCCAAATAGAATATAACATGACATACCAAAAGTCAATTCCATTTTTAAAAGGTTAAGGACTAGGTAACACATAATTTTCTTCCCAAAGCCTTGAGTCTACCACTAGAGATCTGTTTTTAAGATTTTGTAGCTGCATAAACAAGGTGACATGGGTTCACACTGACGACAATGGTCCACAGATTCATGTTTAGCCTTTCCTATACTGAATTCTAGAGGCCACCCTAAAACATCAAAGACCCTGTTCAATTCTCCTTATGAATTAATTCCAGTTTAACATTTTTGTTTTGATTTGCTATATATCTTCAGCCAGTTAGAAACATATGGGTATAGGGTGAGCCTAATGCTAAATGATTTTTACTTCAACCCATAAAGGTTTGTTTTCTTTTGGATGATCAGCATTTCTCTGAAAGAACGTTGCCACTGAAAGAAAGCCTGTAGATGATTTATTCTAAACTTGTCATTTTCTACATCAGGTAATTGAGCCCTGGGATAGGTGAGGTGACTTACACAAGAACACAACATGTCTGATCCAAAATTAGAATCCAGGGACTCTATTTCCCATACTGCTCACCCACAATACTTAGTTAGCCAAATAATGCCTGAATGGAAAGAGGAAACTGGATTCTCCAAATCACATGCAAATAAAATGAAGTCAAAAGAAAATAGGTTTATTCTAATAGTGAGGTGTGTGGGAGAGGAGTTGATCAGGAGACCTCTCATCAGTTGACTCCCCTTCAGCCAATTTGATAAAACTCTACAATGTAATGAGTGTATAACAGAAATAATGTGGGACTGAGGACTAAAACAAAGTGTAAAGAATCATTTACACTCTTTAAGAGGGCAGCTAGTTATTCACCAGAGGCAAGCATCTTAAAAACCAAGATATATACTCTAAGAGTATGAGACAGGAGGAACTTCATGAATTGAGTGAAAGATAGCCCTAACCTTAAATATTCAAACTATGGAGAAAAGGGAGAAGGCTCAGAGAATCTAGAATAGCCACTTCCTTAGTAAATATTTTGTGCCATGGGGAGCCAGAATGAAGGCATTATCAAAGGATAAAGGCAACTAGGGCCTTGAATCAATGGAAGAATAAGTTGCCCGGGCTATCTACATTTCTTATGTGTGTATATATATATATATATATATATATATATATATATATATATATATATATATGTTTCTGTTAGTTTATCTTGTTTGTGCCCATTCTTCCCACTGATGATGCTTGTGTGCATTTGTGGAAAAGTGAGCCTCAGCTTATGGAGGAAATGTTTTCTAACTACTATTAGAAATTGCCATTAGTCAATAAATACTGTTCTTTTCAAACTTACCAATGTTAAAGTTTCAAACTTATACATTAAATCTTAGGGTCTTTTCGCAATTCTTATCCTTTTTGACCTTTATGTAGCATTTGACATGTTTGATCCCCCTCAACTCTTGGATACTCTTTGCCCTTTGGACTTTCATCATCCTCCTCTCTTGGTTTTCCTTCTAACTAACTGACAGCTTCTCAGTTGTATTTTTTGGTTCTTTGCCTGTGTCATATCCACTAAGCCTCTATCTTAGGCTCTCTTCTTTTTTTACTCTATACTATCTCATTTGGTGATCTCATCAGCTTCTGTGGGTTCAATGATCATCTATTCCCAGAATACATATATTCAGGACAAGTTGCTCTCATAAGAATTACCAATTTTCTTTTTTGGACATCTTGAACTAGATGTCTTTTAGGCATTTCAAACTCACCACATCAAAATTAGAACTTGTTATCTTTCCATCTAAAACCTTCCCTCTTCCAAATGTCCCTGTCATTTTCAAGGATTCCACCATCCTCCCAGTCACTCAGAATCACATCCTCAATGTCATCCTCAACTCCTTAATTTCACTCATTATACTTTTCCAAGTTCATGCCATAATCTGGCATTTATAACTTCATAGCATCTGTCATATGTGCTTTCTTCTTTCTATTCACATATCCTCATTATGGTTCAATTTCTCATATCAACACTCACATGGAAAATTTCAATTGTCATCTTGATGTTCTATTTTTTTCCCTAGATTCTGACCATTCCAACTAAGACGACTTCATGAATTTCTTAAAAGGATAGATCTGACTTTACATTCCCCTACTAAATAAACTACAATATTTTACTGTTATTTCTAGAATCAAATATTAAGTCTTCTGTTTTATATTTAAATCACTTCACAACTTGGGTCCCTCTTATAATTCCAGTCATCTTATACTCTACTTCTCTACACACATTCTACCACCCAAATATATGGGTCTACTTGATTTTTCTTACACTTGACATTCTATCTACTCGCTGTGTGACTTTTCACTAACTTTCATGCTTGGAATGTACCCTGTCCCACACCTATTCCTCTAAGTTTTCCTGACTTCCTCCAATACTCAAATTAGGGTCAGATGACCAACAAGATGGGGATGAAAAGGACTAAAGATTTTTTTCTGATACTCATGACCTCTCTCGAGTCTCTCCCAATAGGAATAATGAGCAAGCGATAAGGTAATTTCAGATGCTACCCCTTTCTGGGATACCAAGAGCACTAATGAAATGGCAGTCCAATTAACTAACAATAGATAAGCCCTAAAAGGCTCTTGCTTCAGCAGGGCTTCACAATCTAGCCCATAGCCTTGCAAAAGAAGTCAACAGTACTCTTCCATTTCTCCTAATACCATGGGAATAATAACGATAATAAAGTAGAAGTTTATCCTTGCTGGGGCAGTAGTGTGACTACTCTCTGCTGTAGCAAAGTTCAAACAGATAATTGAGGAATAAAGGTAACTCAGGCAGAACTAATGTGTTTGACTAGGTGGCAGTTAGTGACAAGGAAAAGAGAAAGACTGAAACAGGAGGGGAGAAATGTACAAAATATTCTGTAAAGGGAGATGGGGACCTTACAATGTGTATAACCTGGAGAGATTTGGTGCTTAGAGAGACCACTCGTTCTTTCTCATGATAAGGGGGATCAGAGCTCCTGGGAGCAGCTGACACCCAGTAAAGTGGGAGGGCATGGACCCAGGAAAGAGATCTCAAGGCAAATGGATTAAAAATGGCCAGGAAAAGAGCATAGGTTAACAATGAACTTCACAATGAGGGACCTAGGAAAATTCTTAGTGCAGGGCAATATTGTTTCTATCACCTGAAGGAATTTAATATTTATATGAGCGAAGCACAAAAGAAAAAGGGGACTGAGGGAAAACCACAAGGTAATAGCATAGGAACTTTAGAAGAGTGGACCCAAAATAAGTACCTTATATATGTTAATTTCATGAGGAATACAGAGAGAAAAGAAGAAATAAATGAGTATGAAAGATATGAAACAAAGAATAAAAGTCAAGCTATCATAGCCAGCTATGTGGCACAGTGTATAGAGTATTGGACCTGGAGTCAGGAGACCTGAATTCAAATTAAGCCTCAGACTTTAATAAGAAGAGTGTCTAACTCCTAGGATTGCAGTAAAGATAAAATAAAATAATATTTCTAAAGTACTCTACAAACCTTAAAGTACTACATAAATGCTGACCATTGTTTTATTTTGTAAAAAGGCACATAAATTAAATTAAAAAAAACTAACCAATAAAAATTAAGAGGACATAAATAGGAATTTTACTTGACTATTTAATTGGGATGAGGGGAAGGTACTACTATCCAATGACTATTCAATGTCTACCAAAAAGTTGGATAAAAAGAAGAGAGAAAAAATAGCTTATAAGTTCAACAAAACTAAGGAAAGAGGTGCAAACAAACTAGGAAGGGAGGGGATTGAGGGTGAGGGGAATAGAAGAGCCAGTGCAAATAATGCTCTTTTTCTTCAGAAATTGCAATCATGCTTATTAAGGCAAAGGAAAGCAAATGTTCACAATATAAAAAAGGACAAACAAGGGAACTCCACTATGCTGAAAGGAATCATAGACAACAAATGCATATCAATGTGAAACTTACGTGCTTCAGATGCCTTAGCACATACATTTCTAAAAGAAAAATTAACTAACTGTAAGAAGACACAGTAGCAATGCAATAGTGGCTGGAAATTTCAATGTCCCTGTCTCTGTTTTGAATAAATCCAACAGAAAGAAAAGACAAAGAGGAAAATATAAAATTGGATAAATTTATGGAAATACTGGAGTTGAAAGACTTATGGTGTCTGCTAAATGGGACTGCTAACATATACATACACATAAGCACATATATACATACATGTTTACATATGTATGTTGTTGAGTCATTTGAGTCTTATCCAACTCTGCATGAACCCATTTAAGGTTTTCTTGTAAAAAGATACTTGAATGTTCTGCTATTTCCTTTGCTAGCTCATTTTACAATTGAGGAACTGAGACAAACAGGGTTAAATGACTTGCTCAGGGTCTCACAGGTAGTAAGTGTCTCAGGCCAGATTTGAACTCAGGTTCTCCTGACTCCAGGGCTAGTGCTCTATCTATTGTGACACCTAGCTGCCCATAAGTAAGTATGTGAGTGTGTGTGTGTGTGTGTGTGTATGTGTGTGTGTGTATTTATACACATATACACATACATACATATATACATATATATGCACATATATACACATATAAAATATATCAGCACCACATGAAACTTTTACAAAAATCAAATGTGTGCTAAGGAATAGAGATATTGCCAACAAAAAAAAGGCAGAAATATTAAACATAGCTTTTACTGAACATACAATGAAAATAGTAATGAGTTCAGGGAGCACAAACAAAAATTCCGGGAATTTAATACTGGAATCTTACATAATATGTGGATCAAAAATGAGCCATAGAAACAATTAATAACAATTGATCAGAAGAAAAATAATATCATTATAAGAACACATCAACAATTTTTAACAAGAGAAATGAATAGCAAACTGAATACTCAATTTAAAAAATTAGATAGCCAAATATAAACAAATGTGAAACAAGCTCCAAAGAGTACATGTGAAAAAAATAGAATGCATAATCTAGTAACAAAATAGCTATAGAAATTACAAAACATAAATCTAGTTCTTTGAAAATACTAATAATTTGATAGAACTATAACTGATCTGATGAAAAGGAAGAGGACTGATAATCAAATCATTAAAATAACAAACAAGTTGAAATCTCAACAAAAGAAAAAGAAGTAAAAATAATTACTAGAACCTACTTTGCACAGTTATATGCTAACAAAATGGAGAACATAAAAAAATAGAGGAACACCTTGAAAAATATAAAATAACCAAATTGACAGAAAAGCAAATAGTGACATAAGTAATGCAATAAAAAAGGCATAGAATTGAATCTGAAGACACTACCAAAGGGGGAAGAAGGAAAGGATTCTGGGTCTCAAAGGAATAACAGAAAAATTTTGTTAAACTTTTAAAGAGTAATCAGCAACAAAATTTTGTTTTAATTGAGAAAGAAAGCATTTGACTATATTTCTTTTCTGAGACCAAAAGAGCCCTAATACCTAAATCAGGGAAGGATAAAGCACAGAAAGAGAATTCTAGACCAATAACATCAATGAATATCAATTCAAAATTTTAAATAATATTGTGTTAGACTAAAGTGATTCATCCAAGAAATCATTTCATCACAACCAAGTTTGATTTATCCTAGGGTTGCAAGGATAGTTCAATATTAGGAAAACAATCAACAGAACTGATCACATCAAAAATCAAAACACAGATGTCCAATAGCCACATATTGTCTCAATAGATGCAAAAAAAAATCCTTTGACAAAGTAGAAAACTCTTTTATGCTAAAAGTCCTACAAAATATAAAGTTAGAGGGACTTAATTCCATACCATAAAAATCTATTTAAAAACACAAGCAAATATTATTTCTTTCAACAAAACTATAGGGTACAAAATAAACCCACAAAACCAATAGCATTTCTCTATAAGAACTTCAAAATCTGAAAGGCAAAAATGAAAATGGAGATCTCAATGTAAATATCTAGTTTAAAATCTAAGAATTAATCTACCAAAGCACATAAAATATTTGTGTAGATTACATTACAAAGGGTTGAAATGTAATTAATTAATATTAATTAATAATAAATAATTAAATTAATGAAGAACAACTTAAATAGGGATAATTTACAGAAATAAACAAAATAATAAAATTCATTTAAAATATTAGAATAACATGGGAAGTAATGAAAAGAGATAGGGACACATTTAGAACAACATTTCTGAATATCATACCACATCTCAAACTAAACTATCTGATACTGTTTAAAAAAAAATAGGTAGTTCAATAGAACAGACTACAAAAGAGAATCAGAAGCAAAAGAAGTCTATAAAGCAGTGTTAGATAAATGGAAAAAAATATTCCTTAAGAAATAACTCTTATTTGATTAAAATAAAACCTACAAGAGAAAACCAAAAAGCAGTATGGTAGAAATTAGACTTAGAACAATACTTTCCACTATATTCCACAGTACATTCAAAATGGATGTGACTTTAATACTAAAGATAATACCATTAAAAATAAGAGAAACTGATCATATACATCTAAGAACCTCTAACCAAAAAAGAAAGAAGCAATTACAGAAGATACAATAGCCAAGGCTGGATGATTTGAGGGAAATAGTTTCACTAGTGAATATTTGGTGGAGCTATGAATCAATACAAACATTCTGGGAAGAATATTGGAATTATATGAATAAAGTAAACAAAATGACCCAGAGATTCCAACACTAAGTTTATATGCCAACAAAGCCATTAATAAGATAATTCCCATAGAAGCCAAAATATTGATAGGAACATTTTTTTTAATCACAAAGAATTGGAAGCAAAATAGATATACGTCAACTGGGTGAATGACTAATCAAATGGTGGTATGTGAATGTAATGGAATATTGCTATGCTGAAAGAAATGATGAATGTGATGATTACAGGGAACCATGGAAAGATATACATGAAATGATTCAGAGAGAGGTAAGCAGAGATTTTATACTCACACACACAATTACTACACTAATATAAACAGAAAGAACAACTACAAAAAATGAAAAATAGCAGAATTCTAAAGAACAGGACTGTCATGAAAGAAAAGAAGTGAGAAGATACTTCCATCTTATTCCTTTTCATAGGTTGGAGTTCAACAGGTGTTATATATTTCTCATATTTTAAGACATTTTCAATGTACCAATCACACTGATTTTTCTCTTTTTTCTTTTTTGTCTTTACAAAAATGCTATTTGTTATATGGTATGGCCCTTTGGGAAAAGAAGGAGAGTGCTACCAGGAAAAATTGTGATGATATAAAAATGAATAAAATTTATTAAAAATAAACCAAAAAAGCCAATAGCTTAAATCTTATTTTGTACAGATAGCCTTATGTAAGCCACTCAGCTGCTGGAGTCTTACCCTTTGAGAGATTATCATCCATTTACAAATATACATATGTATATATACATATATAATTATATACACACACCTCTCTCTCTCTCTGTTTCTCTCTCTCTCTCTCTCTACCTCCCTCTCTCATAGTCCCTACTTAAATTTTATTTATGTTCTCTCCTCTATTACAACATGACCTCTTTGAGTGGTCAAGGAGCATCTCTACCTTTCATTGTATACTCGGCACTCAGCAGAGTGTTGTGGGTGTAGTAAATGTTTCATAAATAAACTGTGTTGTTGTTGTCACTACCACAGCACCATCTCAGCATCTTTGCTTTGAGCTGATTCTGTCCTCTGACCATTAAAAATAAATGCATTTGGGGGGCAGCTACATGGCACAGTGGATAGAACTCTGGCCTTGGAGTCAGGAGGACATGAGTTCAAATCCATTCTCAGACCAAGACACTTACTAGCTGTGTGACCCTTGGCAAGTCACTTAACCCCCCTCACCAAAAAAGCAAAAAATTGCACTTGGGGGGTAGGGGGGCTCATGAGCTAAAGACATAAGAATGAGGACCCACAAAGTAACTTGAATCTAAGGTAGCAGTCTATGTTTGAGTTTTGGGGTAGCCAGATATGGCATGGCACTCCTTTATGCTTCCTTAACCCCATTGTCCCTACTTCTGACCAAAGTCATTAGCAGTATGCAGATAAAATAATTAAGTTATACAACTCCCCTTATCCATATTGTTTGTTCTAAATTTAACATTTTTCAATACCTGGCATGTCTTTTGCAAAGAATATGGATGGGTTATTTAATTAAAATGAAGTGTACCATATTGGTTACAACAATAACCTGTTAAGGTAAGATCAAATAATCTTAGATTGTAGCCACTCTTAAACCTTTGCCAACTTTGTCACAAAAAGGAACTTTATAGATCTGAAACTTAGTTATTTCATCATTAAAATGGAGACAATTGCACTTTACCTGCCTCAAAGCACAAGGCTACAGCGGAAAATCTCTTGAGATCCTTTTCAGCTTTGTGATCTGATTCTATGACATATCTGAAACTGCTGTGATATTCTCAGGAGAAATAATTGGAGTTTCTGAGTTTTATAGAAGGAAGGTGCATAAAGGGAGTGTGAAATGGGAAGGGGAAAAGACTTTCAACAGTGAAAACAGTATAACACTAACTGGCATGCCTCAGACCAGAGGGACTTTCATTATAAAAACAATGCATGTCATAGAACTTTGGTCAGATGTTAGTTTCTGCTAACCGTGACTGTGAGAAGAATGGACTGGAAATGAAATTTACTTTGATCTCATGGGGAAATAGTACTTTGGAAATTCATAGGTGTAAATGTGAATCTGGCATAAAACCTCATTTTTCCATTATTTTGAAGATGTTTAAATTCATTCCTATCCAAAATAACCTACAAGATTCCAAAAAAAAGAAGAGTTAGGCAGTACTATAATCCCACCTTTCTATCACTAATCTCAACTCATTCTCCCTCTTTTTTTATTTTCTTGTGGCTAGCTCCTACTATCATTCTTGTAGGAAAAGAGGAGCTATATACCTTTATGGTGAATAAAAACCTAGTGGAGATTTAGGCCAGGTGACTGATTCTGTGCATAAGTAGCAAGTATTTTCTTTGGACATATTTTCCTATGGCCCAGTCATCCCATTTCCTCTTTCAATTATGAATGAAGCAGCTGAGCACTCCACAGCCCACTGCACCTACATTAAAAAAAGATACATCACAGAAGAATATTCAAAACAGAATTCAATGATGCATCTGAAGATAATATGAAGCAGCAAAAGCTACCTGAGCAGGCTTGCCCATGAGCACCAAATAAATAGCATGTCTCCTCTTAAACAGTGTTATCAAGTGCCATCAAGACCAGTGACAACAGCTGTGGTACTGTGTGCCTTCAAATGAGAAGAAACACACTTGTGGTAGAAGTAAGGCAGCACTGAAATGGGAGAGAAAACACTTTTTTAGGTCAAGCTTTGATTCCCATGGCATGAGCATCTCAATCTTCTCTGCCCACCATGTCTTTCTGTATGCATTTATGCACATGTGCCTATCTCTATACAAATATGGCTAAAAAGCAAGATACACCCCTCCACACACACCCTGCATGCCAGCCTTGAATATAAATTTGAAGAAGGCAATAGATAAAATCCTTAGCTGAAATGATAAGAACTAGCCTTTGGATTCATCCATGTCTCATTGTAGACCCTGTGACTCATCACTTGGCTGTTATATACCTAAATCATATGAGGGAACAGAAGTTTAGGGCAGGTTTATTTGCTTATTTTTCTTTGGAAATGCTACAATTAAATGAACCTAAGACAGCCTACTTGTGAATGATACTATTAAAAGACAAGGAAAAAGTTGGTAAATACATCATTAACATCCACTGACCCTAATGCCAGCTTTCACAGGCAATAGAAAAAAGTGACTATTAACTGTATGTGGTAGATACAAAGGGTTTAAAATATTTCTCCCATATGCCTACCACACTGCATATGATTTCACCATTAATAAATCATTCTTTTGAGTTAAGATATTACCTTTCCTCTCTAAGTGTCCTCTTTTAAAATTCAACTGAGCTTGGGAAAGGTAGTATACTATGTCATTAAAGACCATCATTAAAGACTGTTAACAGCTTAATGTCAGTTGGATCAATTAGGTTCTGATCACTTTCCTCTGAGGTTGTGGTTTTGATGGAGGAAGAGTAAAGGCCAATTTTGGAGTTGGTCAGGGGGAAGGGAACACTGCCTGAGAAGTTCAGTGTAGGCCTATGTGAGGTGCCAGAGTCCATCAATCAATAAATATTTACTAAGCACCTACTATGTGCCAGGCATTGTGCAAAGTGGTATAATGAGGGCACTGAATGCCCAGAATGGAATACTCAAGGAGGAAAGATGAAGACTATAGAGGTAGGAGGGCAGCACAGTCAGGAATTGCCCTGCTTCATGATTTAACCTACTACAGGAACAGGCTGGCAAATGCCTTTTCAACTTCCTATCTTGTGGAGTGACCAGAAAATGGAAAAGAACTTTGAATGTTGCAACCTCCTTATTATCGCCATGATATTTTAAGAATCACAATTGGGCACCAAATGGTAGAAGAGTGGGAAGCTGAGGGAATTGAGGTGAGACAGACAAGGGAAACAGTGATCTTTCCTCTCTCCCTAATCCTGCTCCATTTCCCACCTGAGCCGAGCTACCCAGAATTCCCTTGTAGGGAGTTTCCCATTGTCAAATGATTATACATCTTTACAGGAGAGACTGCAGTCTGCTCCTTTATCTGACCCTTCCTACACTCGCAATTATTGTATGAATTTTAATTAAACTACACTCATAAATTTGCATTGATCTCCCCTAGGGAAAAAAAATAAACAGCTTCAAAAGAATCCATTCTCTCTCTCTCTTGCTATCAGCCAATGAGGATGGAGTTCGGATCAGAAAGGAAAGGAACTCAGTCCCATTTCTGAATATGACCTATTCATAATGTGCACTCCATCCCTCAGAAGCCAATTCTACTAACAAGAGTCACAGGGAATTAGACATCAATTGCTAAACAGGCCACAATTCAAATGGTGCTGAGCAAGCTAACTTTCTAGGTCCAGTTCATAATGTTCAATTGGTAGCAAGGGAGCTACAAAGCAGTAAGCTCTGATATGATAACTAATCAATCAGAATTTGAAAGCTCCTACATAGGGAATTCTGGGTAAATGCAATGAGGCTTTGGAAGCTATGCTAGAGAAAAGAAGAAAAAAAAGAAAGGGGAAAAGGAAAGTCTGTGGCTCTCATATTTGCTTGAACAGCTGTCATACTATTCAGGATGGGAATGGTTTTTCTAAATAAAAATCTCATTTGCATTCTATAGGAATTGGTAGGAAATCAGTGAATAAACAAATTTAGCCCCAATTCCCTCCTAATAATTATGACCCTGTCTTATTCCCCGAAGTCACAATACAAAGCCACTGAAGCCTCACAACATTAGTTTTAGGAGGCAGGATTTTAAAGATGATGATTAGAGAAAATGCTCCAATCTTGCTTGTCACAGCAGTGTTCCATGGCTGTAATTTTGTCTAATAATCCCCATGTCCCACTTGTTACTAAGTAAATAGAAATAGTTCCATTGAAGCCTCCAATGAATTTCTATGGTCCACTTTGGAGTCTCAGAATGCTTATGCTTTATCTAGCATACCAAAAGGAAATCTCTCATTAATGGCAGACAACTTGTTATTCCCTCAGGATACCTTTGTATTTGTTCAACTCAATAAGCATTTTGAAATATCATTTATATAAGGAACAATCAATCAATCAATAAACGGGAACCAGAAAGTTCTACCAGTGCAGCCCTGTAATTCTACAGCTTGAAGAAACTGAATTAACAATCAATGAACACATATTAAATGCCTATTATATGCCAGGCACTCAGGATATAAAAAAGAGGCAAAAGATGGTTCTTGCCCTCAAGGAGCCTCCAGTCTAATGGTGGAGACAACATGTAAACAAATATTTAAGAAACAAACTACGTAAGGGATAAATAGGCAAAAATTAACAGAGGGAAAGCACTGGAATTAAGAGGGATTGGGCCAATACATACTATTTTTCACTTTCTGTATTTTTTCATGTTTTTTTTCCCCTTGGGTCTGTGTCTTCTTTGACAACATGAGTAATATGGTAATATGTTTTGCATTATTGAATGTGTATAATCTATATAAAATTGTTTACTGTCTCAGGGAGGGGGGTTGTGAGGGAGAGAGAGAGAAAATTTGAAACTCAAAATTTTTTAAAAAATGAGTGTTAACATTGTCTTTACATGTCACTGGGGAAAATAAATGTTATTTTTTTTTTTAAAAAAAAGAGGGATTGGGGAAGGCTTCCTGGAGAAGTTAGGATTTCAATTTGGGCTCAAAGAAACCAGGGAGGTCAGCAGTAAGTATGATGAAAGGAGAGTGTTCCAGGAATGACAGGCAGTCAGATAAAATGCTGGGATTGGAGAGACGGATTGTCTTATTTGTGGAATAGCCAGGAGTCCAGTCACCAGATCAAAGACCACATACTGGGGAATAAGGTGTAAGGATACTAGAAAGGTAGAAGGATGCTAGGTTTTGAAGGACTTTGAATGTCGAACAGCATTATTTTGGGTGTCAGGAATACAAAAATTAAAACAAAAGAAAACAAAATAGGTCTTGCCCTTGAGGAACCTACATGGGAGGACCAGAGGGTAATGAATAAATACAAACCTAATAAGTAAGATAATACGAATTGAATAATCATATCCAATTTGACACAGTTTTCACAGAATTTAAGTCCTGTCTGACACCTACTGACCCTGTTTCCCTTGGCAAGCTCTTTAACCTAGTCAGTGACCTAGGCTACTCTCTAAGACTTCAAGTTGCAAATAAGATGCCAACCAGCATCATTAGGAGTCAAAAGGAATCTGAGAATTCCTATTACCAATGAAATCACAGCCACTGTGTGTCTCATATGTTATTATGGAATCACAGAATTTCAGAGTTAGAAGGGACCTCAAAGGCATCCTAGCATAACCTGTATTCCACAAAGAATCCTCAGTACAACATATAAGTGACCAGATATCAAACTCATGGCCCATCTGTAGTGCTGCGTGAACCACATTAAAATGTAATTGGGAAATGTTTAAGAAAATAAATAAAAATACAATGTAACATAGATAATGTTATTTGTGGTTTTCTAAGTAAATATTTTTCTGAGTGTGTCACAACTGGTCCATATAATGCTACATTAAACTGTGTGTGAAGGAGGAAAAAAAAAGTCTAAGTGGAGAAACTAAGTTCTACAAATATTCAAAGATGGGCTTCTTAGAATTTTTCATAGATTAAAGAATCATTTTCAATTCTAAAATGAATGAAAGGGTATTCACTTTTCTAAGCAGAAATACTAAAATGATTGCCATGGGGATTATTAGATTAATCACTAAAGAACTGTCAAATTCTAGAGTAATGAGAATCTAAACACAGAACAGAAGCTGTGGTATATCCAGCTCCAAATCACTCAGAAAGTTCTGTAAATGGAAACTTCTGCACATTAATAGTACAATGATCATTTATGTCCTTCATGGATAATTCTGAGTCTCTGCAAAACACTTAAATATCTCCTGGTTAAAAAAAAAAAAAGGAAGCTAAATTATAGCCAGTAAAACCTTTGTGCTAAATGTATTTTCGTATTCAAAATGTAGTGATGCATATATCTACTAATCCAAATATTTCATTGACTAGACATTCTATTGCAAGTTACAGAGGGTTCACTATATACATGTACACACAAAAACACCATTATGAAATTGGTTATTGTGACATGAGTTTACTAGATCATAGATGGAATCATGGCTTTGCTTATGTAAAAAAAATACAATAAACTGGTTACATGACATGTTACATAAACTCATATGCTAATGGATATGAGTTTAGCTCATATCCCCACTTTCTTTTGGCTTAAGAAATCAAGGTGGCAGTTGAGGTAGTATGAGAATGGATGAGAGCAAGAGTATTGCAGTTTTACAGGGGATAATTTTAACTTCATTCTACAGCTTCAGAATACATGAAAATCATTAGATTTTCCCATCTGTTTCCTGAGGCAGGGTGAGAATAGGTAAAAATGGTCCAGAAAAGGGGAGACAGAGGAGAGGGAAGAGGGAGGAAGGGAAAGAAGGAAGGGGAGAGGGAGGGAGGAAAGTAGGGGGAGAGAGACAGACAGAGACAGAGACAGAAACAGAGACAGACAGAGAGACAGAAAGACAGAGAGACAGAGACAGACACAGAGAGACAGAAACAGACAGACAGACTTCCGCCCCCCAAAAAAAGCATTAATCTCAATCTTGAAATTAGAGCTTTACAGGGAATTCACAGGGAATATGAAGCCATTTCTATTGATGGCACCAGCATTTTCCCACTCAATTAGATTCATAGCCTTGGAGTTATTCTTAATTTCTCTCTCCCTCTGTTTTTTATGTCTCTTTGTCCTATCTTCACACTATCTTTAACATCTATCATCTATCTCTTTCCTTCTACTCACATAATCTCTATCCTTCTTCAGGCCCCTGTCTCTTCTTACTTGGATTATTGCAATAATCTCAGTAAGACTAATTGATCTCCATGACTACATTTTCCCCCCACTCTAATCAGTCCTCTACACAGGTGTCACATTGAAATTCCTAAAACACAGATCTGATCATGTCACTTCCTTATCCAAACATCTTCAATATCATTTCTGGGATAAAATATAAACTCTTTAGAACAACACATAAAGCTCTACACATTTTAGCTCCCTTCTACCTTTAGAATGTCATTTCTTATTTGTTTACTTCATGCAATTCTTCTTCTAGTCTCACTGTTTTGTTTTGTTTTGTTATCTCTGTAGTCTACATACCACCTCCATTCCTTTGCCTTAACAGTCCCCTGTTTCTGTAGTATAGTTCCTCCTCAAATGTACCTTGTAGAATCACTAGCCTATTTCAAGGTACAACTGGACTAGATGGCCTTTTAGGTTCCTTCTAATTCTAAATCTATGATATTATGATCTGACGATATCTCCTCTAAATTGCATTTCATATATATATATATATATATATATATATTGTATTTACTTGTGCATAAGTCGCATTCCCCAAAAAGAATATGTGCTCCTTGAAGATCTGTTTTTGTTTCCTTTATATCCCTAACACTTAACACAGTGACTGGTACACTGTAAACACTTTTAAAATGCATATTGCACCGAACTGAATTTCCCATCCCTTAGAGAATTTTAAAATTTTTTTTTCATTTCCCTCCATGCTGCTCTAACATTTAAATTGCCCTAATCCAACATGTCCTTCCTGTATGTGGACATTATTTTCGTCTCTGCACTGCACTTTCATATTTCCTCTCTTAAATGTCAGCCTCACTTTTCCTGAAGCCCTCTTTCAATTTAAACTTTTTTTTTGCCTCATTTTGCCCCTATAAACCCACTCTGTTGATAAATATATCCATGCAGCTTTATCTGTTTTGCTTTTTTTATAATTCCATGGTGAATTTTATTTTTTTATTAATTTTTTTTTAGTTTTCAACAGCCACTTCCATTAACTTTTGAGTTTTACATTTTCTCCCCCTCCCTCCCTTCTTCCTTCTCCAAGACAGCATGAAATCTGACATAGGCTCTACATATTCATTCCCATTAAACACATTTTCACATTAGTCACGTTGGAAAAAAAAATTAGAACCAATAGGAGGAACCACAAGAAAGAAGAAGCAAAACAAAACAGAAGAAAAAAAAAGAGCAAATAGTATGCTTCGATCTGCATTCAAACTCCATAGTTCTTTCTCTGGATGTGGATAGCATTTTCCATCATGAGTCTTTTAGAGTTGTCTTAGATCCTCGCATTGTTGAGAAGAGCTAAATCTACCAAAGTTATTCATTGAACGACGTGGCTGTTACTGTGTACAACGTTCTCCTGTTTCTTCTCTATTCACTCAGCATCAGTCCACATGAGTCTTTCCTGATTTTTCTGAAGTCCATTTGTGCATCATTTCTTATAGCAGAATAGTATTCCATTACATTTATATGCCACAACTTATTCAGCCATTCCCCAATTGATGGGCATCCCCTCAATTACCAATTCTTTGCCATGTGAATTTTCTTGACTCTATCACTTTAAAAAAAATCATTCCTTTCTGGTTTTATTATTTTGGTCCTAATTATCTTCCCAAGGTAACTAATTTTAACTATATTGATTTTAGTTATGTATTTATATATTTATTTAGTTACATATTTATGTAGTACCCTTAGGTTTTACTCCCCTAAATTACATGGCACCATAACTGGATGGTATATTTATGAAGTTAAACATGTCATTATGCCTGGTATTATTTTGAGGAAGCACTTCTATTTTCCACCAACATGTGCACTCATTTCTCTTCTGAAGTCTATAGGAAGGCAGCCTATGTAGGAAACAGTTGTATAAGAGGAGTTAGTATCAGACTCTCTATAAAATCCTCAAAAAGACTTTTAACATTTTAACATTTTAGTTTTCCACAATAACCATATGGAGGGTGAATGCATCCAACTTTAAAAAGGTGGGATCATTTATGTTTAATTAACACATTAAAGATTATACATGGACACACCCTCTTATACACAGAGACTTGGGAAGACATAGGACATGACATCAGTAAAGGAGAATTCCCTTTTACTGATGCCATTGAAATGTTCAGTTCTTCAAGACATGAAAAAAAAATGATTTTATCTCAGACCAGTGCAACGGAGTGCCAATGGACTCAATCAGCACTTCAATTTAGGGTGAAATAGGACAAATTAGTACCAACAGAGAGGGATCATGGTGTTATACCTGAATTAGAGATACTCATTTGTGGGCTTTCAAAAGTATGCCAATCTGTCTCAGTAGATATTTTTAAAAACAATTTAGAGAAACATATACCATATATTGTAGATTGTGCCTTCCTTTATAACTCTCCAGAGGTTAGTCTATCATTGAAGTACATGACAGGTGCACATAAATATCCTTGTTCGTTTTATGACTTGCTTGCTGCCAAAAGAGATAAGCTAGAAAAACAATATGTTACGGTGAAAAAAAAAAGTGGGATTTAGAATGAAAGGGTCTGGGTTCAAATGTTGCATTAGCCACTTACTATTTTATGTGACCTTGGGAAATCCCCTAAAACTTTCTGGGTCTCAATTTCTTCACCTATAAAGTAAATGGATTCTAATAGCTATTTACTCAACACCCCCTTTCAGCTTTAAATACTCTGAATCCTGGATAACCTCTTTCACCTTTCATGTATCCTATGATCACAAGTCTTTTGCTCTGGTCAAAAAATTAAGGTATTTAGATGTTATAAAGCAATGAATTGCTCCATCCCACGTAATACACAGTTCAATAAAGATTGTTTTAAAGATGCATAGAAATGAACACATAATGGACAAATTACAGATAAGAACAAGTGCTGTGAAATGTATTTTTGGGCATGGGATTATACTTTCCACAAGATATCCTACCTGAAGAAAGATATACTAGATCAGTTTTAATGACTATGATCACAAGTCTTACTATAAACAAGCCCATCACGAGGATGCAAAGGACAGGACACAGAGTACAAAATCCTTCCTATATTATTATTCCAAAGTTCATTCTCTCAAGATATTCAACAAGATTGTTTCCCTATATTTTCCTCTTGGTTAAATTTTACACTATTCTATTTTCCCAATAACAAAGGCCCTTCGTCAGTGACTACATTGACTTTGAGTTCCATATCATTAAATGATTGCCACAGGAAGTTGATGCTGACATTTTCCAAATTGCCCCCTCTGCTAGTCTTCTGAAGCCAAGGCAAGCATCTTTATGACAGGATATGAAATGCTCTGGGGGATGTCTTTCATTCTCTTCTAAAATCAAGGTTATCTGAATGACCTAGGGAATTATTTTTCTCTGTTAAAGTCCAGGGCAAAGCAACTATTCCCATTATCCAGGATCTGCTCCCAGAGGAGGAAGAGAGTACCCTGTGAGGTTGCCTTGGTAAAGCTGGAGAGAATTCTTTTAAACTTCAATCTCCTTCATCTATTCCCATGATCATAGATCTTAAATTGGAAGGAATCTCTGACACCATCTAATCCAAGATTCTAATTTTATTGAGGAGGAACCTGAAGTCCAGGGCTGTTAGGTGACTTAGTCAAGACCACACAGGTAATATCAGACATGGAATTTGAATTCAGCTCTTCTGACTCCAGCACCTTATACTATGCAATACCACTTCCACATCTACTATGTGCAAAACAGTGTTCTAGGCCTGAATTTATAAACACAGAAGAACGAGTTGATTCTATTGGAGAGTTACATTACATTAGATCCTTTCCAGTGTTAGATAAATGATCATACAATCCTAAGATAAGTGAATACCAATAACACACACACACACACACACACACATACACACATAGAAAATTATATGAAACAATTTCATGAGGGAGAGGGCCTTAACAACCAGGGTGGAGTGGGGTAGGGGTATTGAGAAAAGTCTTCTGTAGAAAGTAGAATCTGAGTTATGCTTTGAGGAAATTAGGGATTCTATAAGACTAGAAGAAGGAATACACTCCAGACTTGGGATTCTACCAGTACAAGGGCTGAGCAGTAGGGAATGGGCTTGTCACGAAAGGAAAACAACTAGAGATTCTTTTTGACTAGAATAGAGAGAATAGAGTGTTTGAGTAGATAAGGGAAAGAAGATGGGAAAGGTAGAAGGGAATCTCATTGTGGAGGGCTTCAAATGTCAGGCTGAGAATTTTGTATTTTATTCTAGAGGTAATAGTGAGCCATACTATGGAATGATCATTGGATTTGAAGGTAGGATAACCAGGTTTCACATTCTTGCTATACTATATATTGCCTGTGTGACCTTAAACAAGGTTCTGGTCTCAATTCCTCATCTGTAAATTGTGGAATTTGAACTAGATTACTCCTAAGATTCTTTTTGGCTCTTAATTTAGGGTCTTAGGATATTAAGATTTTTGAGTAAGTGAGTGACCTGGTCAGATCTGTGTTTTAGCAATGCCAGTTTGGTAACTATGTCTGTGATGAATTAGGTAAGGGAGAGAATGGATGTAGGGAGGCTGATTAACTTCCCTGATGGCCCATTCAATGTGCAGATAGTGATCATCCCCTCTTCCAGATACTGCCCCAACACAATGCACCATTGCCTTCTAACTCTGAAAGATCCACCTTAAGGATAGCCTACTTGATATAAGACAAAGTTGCAGTGGGATAAAACTATTCCTACTTTCCTTTAAAGAAGCAGTCTTTGGCAGTTCGTAAACTTCACTTGACTGAGAATAGTTCATCTACCAGGTTCCCTTTCTTCCCAGCCTTGGAATTCTCCTTACAGAAACATCTAGAACATAGGGTTACAGGATCATAATATCATATATTTAGAACTAGATATGACAGAAGAATGGGTGCCTACTCCTCTATGATGTGTTCCATTTCAAGTCTCTACGCTGCCCTTGGTTTTAACTAATCACATAAAACCTTATTCTATCCAGTCAATTTATTGCTGCCTGCTGAGCTCCAGATCCTGCACCATCCATCTAGCCTAGGAGTGATGTCAATATGGCTTCCCCATGTTCACTACTATGTCACCAAAACCTTCCTGGGTTGGGATACCTTGCACACTGTAACAGCTGTTGCCAGCTGACTGTTGTCCACTTTCCTGTTATCAATCAAAGAATACCATGGAAACATGTTTTTCACATCACCTGGATTATTTGGGCTTGTTTGCTTATTGATTTCCCTTTCTCAGATTTCTCCTTTTTCCAATTCATAATTTGCATATGCCATAATATTCCTAAGGCATACATAGGTTGGATTGTGTCAACCACTGGCCAAATATCTTCAATGGCTTCCCATTTGTATCTCCCATAAAAAACAAACCAACAAAACAAAACAAAAAACGAAACTCAGAGAGGCTTTTAAAGCCTTCCCAAAATTGGTTCCTATCTACTATTCCAGCTTTATTTCATATCACTTTCCTTAATGTACTCTATATTCAGATATATTGGAGTATTAGCTATATTCCAGCTCATCCTTCAAGTATTCCCATCTCAAGTGGAACCATCTTGTATTCTCCTCCACACTCACACACTCCTATTTTATCTCTTTAAGAATATTTATCTTCTTTCAAGGTTCAGCTCAGGTGCCACTTTTTCCTTGATGTTCTCTCTACTTAAATTACCTTGTATTTATTTATTTGCTCCAGTAGATTTTAAACTTCTTGAGGGCAGGGATGATTTCACTTGTATCTTTGTATCTCCAGCACCTAGCTCATTGCTTCCACATAAAGTAAGCAGTTAACACATTTTTGTTCAATGGAACTGGATTACACACAACCTACTGGCCTAATTCCACCTAGTTCATTGTCATTCTATGCACTTTCTGCCCGATCAGGTCACTCAGCACATTAAGATTAGAAACTGACAGGCCACTGGTGCTTAAAGCAGCCACAAACATAACTGGGCTCAGTTCCCAGGAGGTCTGAAAGAAATCAGATGAAAGAAAAACCACAACTGTTGGTACTGGGCACCTTCCCTTTAGTCTGAACTACAGAATATTTTTTGTTCACTAAAATTCTTGCTCACCAAAATGTAACTATCTTGTATCTCATTCCCTCAAGGTCTTCTCATTCTACTTTCAGAATGACTTTATTTACAGTATCTTATTTGATGTATGAATGTGTTAATTTGTAGATTCATGCTAATGACTCAATGATTTTCCTTCACCCCTACTCTCAAGTATGATGTTTCCCTTCTGGACTTTCTCAAGAGACAATTCCTGAACTTTAATAGTGGCAATTTAAGACATTAGTAAACCCTAAGGGGAGATAATTTTGGGCAAGACTCTTGAACTAATATTACCAAGGAATTTATTTATAAAAATGGCCAGCTTTGTTTGTTACCTTCCATGGACCCTGGAATCCTGCTTTGAAAACCAGTTGAACTTAAAGTCTATTAAGAACCTGAGGGTAAAATACTATTACAACAAAGATAACAGTGAAATCACATATCTACATCAAAAACATATTTCCAAGAATCAACAGTGCCATTTACATTGTAAGTACCATTCGGGGACAACAAAAACAAAAACAAAATCCTAGAATAACAAGCAGATCTAGATAAAATGTTGGAGGTTTTTTTTTTTGTTTGTTTGTTTGTTTGTTTTTTTATCATTGTTGTTGCTATTGTATGGTCTGAATCTGAGATTTCATGGCAATGTATAACTCCCAGTGAGGGAACCTGTTCCAGTGACATAGTTGAAAAACATATCTGTATTTTGTAGTCTTAGAGAATTGTCTAGAGTACTGAAAGGTTAAAAAAGTTACCCAGAATTACAAAGCTTGAATGTGTCTGTGGTAGGTGTGAATGTGCCTGCATTGCCCTGACTCCAGGGCCAATCCTATACAACAATACATATCTCTTGGCCATAGCATTATAGATTTAGAGCTTGAATTGTCCTTGGAGGTCATTTAGTCCAAGCAAAGATTTGATTTATATAATGAAATGAGTGAAGTTGGCAAGGGAGGAGGTATACAGAATATAAAAAATGCAAATTATAAAGCTTAAAACTCTAAGCAAAGTCAATTTGATAATATGAGGTAATGTTAAAAAAGTCAGGGACACTTTAAATCCTAGAAGTCTTCATTCCAAGGGCAGTTGAGAAATGACAGCATTTAAATTACTTGCTTCATCTTGTTTTAGGAGTAACTGAAAAATTATGTGCCATGACTAACTAGAACAGTATTTTTTTTAAACTAACTAATGGTGATTGGAGGAAAATATATGAGCTTCTCAAAGAGAAAAGAATGCATGCCAATTAGTGTAGAAGTGACAGAATTCTAAAAGTAATGTGAAAATTTAAAAGCCCCAAAGAAGTGTGGAATCTAGAAGTTGGAAACAAGTCTGGTTCTACCAGTCCTGGTTCTTCCATTATTGTATGTAATGATTTCTGATAAATTTAGAGCAATCATGGTGCCTTTGATAGAAACAGGGAGAGTTTGGTAGAGGGGTGGCTTTCAGCAGAAAGATATTATTTCTGTTTTGGACATGATGATACCTCATGGACATGAAGGTGGAAATGTTCAATAGGGAGTTAGTAATGTGGGACAGAAATTCAGAAAGAGACTAGATATAAAGATACTGTATATATAGATCTGGCCTGGGTATATAGATCTGTGAGTAACCAGAATAGACCTGATCATAAAATCCATGAGATCACCAAAATAAATCATGTGAGGGAGAGCAGAAGAGAGCCCAAGACAGAGCTTTGGGGATTTTTTCTCCTCTTCTCCTTTTGTTTCTAGTGCATAAAAGGTGATGTTAAAATGTGATAGCCTATTAGTTTTTATTTTTCTCACTGAATGTCCTGCATGTTATGCCATTTTCCCTCTCTCACAGAAACAGTCTCCCTGAGTTGGAAGAGATCTGAGATCACATCTAATCTGACCTGTACCTGAATAAGAATCTCCCCTAGAGTCTTTATTTAAAGATCTCCAGTGATAGGTGACCTAATACATGCCAAGACAGGCTACTCTACTTTTGGAAAGCTGTTAGAAACTTTTTTCCCCTTGACATCAAGACTAAACCTGCTTCATAAAACCTTTACCCATTAATCTGTTCTCCATAGTCAAATGGAATATTTTTTTAGAAGTCTTCTACATGTCAGTATTTCAAATATTTGAAGACAATATGCCTCTTCAAGTCTTCACTTGCCCAAGATAAAAAAGCCTAGCTCCTTCAACTACTCCTCAAAGAATGTGATCTAAAGTCTCTTCACCATCTGAGGAGTTAGATCTCTCTGTATACTTATCAATGTTTTACCTAAATTTTGGTGCCCAAAATTGGTTTTATATATATATATATATATATACACACACACACACATATATACACACATATATATATATACATATGCATACATGCATATATATACACATATACATACATACACACACACACACACAAACACACACACATATATCAGATGTTTTTTGATCAGTTCAGCAAGACTATCACTTCCTTACTCCTGGACAACATATCTTCCAGGAAGCCCTAAAATAATACTAGCTTACTTGACTACCTTGATCACACTTTGGCTTGTATTCCATTAAGATACTTACACATCTTTCTGATGAAATGTTGTCGTCATATTTCTATGGGACCATAGAAACATCTAGAACATAGGGTTACAGGAAAGTTGGTATTTTTTGAACCCCAGTATAAAGTTTTACATTAATCACTATAAAATTTTATTTGATTAGAAAATGCAATATTCTCAACTATTATGTCAAGTCTACAAGCATTTATTTAGTGTTTACAGTATTCCGCTCACTGTGCTAAGTGCTGGGAATACAGATATAAACAGAAATAAAATAGTACCTGTCCTAAAGGAATTTACCTTCTGTCAAATCAAGCTGAAAAGGGAAGGGAGGTACCTGGGTGGGTATGGTAGAGAAATTACTGAGATTCAGAAGTGGACCCTGGAAAGGAAAGAAGACAGGGCGGATCTGGCATTAACCTCCTTAAGATATATGTTCTATGAGAAATCAGACAATTAGAGGAAGGCACTACTGAAGTGGAATATCAAGATCTTTCAAATAATGAGTCTGTCATAAAGTGTATCATCTATCTCTCCTAGCTGCAAAATTTAAAAATTTAATAACCATGCCATCTGAACTCTTACCCAAGTCATTGATGATATATATTTATATGTACACACATGTGTGTATATACATATGTATATATGTATTATATACATGTGTGTGTACACACTCACATGTTCAAGAGGCTAGGTCTAATCACTGATTCTTGGGTCATGTCACTGAAGACTTCCTTTCAAGTTGACATAAAACTATTTTTGATGTCCATTTGGGCTCAGACATTCAAACCAGGTCTAAATTCACCTAATTATACTGTTGTATAGACTATATCTTTGCACATGAATAGCATGAGACTAATTAAAGATCTGCTATAATTCAGCTGAACTATTTCTACAGCATTCCCTTCATCAAGTAACCCTATCAAGTAAGGGAACAAAGTTAGTATGGCACCCTACACACCTGCTAATGATGAAGCCATTTTAACCACTGCCTTTTCTAGATTAACTATCATTTCAGGTTCAATTGAAACAATATTTCCCATGGTTTACTACCTCCTTTTGATTGTTCAAGTCTTTTCTCTGGCCACATTAATGCCTTCTGCAAAGGGGTAGATATTGAGAAAAAAAAATGCACTCCATTTTGTGTTCAGGAAATGATAAGTACCAAGGGCAGATTTGGTTTTCTCATCATAGGCTTCATAGACATCAAACCTGACGAGAAATCTTAAGTGATACTGTTGTGGCCTGTGGAGCTGCAGATGGGTTGGTACAAGAAGAACAGTTCTCTGTCTCAACGCTCCATGAGACCTGATTGCTTCATTATAGCAATAAAATTTTACCAAAATCAACCACCTAGTTTTGCAATGATTTGTACAAAAATAGCTTCACTCCTTTTTATTTTGAAAGACATCACTTTGTGAATTCATTTCATGTATAAAAGGCAGTTAAACCACACAGGCTTAAATCAAATTGGCCCTCAGTTATCACTTAATTAAATAAATTGAAATAAAAATGCTGCTCACAAACCCCTCTCTGTGCATAACTACTATGTCTACAATAGACTTAAATGAGAAAAAAGAAATAAGCATCTACATTGGCCCTTTCCAGATTGTTAGTAAATTAATTTAAGTATAGACAATTTCTAAAAATGGCTTTTTCAAAGAATCAGACCTTTGCAAGCTCACAATAGTCCCCTGAAAATAATAAGGTCCTGGCATTGCAGGAAATTGCAAATTCCCAGAGAAGATATTTCTCTTGGCATTTCCCTCAAGCTTCGTAGCTATTGCTGCATAGTCATCTTTATTTGACTGAAAAAAAAGGTTTTAAAAGTTTAGAAAAGTCTGTTCTTTTTAAATTTTTGAATTAACATTTATAATGTACATAATTATTCACAAGATACTAAGATAAAGGATAACTTTAGGGAAAGCATTGAAAAGGAATTATATTGCATAAAATACAAACACTGATGAATGTAAACAGATAATGGTGGATACCAGTGTGCAAGGAGGAATCCCTCAATGTTCCTCAACTGAATCCCAGGAAGACTTAGCCCCTCCCTATTTTAAGGGAGGGTGAAGGAGGAAGGGAACCCACAAAAGAGGATCTTGGAGTGGAAGTAAACTCAGGAAACTAGAAGAGCACTTTGGAGTCTGAAGGAAGCCAGTAATGCTAGTTACACTAGACTTCAGCATGAGTTGTGATAATTAGAGAAACCAGGAATGTTTCATTTCCAAAGTATTTTTGAAATAATAATTAAAGTATAATTCTAGAATCCTCCAAAGTATCATATATTTTTATGTTAATATCTGGGTAATTTTTGTTAATTCAATTCAAATATTAATTTATTATGTACCTACTGTTTACAAAGTACTGCATTAAAAGAAAATATAGCTTGTAGTCTAATGGGAAGGGGCATATTCTTTCGTTCAATAAGCATTTATTAAGTCATTAATCCTATGTGGGTCAGATACTGTGCCTAGTATTGGGGATACAAAGATAAAGCTTGCAATAATGTCTGCCTCCAAGGAACAAAAAAAAAATTCCATGAGGGGTGGGGTGTAATCGAGAATTAAATACAAAATATACACAATTGGTACAAAGCAATTTCTAGGGAAAGTATTAATTAACTGGGAAAACCAAGATAGACTTCCTGTGGGAGGTGCATCTGAGCTGAGACTTGAATGAAACCAGGGGTAGCATGAAGTGGAGGTAAAGAAGGAACATATTTCAGGCACAGAAATGTATGAGAAAATAGCATGTATGGAGAACAGCAAATAAGCCAATTTGACTAAACTATAGACTGCATTCAAAGGACTGATATGCAATACACCTGGGAAGATAGGCCTGAATCTGATCATGAACATTTTTCAATGCCAAAGAGAGGAATTTGTATTTTGTCCCAGAGGTAATGATGTTGTTCAGTCATTTTTCAATCATAAAACCCCCGTTTGGGGTTTTCTTAACAAAAGTATTAGATTAATTTGTCATTTCCTTCTTCAGCTCCTTTTATAGTTGTAGAACTGAGGGTCACATATCTAGCAAGTGTCTGAGACTAGGTCTGAACTCCCAAAGATGAGTCTTTCTGACTCCAGAACCGCCCTTTATCCAATGGACCACCTAGCTGCCCCACCCCCAAGGCAATAGAGGGCCACTAAACTTCTTGTGTAAGGGAGTGATGTTCAGCTCTGTGCTTTCAGAATGTAATTTTGGAAGTTTGAAATTTACTCAGAAAATAATCAAGAGTCATTGAAGTCCTTCAATGGGATTGGGCAGAGGAGTGATATCCTCAGATCTCTACATTAGGAAAATTCATCTATTAGTGATGAGAAGGATGGATTAGAATGGGGGAAGGGAAGGAGAGGAAGAAAGACTATGGTATAGTGAAAAAAGTACTGTGATTAGAATTAGAAGACAGGATACCAATTCTCCCACTTATTAGTCACATTAACTTTGGCTAGGGAAGTTTTCTTTCTTTTCTCTTATTGTAGTGAATTTTATTGATGTCATTTATCTTTAACTGTGATTACTTATATCACTAGACTTAATAAAGAAAAAAACAAACACCTGATATAAAAAAGCCTTTTTGTCTTACATAGTTCACAGTAGATATTCTGTTCTAGTAAGTCCCTATATCTGCATAAGGGGAAAAGAATTGTTCTCTTCCCAAGGAGCTTCATTTTTTTTTCCATTGCTTAGAGAAACTTTCTTTTAGTAATCTTTTCATTTACTCTGTTGTAATAATAGTTTATATATTTTTTCTTGCTTATGCTTATTTTGCTCTGTATCTTTTAATACAAATATCTCTAAATTTCTCTAAATACCTCTTATTTGTAATTTCTTATTGCACAGTAATATTCCATTACCATAATATTATGTATAATATGTATAATTAATAACAGTATGTATGGTGATATTCTATCATATTATTTTCTATGCATACCTCCAGTGATTAGCCTTTGCTAATCCCTAGTTAGTGCTTTGCATATGGCAAGTGTTTAATAAATGCATCATTCATCCATTTCATTCATTAATTCATAGATACACATCAATGTGCCTACTTTCCTATATCTTCTCCAAAACTGACTGGAGCAATCTTTTTTTCTTTTTCATTTTTGCCAACTTCCAGGGAGTGTAGTAAAACCTCTGAAGTGTTTTAATGAGTATTCCTCTTACTCTCAGTGATTGGGAGCATGTTTTTCTGTGGTCATTTGTAGTTTGAAAATCTTTTGAAAACTGTAGTCAGAGAGTTGTCAAAGCTCCCACAAGGTGGATATCAGTTTAGTGTTTTAGCCCATTCTATAGTAATTGGGCATTTGCAGTGAGGGGGGAAAAAGAACATTTTGCCGTCTTCTTAATTAATTATAGTAATAGAGTTGATGATTGCTATCTGAATGTGTAGGCTAAGTCTGTCTCATCAGTTGTACAGCCATTTGTACCACTGGCATCCTTGGGCAGAACTTGCACAGAGGAATTAAGGGAGGACACGGATAGGGGCTGCTCAGGATAAAAAGGGATTGATGGATTTCAATCTGCAGCATTGGAGATTGTACCCACATGGGTCAAACCACATCCATTGATGTATCTCAGCCAAGAGGGAATCGGTGTCAAAATTGAAATAGGAATTCAAGAGTCTCTGTCTTGCCTGCTAGTGTATAGTGCAATAAATTCCATTTCTACTAGCCTGTGCAGGGCATGGACACTGATGTTATTCAAAATTGCTGCAAACCTTAGTACTGTTAACACAGTCAGGCACAGCCATTTATTGAAGCTTCTGATCACTTTCCTGAACCAAGTGTGACTGTGAGGAAGAAAAACACCTCTTCTCTCAATAAAAAACAACAACAACAACAACAACAACAACAACAATAACAAAACAATACTTAGTGATCATTTTAGAATCATGCAGATTTGGTTATACGAGCAGATGTACTTTTATCTCTTTCCTAGTGTCTGAGCCCTTTAGATCAATCAGCTCGAATTTCTGCTCCTGACAAACTAGATGTTTGGTTAGGCTGACAAATTTGTGTGGTAAATATAACTGCCTAGCAGGAAGCTTTCTCTGTGCTTCATTCAATTCTTTGAAATAAATCCAGCCAGAGCCATTTGTTCAGCTGGATTCGGGAAGTCAGTGACACAAATGGATAGCCTGTATGCTCCTGCTCGATGACTTCAGGCTGTATTGAATGTCTCAGTGGGGTGACTGGCCACCATCTGAAGTGACTACAGGCTCAGATGCTTCAGGGAGAGAGACAGAGAAACTGAACTCAGAGTACGTTGCATGATATAGTGTGTCTAAGAATGTTGGGAAAAGCTAGCAGGCAGAAAGCAATAGTGTGGGGGCAGTCAGCCAATCCTGTGTGCTTACTGAGTTCTACTCATTAGAGTTCCTATTCTATTGGTAGTCCAACGTAAAGAAGAAAACAAATAAAAGAGACTAGTGAGCCTTGGCCTCAAGAAGCTTACTATCTATTCTTTAGGGAGAGCACAAACAATGAGGTATGAATGCATACAAAACAAACAAAAAAGTGATAGCTAACAAGGAATAATGTATACTCCTGGAGGCCAGTGATGTTGTTGTTCAGTCTTGTCCAACTCTTCATGACCCCATTTGGGGTTTTCTTGGCTAAGATACTGCAGTGGTTTGCCATTTCCATCTCCAGCTCATTTTACAGAGGAGGAAACTGAGGCATATAATTCAGTGATTTGCCCAGGGTCACACATCAAGTCAGAGTCTGAGGCCATATTTGAACACTGGTTTTCCTGACTCTAAGTCTGGCACTCTATCCACTATGCCAGCTAGCTGACCAGGAACTATCTACCTTCTGTATTTTCATCTCTGGTTTCTGTCCTCTACCTCACACATCTGACACCCTAACCTACTCCCATGTAGTAAATGCTTCCTGATTTATTGAGAAAACCAAACAAGAGTAATAAAACATTAATAATAATTGCCATTTATATAGCTTTAATGTTTACAAGACAATTTACTTATATTTTCTAATTCTATCCTCTCAATAACCTAGGTAAGATATTATCCATATTTTATAGATAATGAAGGAGAGATCAGAGAGTGACTGCTCCATGGTCACATAACTACTGTAGCCATGTCAGAGGTGAGATTTGAGCCTGGTTCCCTATTGACTACAAATTCTGTTTTATTTTCCCTATGCCACTTTGTGATCAGAGCCAGGCAGGATGACTATTCATCCTATTACTTCACATTTGTGTAGCACTTTCACATATACCCACTCATTTGATCCTTACTCTAACTGACTCCATAGAATAGAACAAGAACAAGGACATGGATGTGGACATGTGATCCCAATTCTATAGCTGAAGAACCTATAAAGTGATTTAAACTGTGAAGGTCTAACCACATCACACCCCTGTTCAAAAACTCTAGTAATACGTAACTATATCTAGGATCACATCAAAAGCAAAATTCTCCGTTTGGAATTTAAAACCTTTCATAACCTCTCCCCTTTACATCTTCCTTGTATTATTATACCTTATTCCACAGCCCACCCCCTTTCCATGTAATCTGTGACCCAGGGACATTTGCATCCTTGCTATTCCTCTCATAAGATATTTCATCTCCAAACTCTGGGCATTTTCACTGATTGTCCTTCATGACTGATATTCTCTCCCTCCTCACCACTGTTTCCTGGCTGCATTGAATTCTTTCAAGTCCCAACTAAAACCTCACCTTCTATAGGAAGCCTTCCCCCAATCCCTTTTAATTCTAATACTATCCCTTTTTTGAACATCTGCAATTTTCTGTGTATATCTTGTTTGTAAATAGTTTGTTCATAGTCATTTGAATTTGAAGCAGTTAGAATGGCATAGTAGATAAAAAACTCTGTTTGGAGTCAGAATGACCTGAGTTCAAATATGGCCTCAGACACTAACTAGCCTTGGCAAGTCACTTAACCTTTGTCTGCCTCAATTTCTTCAACTATAAAATGGGGATAATAATTGTACCTACCTCTCAGGGTTGTTGTGAGGATTAAAGGAGAAAATGTTTGTAAAACATTTAGCATAATACCTGGTACATAATAGATAATATAGCAATGCTGCTATGATGATGATGATGATGATATTTTCCCACATTACACTGAAACTATGAACTTTTTCCTTTTTAAAATTTATTTATCTATCCATCTACCTATCTATTAGACATTTGATAAATGTTTGTAGACTTGACTTTTACAATCTTGAATTTCTTGTTTCTATAAGTGTTCAAGCAAAGACTTGATAACTACATGTTGGAAACAAAATGGAAACAGATTCATGCTTTGGGTAAGGATTGCACTGAGAAGTTGAGTATATAATTCCGTGAGATTGAGTTTCAGAAAAAAAAAAATCAGTAACTCCTAAAGTCTTGGTGTCAGAGTCAATATTAGAAGACAGCTCTGTTGACTTCCTCAGAAATACTGTGCTATTTCGACCAATTGGCCATCTTGGACCTCATTGGTAATCTGGAGAAGTCTATGGACCCTTCTCAAAACAATGTTTGTTGCCTATATTTATAACTGGAGGAAATGCTAAATTTAATTGAGGGACTACTGGAAATAAAGATGTATTTTCCCCCATTTTCCCCCACCACATGAAATAAATCTACAGATTTCTTCAAAGTCCCTGGACCCCAGGTTAAGAAAGCCCTATGCTATGATGTTTCAAGGGCAATGGGAAGATATATCTAAGAAGGTGCATGTTATGGAATACTTGGGAGGGAGCTCAGAGGGAAGATGCTTCAGATGAAATGAATTATGCAAAGCCTTCAAGGTAGCAGTCAATCCACCTTTTTGGAAAAAAAGAAGACAATCCAACTCTCTGATGAGTAGTGGTAATTGAAGCAACTTTAGAAACTATGTTGTCTGTAGCCAAAGAGGACTCCCTTCTAGGAGGTCATCCAGCTTTTGCTGTGCCTGTCTCATGGGAAGGGTAAAGCACTAGTTCTAGAATAAGGTGATTCCACTCTTGGATAACTCTAGTTCTCAGACAGTTTTCTTACAGTGAACCAAAATCTATCTCTTAGCAACTTCTGCCCTATTTTTCTTAGTTCTGCCCACTATCAGGCAAGTTGTCTAACTGATTTCCTAGCTGGCAGGCCTTCAAGAAGTTGCAGTTTTAAAACCCATTTCCCTCTTCTCTAGGCTAAACATCCCAATGTGCTTCTATTGATTCCTGTGTAGTAAGACTTTGAGATTCTTCACCAGTCAAGTTACTCCTCTCTATATATTTTCAAGCTTATCAATATTTTTCCCCTAAAATATGATTGGCACTGAAAACAGTACCATAGATGAGGTCTGATTAAGTCAAATCAGATCAGGCTTTATCATCTTTCTCATTCTGGATATCAAATTTCTCTTAAGGCAGTCAAAGAATAATGGGAATCTCTTTTCTGGCTGCCATATTATACTAATGACTCATTGTGTTTGCATTGAAATATTAAAATATTTTAAAAACAAAGAAATATTTTTAAATGACTGAAATATGGATTGCAATTTTCCAAAGAAAAGAATTATTAGGGGATATAATAGTTGTTCTCAAATATTTGAATGGTCATTATGTAGAAAAAGAATGAGCCATTTTGTATAGCTGCATTTCAGTTCAATTCAACGAGTATTAAGTGCCTAGTATATGAATAACCTTATACTAGGCCAGAGAATACAAAGAGAAAAACAACAAAAAAAAACAAAAAACCAAAAAAAACAGTAAAAATGGTCCCTATTCTTAAGAAGCTTACATTTCACTGTGGACTTAAGTACACATACATATACAAAGTATAAAATATATTCGGAGTAAATATAAAAAAAAACACAAAATAGTTTGAGGGGTATATAGAATTATTGAATTTTAACAATGGGGAGATTTTAAACCTCATGCAAGAAATAGTAACTGAACTATGCCTTGAAGTTTATTGTAAAATTTTGAGAGTTGGAAGTTAGGAGAGAGACCATTCCAGGTATGAAGCATGGTCTGTGCATAGCTATGAATGTGGGAGAGGGAATTCTGTGAATGGATAAAAGAAAGTAGAATAATTTGACTAAGAGTATGTTTAAAAGAATAATGAGAAATCAGAATGGAAAGACAGAATAGATCCCAATTGTTACCACTGGGATGCACAACAAGGGCCAATGAGCATAAGTTTCAGGGAAGCTTTAATAATATTATTATTAATGTTAAAAAAGAACTTTCTAACCATTAGATTTTTTGAACAATGTAATGAGCTGTCATGTAGGTTGATGAGTTCTAGCACACTAAAGGTGTTCAAACAAAATTTGGATGATAACTTGATGGAAAGGAGGTTGTTACCAACAGTGGGATGTTGGACTAGATGACCTCAAAAATTCACTCCAAATGCACAATTCAACATTCCTGAATTGAACATCTGGGTAGAGAATTTCTAAAATCTCCCTTGTTGCTCCCAAACCATTAAACCTAGTGGTTTCCAATGAGGAGGGAGTGGTAACTATAATGAAACTGGAAAGTAAAATCTATGAGTTTCATTACATCTGGATTGTGGGATTCCTAGACAAACATTCTTACAGAGAGCTTTGCTACAGAGGGCACTCTAGAGGGATTCAATAAATTTGTTTCCAGAATTGCACTGCAAACCACTTAGAGGGCAACAGGAAAGCACTTATTTCATTATAGCACATATTTATGCAGTTTTCAACTTCTAGCTTGAGGCTTAAAAAAGCATTCTAAGGATCTCTGGACTACCAAGCTACCTCCTGTCTTTCACTCTGTTGATTAACAAAGAACAGTGATGTCAAAACTCAAATGTATAAAAATAAAACAAAACAACAAATGAAATTGAATGTATTAATAAGAAATAATTTCCAGGCCATTTCACCAAGCCCACCAAGTTCTAAGATACTGTATTTTTTTTTTTTGCCACTAATTCTACTGATTCCTCCTCTGAGCATTTATGGAGAGGTACCCTTCTGTGTTTATCTCACATACGTTTGTTCTCTTCTATATTATTTCTCTCTCTTACTTTTCCTGATTTTTTTCTTCCCCTTTCCTATTATTTCCACTTTCCATGCCCTAGAGGCACCTACTCTACCTTTATGTGGTATTTTAAAATGGACTGAGTACTCTCCCATAGACATTTTCTTATTGTATTCTCATGAAAACATTGGGTATCTGGCAGATAGTATTTGTTATCTCTACATTACAAATCAAAAGACTGGGACATGGAAAGAATAATGGACTTTACCCAAAGCCACAGAAGTAAGTTATATAGCCAGATCAGGTGTGCAGGTTTTCAAACTCCTGATACATTTTTTCCCCCAGGTTCAGTTCTATCCGTTACTTCCGTTTTTATAATTAATAAATTTATTTTTAGTTTCCAACATTCACTTCCATAAGCTTTTGAGTTTTAAATTTTCTCCCTCTCCCTCTTCTCCCCCCTCCCAAAGATGACATGAAATCTGATATTCTACTTAAACATTCATATTAAGCATATTTTAACATTAGTCATGATGTAAAAAGAATTAAACTAATGGGAGGAACCACAAGAAAGAAGAAACAAAACAAAACAACAAAAGAAAAGGAGAGTAAATGGTATAGTTCTATCTGCATTGAGGTTCCATAGTTCTTTTCTCTGGATGTGGATAGTATTTTCCATCATGAGTCTTTTGGAGTTGTCTTAGATCCCTGCATTGCTGAGAAGAGCTAAGTCTCTCAATGTGGCTGTTACTGTGTAAAATGTTCTCATGGTTCTGCTCATTTCACTCAAAATCAGTTCATAGAAGTCTTTCCAGGTTTTTTTTGAAGTCTTCTTGCTCATCATTTCTTTTCTTTTGTGTATGTGAAAAACCAAGTGTATTTCCCTTCATCCTATCCCACCCCCCATTTATTAAATTATCTCTTTTGACTCTGTCCCTCTTTAGAAGTATTTGCTTCTGATTACCCCCTCCCACAATCTGCTCTCCCCTCTATTATCCTCCTGCTCTCTTGTCCCCTTCCCCCCCCCATTTTTTGTAGGGTAAGATAGATTTCCATATCCAATTAAGTGTGTATGTTATTCTCTCCTTAAGCCAAATCTGATGAGATTAAGATTCACTCATTCCCTCTCACCTTCCCCCCATTTCCCATCCACTGCAAAAGCCTTTTCTTGTCTGTTTTATGTGAGATAATTTACCCCATTCTACCTCTCCCTTTCTTCTTCTCCCAGTATAATCCTCTCTCATCCCTTAATTTTATTCTCTAGATATCACCCCTTCAACTTCAACTCACCTTGTGCCCTCTGTCTATCTATCTATCTATCTATCTATCTATCTATCTATCTATCTATCTATCTATCTATCTATCTATCTATCCACACATACATATATTTTTCCCTCCAACTAACCTAATACTGACAAAGGTCTCATGAGTTACAAATACCATCTTTCCATGCAGAATGTGAACAGTTCAACCTTAAAAAGTCTCTTATGATTTCTCTTTCCTGTTTACCTCTTCATGTTTCTCTTGAGTCTTGTATCTGAAAGTCAAATTTTCTGTTCAGCTCTGTTCTTTTCATGAAGAAAACTTGAAAGTCCTCTATTTCACTGAACATCCATTTTTTCCCCTGAAGGATTATGCTCAGTTTTGCTGGGTAGGTGATTCTTGGTTGTAAACCTATCTGCTGCAGCTGTTTTCAGAGATACTTATAGGGACCTGTAAATTTTCAGTTATTCCAAGGTGGTATGATAAGGGGCGAGGTGTTTACTCCTTTCCTGGCTTGCGCTCTGGTCTATGAGTGACCACAAACACTCTTCTCTGTCTTGGAACTGTGAAGAGGATTTCCTCTCCACAGCCACTACAAGATCCACCATGCCAACAATCCTCCTCGCCCCAGGACAACCACCTAGAACTGTGACCCATATCCAACCACGGGCAAAGCAAGAGAATCCTGCATCAGCAAAGAGATCCCTGTAATCCCCCTCTGATCAGTCACTCGATTCCCCCTCAGTCTGTGGGCTGGAAGTTCAGGAGGCAGAAGCAGCCCTAGGGCCACACTAGGAGAATGGGGCTGGGACCCAGCGCTTCTCTCTCACCGCAGACACAGACTTTTCCCACTGACCTTCCAAGTTGTCCTTAGAGTTCATGGGCGGAGAAGTCTGAAATTCACTACAGCTGCCCATAATTCAGTCTTCCGAGGCCTGCTCGCCCACACTGAACTGCATTCCTCTACCAGCCTGGTGCAATATGTCTTTCTGATCAACCATCCAGGTTGTCTTGGACTAGAAATTTGTTTCACTGTGTCTTTCTGTGGATTCTTGCACCTTAGAATTTGTTTAGAGCTATTTTTTACAGTATTTGGAGGGGTTTGGGGAAAAACCCAAGAAAGTCATTGCTTTTACTCCGCCATCTTGGCTCTGCCCTCCTCGTCATTTCTTATATAGTATTCCATTACATTCATATACCACAACTTGTTCAGCCATTCCCCAATTGATGGGCATCCTCTCAATTTCCAATTCTTTGCCACCACAAAAAGAGCTGCTATATTTTTGTACATGTAGGTCCTTTTCCTATTTTTATGATCTCTTTGGGATACAGATCTAGAAGTGGTATTGCTGGGTCAAAGTTATGCAGTTTTATAGCCCTTTGAGCATAGTTCCAAATTGTTCCCTAGAATGGTTGAATTAGTTCACAGCTCCACTAACAATGCATTAGTGTTCCAATTTTCTCACATCTTCTCCAACATTTATTATTTTTCTGTTTTGTCATGTTAGCCAATCTGATAGCTGTGATGTGGTACCTCAGAGTGGTTTTGATTTGCATGTGTCTAATAAATAGTGATATAGAATATTTTTTCATATGACTATAGTTGGCTTTAATTTCTTTCTCTAAACAAATTGACTGTTCATGTCCTTTGACCATTTATCAATTGGAGAATGACTTGTATCCTTATAAATTCCACTCAGTTCTCTATGTATTTTAGAAATGAGGCCTTTATTAGAAACTGACTGTAAAAAAAAATTTCTTAGCTCTCTGTTTCCCTTCTGGTTTTGGTTGCAGTGGCTTTGTTTGTGCAAAAACTTTTTAAATTTAATGTAATCAAAGTCATCCATTTTACATTTCATAATGCTCTCTATCTCTTGTTTGGTCATAAATTCTTCCCTTCTCCATAGATCTGATAGGTAAACTATTTCTTGCTCTCCTAGTTTGCTTATAGTATCAGTCTTTATATCTAAATCATGTACCCATTTTGACTTTATCTTGGTAGAGGGTGTAAGATGTTGGTCTGTGTCTAGTTTCTGCCATACTATTTTCCAGTTTTCCCAGCAGTTTTTGTTAAATAGTGAGTTCTTATCCCAGAAGCTGGAGTCTTTGGATTCATCAAATAGTAGATTATTATAGTCATTGACTGTTCTGTCTTGCATACCTAACCTATTCCACTGATCCATCATTCTATTTCTTAGCCAGTACCAAGTAGTTTTGATTATTGCTGCTTTGTAACACAATTTAAGATTCAGCACAGCTAGTCTACCTTCCCTTGCATTTCTTTTCATTGGTTCCTTTCATATTCTCGACCTTGTGTTCTTCCAGATGAATTTTGTTAATGTTTTTTCTAGCTCTATAAAATAATTTTTGGTAGTTGGATTGATATGGTACTGAATAGGTAAATTAATTTAGATACAATTGTCATTTTTGTTATATTAGTTCAGCCTACCCATGAACAACTGATATTTTTTCCAATTATTTTAATATGACTTTATTTGTGTAAAAAATGTTTTGTAATTCTGTTCACATAGTTCCTGAATTTGTTTTGGCAGGTAGACTCTCAAATATTTTATGTCTATGGTAACTTTAAATGGAATTTCTCTTTCTATCTGTTGCTGTTGGGCTTTGTTAGTAACATAGAAATGTCAATGATTTATGTGGGTTTATTTTGTATCCTGAAATTTTACTAAATTTGCTTAATACTTAAAGTAATTTTTACTTGATTCTCTAGGATTCTGTAAGTATGCCATCATATCATCTGCAAAGAGTGATAGTTTAGTTTCTTCTTTGTCTATTCTAATTCCCAATTTCTTTTTCTTCTCTTATTGCTAAAGCTAACATTTCTAGTACAATATTGAATAATAGTGGTTACAATGGACATCCCTGCTTCACCCCCAATCTCATTGGAAATGCTTGTAGCTTATCCCCATTACATATAATGCTTGCTGATGGCTTTAGATAGATATTACCTGTCATTTTAAGGAAGACTCCATTTATTCCAATGCTATCAGTGTTTTAATAGGAATGGGTGTTGTATTTTGTCAGATGCTTTTTCTGCATCTATTGAGATAATCATACAATTTCTGTTAGTTTTGTTGTTGATATGGTCAATTATGCTGATAATTTTCCTAATATTGAACCAGTCCTGTATTCCTGGTATAAATCCTACCTGGTCATAATGTATTATCCTCAAGATAAGTTGCTAAAATCTCTTTGCAAATATTTTATTAAAATTTTTTGTGTCTATATTCATCAGGGAAATTGTTCCATAATTTTCTTTCTCTGTTTTGACTCTTCCTGGTTTAGGTATCAGCACCATATTTGTACCATAAAAATAATTTCATAGGATTCCTTTTTCAACTATTTTCCCAAATAGTTTATATAGCATTGGAACTAGTTGTTCTATAAATTTTTGATAGAATTCACTTGTAAATCCATCTGTCCCTGGAGACTTTTTCTTAGAGAGTTCACTGATGGCTTGTTCAATTTCTTTTTCTGAAATGGGGTTATTTAAGCATTTTATTTTCTCTTTCCTTAATCTGGGCAATTCATATTTTTGTAAATATCCATCCATTTCACTAAGATAGTCAAATTTATTGGCATACCGTTGGGCAAAATAGCTCCTAATTATCGTTTTGATTTCCTCTTCATTGGTGGTGACCTCACCTTTATCATTTTTGATGCCAATACTTCGGTTTTTTTTTAAATCAAATTAACCAAAGGTTTATCTATTTATTGTTTTTTTTTCATAAAACCAGCTCTTAGTTTTATTTATTAGTTCAATAGTTTTCTTAATTTCAATTTTATTAATCTCTTCTTTGGTTTTCAGAATTTCTATCTTGGTATTTAATTGAGGATTTTTAGGTTTTTTTTCTTTTTCTAGATTTTTTTAGTTGCATGCCCAATTCATTGATCTCTTCTTTCTCTATTTTATTCATGTAAGCATTGAGAGATGTTAAATTTCCTCTAAAAAACACTTTCACTGCATCCCATTAGTTTTGCTATATTGTTTCATTATTCTCATTCTCCTGCATGAAGTTATTGAATGTTTCTATGATTTGTTGATTGACCCACTCTTTCTTTAGGATTAGATAATTTAGTTTCCAATTAATTTTTAGTCTGTCTTTCCATGGCCCTTTATTACATATAATTTTTATGCATCATGATGTGAAAAGGATACATTTAATATTTCTCCCTTTCTGCATTGGATTATGAGGTTTTTATGCTGTAACACATGATCAATTTTTGGTGCTATGTACTGCCAAGGAAAAAGGTATATTACTTTATATCCCCATTCAATTTTCTCCAGGGGTCAACCATATCTAACTTTTCAAAAATTCTATTCATCTCCTTAACTTTTTTCTTGTTTATTTTGTGATTAGATTTATCTAGTTCTGAGAGGGGGAGGTTGAGGTCCCCTGCTATTATAGTTTTGTTATCTATTTCTTCCTATAATTTCCTTAACTTCTCCTCTAAGAATTTGGATACCATACCACTTGGTCCACATATGTTTATTAATGATATTATCCATTGTCTATGGTGCCTTTCAGAAGGATGTAATTTCTTTTCTTATGTGTTTTAATTAGATCTATTTTTGCTTTTGCTTTGTCTGAGATAAGGATTACTACCCCTGCTTTTTCTTTTTCTTTCTTTCTTTCTTTCTTTTTTTTTATTTCAGCTGAAGCATAATATATTCTGCTCCAGTCTTTTACCTTTACTTGGTGTATATCCCTTCGCTTCAAACATGTTTCTTGTAAACAACAAATTGTAGGATTATGGTTCTCAGTCTACTCTGCTATCTGCTTCTGTTTTATAGGTGAGTTCATCCCATTCACATTCAGAACAATCATTACTATCTGTGTCTTTCTCTTCATCCTATTTTTCCCCCATTTATGCTTTTCTCTCTTCTTTCTCCCTTTCCCTCCTCACTAGAGTTTTGCTTTTGACTGCCACCTCCCTCAGTCTGGCCTCCCTTCTATCATCTCCCTTTCTTTTCTTCTTCTTTACCTTTACTTTGTCCCTCCCTTCTATTCATCCCCTAGATTTTCTTTTCCCTTTCCCCCGCCTACTTTCTGTAGGATAAGCTAGATTTCAATGCCTAACTGATTATGTTATTCCCTCTTCGAACCAAATCTGATGAAAATAAGGTTCAAACAATGCTCTTCTCTCTCCCTTCTTTCCCTCTACTGTAATAGGCCTTTGTGCCTTTTCATGTGACATAATTTATTCTTGTCTGCCTTCTCCTTTCCTCTTCTCCCAGTACAATGCCTTTTTACCACTTAACTAGATTTTTATCATCACATCAAAGTCAACTGATACCCATGCCTTCTTTCTGTATGCCTTTCAAATGTCATAATAACAATACAGTTCACAAGAGGTACAAGTGTCATCGTCCCTTGTAGGGATGTAAAGAGTTTACCCTTATTAATAACATTTTTTTCCTTTCCTGTTTACCTTTTTATGCCTCTCTTGAGTCTTATATTTGAAAATCAAATTTTCTGTTGAGCTCTGATCTTTTCATCAGTAAAGTTTGGAAGTCTCCTATTTCATTGAATATCCATCTCCTCCCCTGAAAGACTATGCTCAATCGCTCCGGGTGGTTGATTCTTGGTCATAATCCAAGTTCCTTTGCCTCGTGGAATATCATACACCACACCCTCTGATTGTTTAATGTAGAAGCTGCAAGATCATGCATAATTCTGACAGTGGTCCTATGATATTTAAATTGTTTCTTTCTGACTGTTTGCAGTATTTTCTCTTTGACCTGATAATTTTGGAATTTGGCTATGATATTCCTTGGCATTTTCAATTTGGAATCTCTTTCAGGAGGTGATCAGTGGATTCTTTCAATGACTATTTTACCCTCTGGTTTAGTACATTGGGGGCAGTTTTCCTTGATGATTTCCTGAAAGATGCTGTCCAGGATCTTTATTTCATCATGGTTTTCAGGTAGACCAATAATTTTTTAGATTGTATCTCCTGGATCTATTTTTCAGGTCAGGCTTTTTTTCTTCTATTTTTTTTTTTTTTTACCAGTGAAGTATTTTATGTTTTCCTCTAATTTTTTCATTCTTTTGTTTCTGTTTGACTGATTCTTGATCTCTCATAGATTCATTAGTTTCCTCTTGCCCAATTCTAATTTTTAACAAATTGTTTTCTTCTATTAGATTTTGGACCTCCCTTTCCATTTGGCCCATTTTACTTTTTAAATATGTTATCTAGAATTACATCTTTTTAAACTCTCTTGTAACTTTTTTTTTTGGTGAGGCAATTGGGGTTAAGTGACTTGCCCAAGGTCACACAGCTGCCCATTTTGCTTTTTAAGGAGTTCTTCTCTGTGAGTTTTTGTGCTTCCTTTTCCATTTGGTCAATTCTACTTTTTACTTGTTTTCTACACTTAATTTTTGTCCTTCCTTTTCCAAGCTGTTGACTCTCTCTTCCATACTTCTCATTTCTTTTCACATTTTTTCTTCTACCTCTCTTAGTTGACTTTTAAAATCTTGAATTCTTCCAAGAAAGCTTTTTGGGCTTGAGACCAGTTAATTTTCCCCTTTGAGGTTTCAGATTGTGTATGTTGACAATGTTATCCTCTTCTGAATTTGTACCTTGATCTTTTCCCTGTCCCCATAATAAGAATCTATGGTCATTGTCTGTTTCTGCTTTTTGCTCAAGGTGTTTGACTATTTCCTGACAAAAGAAAGAAAGAAAGAAAGAAAGAAAGAAAGAAAGAAAGAAAGAAA
>NW_020954569.1:71685899-71761210 GCF_900497805.2 Vombatus ursinus | reverse complement strand
AAAGAAAGAAAGAAAGAAAGAAAGAAAGAAAGAAAGAAAGAAAGAAAGAAAGAAAGAAAGAAAGAAAGAAAGAAAGAAAGAAAGAAAGAAAGATTGATTGAGCTCTCCTGCTGGAGTGCAGGGGGCAATGACCCAAGCTTCTTGTGCTGGGAGTCCAGGACCTGGTCACTGGCTTTATGTGCTGGGGCCTCAGGTGCTGGTGGTTGGAAGCTGTAGGGTTCTGGCAACTTACCTGGTGCTGGACTGGGGTCAGCAATCCTGGAGCTCTCAGGGTAGGGTGGGAAGTCTGGCCCCTGGGGGATGCCTGCTCACCAAGGCCTTATACTCAAATGTTTGGCTCCTACTGACCAGTGCCTTTCATTCAAATGTTTGGCTCCTGCTCACCTGGGCCTTGCACTTATATGTTTGACTGATGGAGGATGTCTGTCAGCCTGGAGCTTTGCCTCCTGGACTTGTGCTTCCCAGAGTTGTGTTGAGGCACTGGGAGATTTGGCTGCTGGAGAACACCATCGTATGTGGTGGTTTTCCAAGCTGGTGTCTACTGGTTTCCCTGCCTGTATTGAGGCACTAAGGGCATTCTAGTGTTGGAAGTTGCCTGCTCCACCACCCTGTGGCTCAGGATGTCCCCCTGGTTTGCTGAGGTGGGGCTTTCCACTGGCTTGCTGGGACACCTCCATTGCTCCCTCTTCCCCAGAGCAAGAGGGACCTTTCCCATTAATCTCCCAGGGTTCCTGGGCTACAAAACTGCTGTACCCTGTCTTTCACATGGCTCAGTTGTTCCAGAATTTTTCTTGGGATGATATTTTCTGGCTTTCAGAGGTCAATAAGGGAGGGTGGGAGCAACTTACTTCTTACTCCACCATCATGGCTCCTGGAAGTGGAACCTACAATTCTTTTTTCTTCTAGAGAGTATATGGTGCCTCCCTTAATGATTAAGAAGGAATGTTGTGCAAAGTACTGCAATGTCTACTACAATGTCTTGCACTGAGTACATATTTAAGGAATATTTGTTAATTTGGCTTCATTTGAATTGTCATGAACTAGTTGAATGACTCTGGACAAATCATTTAGTTTCTCTGGGTCAATGTTTTCTTATCTGTAAAATGGGCCCAACAGACTAAGCACTTCTTCCTACTCTAAAACATCTTTGATTTTAAACCATATCTACATAAAATAAATCGTTGTGCTGTTAATAGAGCAATAACTTTGGGGTCCAAAATGTGAAAGTACTCCTAAGGTTACTATATCTTTTTTACTATGAGTTGCTTTATCAGGCAGGTGCACTGGACACAGAGTAAGCCTGTTTGCCAAAAGGAGCCAATCAGGAATCTGCAGTGAGCAAAAGTCTTTCTCACACCCGGATGTCTTTGCAGGTGTTTGATTGCTGAACTTGGTAAGCTGTGTACCCCAAACCAGCCTAAACCAGCCTTATAATCAACTGTTCCTGCAAAATATCCTACTTCTGTGTCCCACCTGTTCCTGGGAAAGACTGTTCATTTTTTACCTTAACCTCTCCCCAAACCTCTCCTTTATGATTTTCAAACATAAATTGCCCCTGCCAGGCTGTGGTCTCCTTTGTACTTTTACTGGGATGCCTCTGTACTACTGTCTGACTTTCTTCCTAATAAAGCATTTTGTTTTTTCCACCTTCACCTCACCTTGAACTCCTCTGCATTTTGAGGGGCATGCTTTGCTTGGTTGACAAGAAGAACTGAGTTCAAATTCCACTTTAAACATTTACTAGCTCTGTGATCCTGGGCAAGTCACTTAATGTCTCTTTCTCTTAGTTGCCTCATCTATAAAATCATAGCTTTGGGATTCCTTCCAGCTCTAAATCTATGAGCTGATGAGGCATGAAAGCATTATTGTCAGAGGAAAAAGAGTGAGCAAAGGTATGAAGTCTGGAATGAGTACACTATATTTGGGGTTCAAAGAGGACTGGCAAAAACTGGTGTTAGAGGTTGTGAAGTATAAGATAAAGTTGGAAACATTAGATAGAAAAAGAGTACAGTCTCAGAGTCTCAGTCTCAGAGAGTTTAGACATTTTCCTATTTTTGAATGAGATCTACCATAGATTCTTTTGAGAAACATGTTAAATTTCCCTGTGTGGAAATTCATCTGGATTTGGGGATTGATTTTTGTATTATCAGTAGATCTTTAAGGACCATGTATCCTTGCCCAGCTGAGGTGATATGCTAATGGGGAGGCCCCATACAGTGCTATTCCAAACCTGGGCAAAGGATCATGGGATTCATTTCCTTTCAAATAGCCAAAGACAGATTCCAGTTTTCAGCATTCAGCCTGGAGAAACCAGCTACCTTTCTTTTCCTTTCCTTTCCTTTCCTTTTTCCTTCACATCTAATTATTGAGGCCTATCATACAATAAAGTGGTTACTTTTCATCAGTTCTTCTTCCAGTATGACATTACAAGGTGTTTACATAAAGACAGATGAATAACCTTTCTTAAGCCTCCATTCAGTAAGATCAGCACTGCTTTGAAAATTTTGATCTGAAAATCCTTGCTGGGACCAGAAAATTGTTTTTGCCTTTACTGTCATTCTACTCCTCACATTCTTCATCATTATAATAAATACAGTATTTTTTTTACATGTTTTGATGACCAATTATAGCTCTCAGGGCATTCCTTGATGGCTTGTTTGTGAATACAAACTCCAGCACAAACCTTGCATTATTTAGAAGACTTCCATAACTTCTCACCAAAATGGTACAAGGGGCTTCTGGGTAGAAGACATTGGGTCTCACTTAATTTCTCTTTTACAAATTAGAGATACTTTATTGCAGATGTCATATTCCTTAAAAGTGTTTTATCCAAGGTTGCCTTAGTGTACCTGGCAAAAGTGAAACACGGCCAAAACCCTGGAGCCTGGCATTTCTGATCTCCCTCAATACAAATCTCCAATGTAGTAATAAACACAGGCAGGCTGACTGCCAGCTAGGGTTGTTATTTACTGATATTGATGTTTGTTTGCTGGGGTGGGGGGAGATTGTTTTTTCTGCCTCACTAGCTTTTCACAAACAATGGTGATTTCTAGGGATAAAGAACAGGCCTTCCATTCACTCCTGGAGCTTAGGAGAGATATCAAACAAAGTAAAAATAACAAAGTAGAAAGAGATCATCTGGTACAACATAAATTATCTCTTTGTTAACAGGAAGTTTTAACTTCACATCCTGTGCATAGTGCTAGAGAGCAGAGCTTTTCTTCTATCAATAATATGAGTATCATACTAATAAGAATAATCCATTATGCAGTATGACAAAAAAAAAACTTTGGGGTCATATATTTTCATCATCAGGGGTTGAGCAACTCATTTCTTTGTCTTAAAACATGCCTAAAAGATTTACCTTTGTATAACGATCACCTAGCTGAGGCTCTAGTCATATAAATCTCAACAACTTTATTTCCTCTGTCAAAATATTAGTTTATATTTCTTAAGGAAAAGGAAAAAAAAAGGGAGAAGCTACGGTGTGGCAAATGTTTGTGAGAAAAGTAGGGGAGTAAATGCTAGTATCAGCAAGGTTTGTGGGTGAATATCATTCAGAAATAAGGTGTCATAATTTGAGTTAATTGCAGGATCCTTAGATAGTGAATATTACAGAAAATAGAAGTCTTTAAGTGACTAGTAATTTAAGTGATAATAGAGTCCTGGATCTGGAGCCAGAAGACCTCAGTTCAAACACCAACTTTGGGATTTACTCTCTGGGTGTTGTTGGACAAGTCACTTTACCGTTCTGGATCTCAGTATCCTCACTAGAAAAATGAGGTAGTTGAACTGGATGACCTCTGAGATTACTTCCTCCATTAGTAAATCTATGATAATTCTTTGATCTTGTATCTACTGTTCCTTCTCTGAAAGAATAAAATCTACTCTTCATTATGTATGTTTATGTGCCAGTGATGTAAAATTCTTTTACATGTCAGTCAATGAATATGAATTAAGCACCTGCTATGTTTGAGGCACTGTGCGAAGTACTAAATATGTATATAACAAGCAAATAAGCTATATGCAGGATCAATTGGAAATAATCAACAGAGGGAGGCACTAGAATTAAAGGGGGGGGGTCAGGATTAGCATCTTATAGAACGAAGGATTTTGGCTGGGACTTGAAGAGAGTCTAGTAAAGCAAACAAATGTACCAAAACACCACAATGCAAAAAGTGGAATTTTCAGAATTTTATACCATTCTAATCCCTAAGCTTTCAGCCACAATTCTCACACATGCATTTAACAATAGTCTCCATTTTCTTAGTTTCCATAACCTTATCACATCCTTAATTCAGCACTGTTAAATGAAGATAAAGACATCTAAGATTGGCCCCTCCAAGTCATCACCAAATCTTTCCCCTAATAATGAAGAATATGCAAAAAGCATGCTAGAATAAATCAATGATCTCTCCTGCCTTTTCTCTTATTGCTGATGGGGAACTCTCCCTTGAAAGCCTGGTTTTCTTCCTTGATTTCATACTTAAGATTAGGCTTCTAACCAGTACGTTCTTAAGTTGCCCTTCACACTGAATTATGATTTCTAATACATGACTTTATATAACCTCATCTGGGATATTTTAAAATATTTTACACCTGTAAAATGTCCTGGGAATAAAAAGATGCATGAGTTCAATACCCAGTATGTTAAGATATCCTTTATTTTCATCAAAGCTATCTTTACCCTTCAAGGGTTTTCCACATATTTTATTGTGTTATTTTTCATTAATTAAATTTTTGTATATGTTTTTCCTATCAATATCCTTAATGGGTATGATTTTGATTTTATTCACCTTTTGACCATTATCTTTCCAAACTGAAAACTCATCTAATCTTAAAACAATTTGGTATACCTTTCTGGATCTTTTCTAGTTCCTTTTTGACCTTACTTGAGTACAACAACTAGAACTTCATGTAGTTCTTTAAGTGCAGATACAGCATACTTTTCTACAAAAGTATCGATATCTGTGGTCCCACAACTTCTAACTGCAAGAGTTCCACAATACCCAACACAAGCATACTTACAAAAGAGGGAATGGTTAGGAAGGTGTTATCTGAGACAGTTGATGGTTCATCTCCACGCACTCTCCAGTGTTCTCTCTACCCCTAGCCTCAGGCAATTCAGCGGTATGGCCTGCTATACATGATTTTCCTGGTGAATAACACAAGGGGATGTAAAGACATGCAAAGCTTATTTCTTTGTTAACTGGAAGTTTTGACTTCCCCTTTTCTTTTTTTTACTTCCCTTCTAGCACATATTTTTAGAGAGCAAAACTTGTTATACTAGTAATATTAGTCTTAGTAGGAATGACCCATAATATGGCATGAGGAGATTGATGAATTCAGGTCCTACAGCCACAATGCTCCACCATGAAGAGGTATCACTGGTTCTCTAGCTCTCTCTCTTCACAAAACATATAATTTTGTAAAAGTCATAAAATGGACTTTCCTACCAAACTAGTCCAAAAATTCCTTTTAGCTTTACATATACCTGTTTTCCACAGAGAGACTCAAAATAAAAAAGATGCAAAGGGAGCACTGAGGCATAGTGCTTAGAGCTGTTCCTTTGCTCCCCAAGAGTCAATTGCTGTGCTTTTCTTCCTGCCCTAACAATATGTTCTTTGGTTTCTAATAAAATTATTTATAATGCTTCACATTTTCTTAGCTTTTCTGACTACTGCTGCACACACACAGACACACGGGGCTTATGTCTTCAGGGAACAATCAACAATGATTCAAGCATCCCTTTCCCAGATCTCAACTGATAGATGATGACTTCATTTCATCAACCCTGTTCATATTATGTCTCCCTAGATACACTGCCTCACAGTTGACCATGTTGAATCTCATCTATCACTTTTCTGCCTACTCACCAAGGGTTAGAAAAACTTCTTGCAGTGCACACCTATCCCATCAGCATTTTGTCAATTGGAAAAACTTAGTGCAACCAGTAAATTTGAAGATTTCATTGTGGTCTCCATCCTCTGGCTCATTTAGTAGAATATTAGACATGAATGGCCTCAATACTGATCCATGGGATAGCTGAACATTCACAATTATTGACCTCAAAGAGTGCCCAGTTAACCTTATCAATTATTTACAGAATTTATGTCAGCTTTCATTTCACTCACATATTCATGAATAATAAACATTCCCTCAGTCATGTGGTAACTCTGTTTTGGGGGTTGTTAAATTCTTGACTCCTAACAACTTTTTTTACATACAATTTGCGCAACTTCGATGGGCTGGCCACATTGTTTGAATGCCAAACATATGCTTACCTAAAAGACTATTTTATGGAGAACTCACACAGGGCAAGCACTCACGTGGTGGTCAGAAGAAATGATACAAGGGCACTCTCAAGGTGTCTCTGAAGAACTTTGGAATTGTGTGACACAGAAGACACTGGGACATGACCACCGAGCACAGAATACCCTTGTCAGAGAAGAGGCAGAACAAAGCAGAATTTAAATAGCTCAAAAGAAACATGAGATGCACAAATTTAGAGAATCTATCCCAAATGCTCACATGGACTATTTGTGCATGACCTGAGGTAGAACATTCTGAGCGCATATTGGTCTGATCAGACACAGTTGGACACACTGTAATTTGACTCTAACATAGTGATGTCATTTTGGTCCTCTTTGAGAATTAAGGACAACCACCAACCAATCAACATTATTTTCAATCAATCCATCAACTAGCATTTAATTAAGTACCCTTCATATGCCAGACATTGGACTTAGTACTGGGCATACACAGATAAACATGAAATAGCCTCTGCCTTCAAAGGGTTTATATATGCAAACAAATTGCATATATAAGGGAATACACAATCTAAAAACTTTTTGAAAGGCTAAGAAAATTATTGTGTCCAGGTACTTATTGACCCCTGGAAACTAATCTAATCAAGACATTATTTTGTCTTATAGAAATCATGTTGCTTATTTTTTAATAGTTTATGTTTGTTAGTGTCTTCACTGATTCTATTTTTGATGTTTCTCTTACTTTGCCAGGTCCAAACTCATCAGTAAGTTGTTCCAGAGCAATCCCCAGGCTTTCTGACCAAAGCCCATGGCAATTCTGTGAACATTGATAAAACTTGTTTGACATAATTTCCCCTAGATTCTCACTATGGGCACAATGGGAATTTCTGAGGTTATCTGAAATGCCAGAAAGTTGGAGGTATTGATGACTCAAAGGTAAATCTCAGTCTTAAGGTCAGGGAGAAGAAAAAAAGTGGCCATTCTGGATGTTGGATGGTTGGTTGAGTGGGGCTGCATAATGAGACCATACGCATTCTTCAATGGATTCATGTTTTAGGATCAAATACTCAAAACTGAAAAAAGACATTAGAGGATATGTACTCCTACCTATTCATTTTACAGGTTAGATCCTGAGGTATAAAGAGGTTAAGTGACTCCCTTAAGATCACACAGGTAGTGAGTGCCAGAGGTAAGATTTAAAGCTGGGTATTCTGACTCTAAAGGGTGTGCTCTGTCCATTGAATTGTGATATCTCTTCTCATTGGAGAAGGGGCTCCCCCTACCAGTACAGATTGTAACCCACTCATGGTTTCACATCTTGTGCAGCTCTTGTCCAGGTCTTAAAAGATTGACATGAAAAGTCTGGACTCTTTCCTTTGGTTCTTTGTCTAGCTTATGGATAGCATAATAACAATTAGGTTTTCTATATATTATTCATGATTCTCATGACAGTGGTGAACTAGCTGTTTTACTAGTCACACATGATATTGTATAAACTCCCGCCATAGATCTGCCACAGGAAATTAATAGGCTTTTGTAGCAGGAAGCAGTTTGGTGGCATTGAACAAGCTTATCAACTTCCCAAATGTTACACAGCCTGGTTTCTTCCTTAGAGTCAATTTTGGGTCCTCACCTTCATGTTATATAGCACGAGTTTTGTTAGTGCAAGTATGTGGGAGACAGGAGAGAAAATTGCCAAACTAAGGGTTCTTTGACATCTAGGGAAGATGCTGGTAACTGTGATCTTCCCCACATTCCCAAACAGGGAGACTGAAAAGGGAAAAACAGACATACCAGGATTATCCCAAGAAAGGGAAATTACCCACACGGTAGATGTGAGTGGTGTGCTTCTGTTCTTTTTTATCAAATGTGTGTAAAAAGAGATGCAAAGAGTTAAAAATGAAGATATTCCTTATGGGCTCAGGGAGTTTTTATTTCCTTTCCAAAGTTAAACAAGAAGTGGGTCCCTCTGCTCACCCTACCTTTCTGCATGTATCTACAGAATGATCCAGTGTCTATTATATCCCAGAGGTAATTTGCAAGGCAAATTATCATTCTAGGGGAGGAGTTTAGATATTTTCTGTACATCCTCTCTCCCCACCCCTTTTCCTCTGGCTTCCTGTTCCTTTAAAATGCACATACAAAACAGGTCATTTAAGATTTCTTTTGTTTTCACGTGCTGTAAATTGGTGATAAAGTGTTATTACTGAGCAAGAAGCAGTCAGACTCACTAACTGCTTTTTGAATGTCAGGAAAAACATACCAAGGGAAAATTGAATTATATAATTCAATCACTTGACTATTTTCTGTTCTGGTCCTTTAAAGAAGAGGTAGATGTAAGCTCGCAGACAGTGATTTCATTTTTCTTAGCAGGAGGGAACCGCTGCGTTGTGATTAAAATTACAGCACGTAATTTTCTATAGAATGGGTAATGGGTCTGAACTGCATGGGAAAAGCATCAGTAACACCCATCACCCAGTGGTAAAATCCCCTTTTAATTGGTTGGGTGGATTTCAAAGAAAATCATATCATAAGCTACAGTGGTGCTCACCACATTTATTGTCACTTCAGCGCTCATGTCATGAAGTTTCCCCTTGGCACTTCAGGACATCGGCACTAAATGTATAGATTTCAGTTTCCTAGCCTTTGCAAAGAATGGGCTACAAGGTTAAGTTGCTATAGAAGGGCAACCTAAAGGTTTTATTTCTTGTTTGTATATGATACTTCTCTCGTCTAGTTGCTAAACAATAATACTAAGCATCTTTCTGTCTTCCTCTACTTTGTCTGCATGGCTCTATTTTTATTGCTTGCTTCCAAAAGAGGTGGTGGTGGGAGCCTTCATAAATATTTAAATTGGACTTTAATAACAGTTTTCATTTCTTAATTACAGTATATTTAACATTTAATGAATAATATCAGCACCTCTGAAGAACAAGGGACTCATGTAGAAAGTGAAAGAAGTTTTGTAGTCAAATGAAGTTTGTACAGTGGCCTAGAGAAGAAGAAAGAGGAGGAGGAGGAGAAAAAAGGAGGAAGAGAAGGAAGAAAAACAAGATTGAGAGAAGGGTTGCTTTGTTGAGTGAAAAAGAGGAGAGGGAAGGAGAAAACAGGAAAGGTAAGAGGAGGAGAAGAGAAGAGAGGAGAGCAGAGGAGAAGAGAGGAGAAGGAATTGAGGTTAGTCTATAACTGCTTTGAGGAGTTGATTTAGAATTCAGAAGGGAGATCTTGTACAGGTATGGGGTAGAGTATGGATATATTGGCCTATAATGGCTGAAGGGTAGGTATGACTATGTTGAAGTCAAGCCTCATATTAGTCTACCTGAAGACACTGGAATGTTACTCCTTTTTGTACCTTTGAACTGGTTAATCATGTATGCCTTGGATTGATGCCACTGTATCCACATTAAAACCCAATGACCTAAAATTTTGTCACGGCCTCCTTAGTTCAAACCTAGCCTGAGTTCAAATCCAGTCTCAGACACTTACCCATATAACCAGACATTCAACCTCTACTTGCTTCAGTTTCCTCATCTGTAAAATGGGCATAATAATAGCATCTACCTCCCAACATTGTTGGGAGGATCAAATGAGACGATTGTAAAGTGTTTAGTACAGTGTCTGGCACATATAAATGTCAGTTATCATCATCATCATTACTATGAACTATTATTAACATATCTCTCCCTCTGGTATCTCTTCCATCTAATTTCTGTTGCACAGAAGTTGCCAGATTAATCATCTTAAAGCACTGTTTTGGGTGTATACTGATCAAAAGCTCCCTTACCTATTGGACTCAGTGAATACAACTGTCCTGCAAATAGTTGATCTATGTGAATTTCATAGAAAACTCATGGATCTTCAAAAGGGAAGGGAAGATGGAGAAGATGACCAAAGAAAAGAGGAAAAACAAAAGATGAGCCAAGCCCAGCAGAATATAAGGAAGGAGTGATCAGGAAACCAAAGTCTGACTTTACAGTTGAACTGACAAAAGAACAGGAGAAATATGGAGAAGGCATGGGAATTCATGGGGGAGGGGAAGAAGAAGTCACAAATATAACAGATACAATTATCAGAATTTATTGGATTTTGCTCATTACCTGAAAGAATAATATGCCCAGGTTAAATTAAGGATACTATGTTGCCAACAGAATTCACTTATGTAAGTCCAGAGGTTGTGTATTGCAACTGTCTGCATTAGTAACTCTACAAGCAAGTAAGTGCTGTCTCCATATTACTAGGCACAAAGCAACTTTTGGACAAATGGGGAAAAAGGGATGGGGGAGGGGAGGGGCTTTCACATACTAACTGTTTAAAACAGAAGTGAACATATTGGGATGTGTTGTAACAATAGGAAGGAGAAGAGTCTTACAAAATTTTAGATGAAGTGATGTGTGTATGTATGTGTGATTGTATATGTGTGTGTGTGTGGACTGGTGACTGCAGGATATCAACTGAGGGAAGGAGAAAGATAAGATACATATATATATATATATATATACACATAATACATAATTATTTTTTGTCATTGACTACTTTACTCCCTGACTCCCTTTGGAGGCTTGAATTCTAATTTTAATTAATTTATCTCTCTGCATTGATAGAAATATTGGCCCCACTATCCCTAAGGTGAGAGGGCTTAGGTTAATAGTTTGGAACTGAAAGGGACCTCAGAGCCCATCCATTCAATCCCCTAATTATACATATAAAGGAAATATGTTGGAAGGTGGTAAGGGGCTGGACCAAGGTTACAGAAGTGGTAAGCATCAGAGATGGGATTTGGATGGAGATTCTTTGACTACAGCCAGTCCTTGTTCCATTGATTTCCTTGATTTAACATAAAGGTACTGTTTTCTCCTTTTTTCTGGAAAATTAATTTAGGAACTATATGAAGTACTTTTATTTGTTGACTCTGAAGTTCATTCAGCATTTTAACATATTATATATTATTTAGGGGGTGTGTGTGTAACAATCTTGTTATACTATAGAAAAATTTGTTATGTACAATAATGTTGGCCTTATTTTCTAGTTTTTGCTCAAGCTTTTCATAGTAACTAAAAACTGAATTTCTTTAACTGTGCCCCCCCAACATCTCCAAGCAGAATAATCTAACTGAAACATTACTGAGTTTGGTATCAGGGATGCTGTTTTTGATTCCTGTTTGGGTTTATTGTGTGACCTTAGGCAAGTTACTTCTTCCATTGGGGCCTCAGTTTCTTTCCCTGTAAAATGAAGTTAATAGGCTAGATCAGAATGTGTTTCATTTTAGTTTGATTTTGTTTTATAAGACTAGGTCTTCCCATCTCCTCCAAGCTCAAAGTGTAGGGGGTCCTCTGTTCCTCAGTCCCAAAACCAATAGACACAGGAGCTTTCCATTTCTGCTGTGAGGTGTTTTGCTTCTTCTTAGGTAATCTGGTGGCTCTAATTTCCTAGGAGCTCAGCATATTGATGTTAAATTTAGAGAAGAAACTCAATTGACTTCATCCCTAGTGTAGCTCAGAACTCCCAACTTCAAGAGATCCACCAGTCTCACCCTTCCTGATAACTAGGGTTATAGACACCTACCTCCTACCGTGTGTGTGTGTGTGTGTGTGTGTGTGTGTGAAGGGTATCCTAACCTGGGGTCCATGAATTTAACATGTATATATATAGCTTTGCACAGCTTTGTATTTTGTTTAGGCTGATGATGCAACCTCCTCCAGTCCCTATTACCCACCCAAATAATTATTAACTCAAAGTCTTACTAGTTATATAGAACTGGCACTTTAAATATGATGGCATTTCTACAATAGCAAAATATTGCCTTCTTTAGACTAAACAAAATATTTTGTATTTATTTATTTATTTTGGTGCAGAACTTCAAAGTGGTTTTTGTGACAGCTCTATTCTCAGCTATTTGCCAGGGAAGAAAGCCTCAGACAAATTCACACATGCTAATGTGTTAATAACTGATAAAAATCTAATGAGTTACCTTTTCAAGCTTATTTACATTTTATAATAGGATACCTGGATGACTTAACTTTAAGGAGTGAATAATGGTGGAATTTTAGACATTGTGATAAAGGGTAGTGGAGATAGATAGATGGACAGACAGACACATGTTACATATACATATATATATATATATTATATATATATATCACATATCAATATTCCTATCCATCTATCTTGCTATCTATCTGTATCTCAGATTTTCTATATCTACATGCTTACCTACATACATACATGTGGGCAAAAGTATTTTTTTTCAGTAACATCAAATAACAAAATATTTCTGTCAACTCTTCTCATGCTCAACCATGATAGGCATGATCTCCACTAAATGAGACAATTAAAAAAAAGCTTAATGTTTAAAATTCAATATTTGTCCCACAGTCAAGTTTTACTTCGAGACCAAAACCTTCTTTCCTCTCAGTTGAGCATGCTTAGTGTGATAACTCAAAGTTCCAAAACTGCCCAATTCATTTCCATGCACTACACTACTTGGGGAAGGAAATACTGAATAAGGATGGAGTGCTTTTTTTAAATGATTTTGCCACACCTTCAGAACTTTTGGTCACTTCACATACAGGGATGTAGAAGGCAGACTGAGCATGCCTGCCGAAGATTTAAATTTGGCCTCTGCCATTTTTGAGAAGTTGGGTAAGTCACTTCATTTCTCTTAAATTACCTTTTTTTCCTGTAAAATGAGTGGGTTGGATAGGATGAGTTCTAAAATTTCTTCCAGTTCTAAATCTATGATTTTAAGGTAAAAAATTCTACCTGCAGACCTTAAAATGCAAGCTATAAAAATCAAAATTGGGGATACCCACTTTCAATGGTCAATTCAAGTAATTAGTTGAAAAATACATACTGCCACAGCCAATATTATAAGTGCTATTTAAATGCTTATCATCTAGATAAATTTCTTCTAGGCCATAATGGCTTCTACATATACAAAATAGAGAATCAAGACAATAAATTAGATAAGACAGGGACAAACTTTTTCTAGTCCTCACTAAAGTTTGGATTGCATAAATATTGCTGTCATATATACACATATATATGTATATATATACACACACGTATCTATACATATATAATATATAATATCTAATATTATATATTATATAATATTATATATAATTAACATCTTTAATTTACTGAATCTATAAAACCTAGGCATCTAACCTAGGCATAATGGTAAGATCAAAGGATAAAAAGCTGGTAAAGACATTAGAGGTGATCTTGCCCAAACCCCTCATTTTGTATATGAGGAAATTAAGATCCTGAGAGTATAAGTAAGATGTCCAAAATCACACAGGAAGTAACAGAACCAGGATTTGAAGCTAGTTATTATGACTCCAAATCCAATGTTCAGTCCTTGGAATGTCAATGTACCAATTTATGGGATTTCCAGAAATTGAATCAAAATTAAAAAATGGAATAATATACTATACCTAAAAATGGCCCACCATCATAAACTAAATTGTTTGTAATTTAACATATGTTTACTGGCTAAATGATAAGTGCATTGGTCTACTGAACATACTATGAGTATAAAGAGACATAGAAAACATGAATTGATAATCCGACAAATATTTGATGAAAACTTATTAAGGACAAATTACTGTGCTATCCTAAAATAGTTACAAAGAAATTTCAGTTATAGTTCATGAAATAAATCCTGAAAGAGCTTAGAATCCAGTTGAAGAACTATAGAGACTATTATAAGTTAATAGCAAATAAAAAAGTTAACAAATATCCCAAAGCAGCATTATAAGAAATTATAGGATTTTGAAGTCATAGGTTTACAGCTCAAAGGGCCTTTGCAGCCCGTTTATGCCAATCTCCTCATTTTACAGTTCAGGAAACAAAGACCCAGAGATAAAGTTGTTTTCCTAAGGTAACATAGGGAATAAAAGAAAGAGTTCAGTTGTCATAAGCCATGATAGATAGAAAGATAGATGATAGATTAAGCACTTAGAATCTACCAGACATTATGCTAAATGCTGAGAATAAATATATAAACAAGCAGGCAGTGATGGCCCTCAAGGAGCATATTTTGTAGTAAGGAAAGCTAACACATAAGTGGGTGTTAGAAAAGGGGTAGCAGCTTGGTCTCTAAATGATGGGGAAGTAAGGTCAAGGCTTGGAAAAGCCTGCCTGTCTGAACCCAGAGTAATATAAGGGGCACAGTCCAAGTTTCCAATGGTAAGGAAGTGGGGATGAAGGCCAGAGAGGAAGTACAATGGTCTGGAGACCCCTGAGATATGAGATGAAAGCCTGGGTCTGCATACAGCAAAAACCCAACTTTTAGGGGTTATAATGGCTAATGGGCTGGTCAGAGGCAGGAAAACCTGAATTTAAATCCTACCTCAAACAATAAATAGTCATTTGACCCAGGACAAATCACTTAACTTCTCAGCACCTAAATGTTCTTATCTAAAAATGAGAGGGTTAGACTGTGTGGTTTCTATGGACAGCTCTCGATCTAGGATCCTAGGATTCTGAGAAACAAAGATAGAAGCATTATTTAAGTGTTAGATAAATGTTTGCAGAAGGTTTTCTCACCTTTTTATCAGATCTCTCTCAAAGTACTATATTTCTGAACATACAAGGGGGAATACACATATCATGCAGCAGGAGAAAGTTGTTGAATTTTACACCTTACTTTTAGGATTCCTGTTTCTTCTTCGTACAAATAGGATTGTTTCTTTTCAGTCTCTTAGTGAATTATCACTCATTTTCCACCAGCAAGCTGGGTGTCCAATAATCTTCTGTATTAAGCTTCCTTCTCTTTTCTCTTGGCGTTATTTCTTGATGAGCTTATCTGCTACTGTGAGTTCAATTACTCTCTCTACACAAATGGCCCCTCTATCTGTATATCCAGCTCCCTTCTCTGTAATCCTGTCCAACATTCTCATATGCCTACTGGATGACTTCAGTTAGATCTCAACTGCGTTTCAAGTTCAACATGTCTAATACAAAACTTATTTCTTTACCTTCCCTTCTCTCTGACACTGCCCCCCTCAAAAAAAAAAGCCCATCTCTCTTCCAAAAGACCCTATCTCATTTTTGATGACCACAAACTACTTCAAGTCACAGAAATCTAAAACCTAGGATTCAATCTTATCTTTTTTCTCTTTTACTCAACCCCCATATCCAATCAGTTGCAATATTAATTCTACGTCCACATTTCTCACCGCCTACTCTTATAGAGCTCTCAACCTAGTTTAGGATCAGGTCGAGACTTATCTAAATTACTGAAATAGCTTTCCAGTTGAACTGGCATTCCTGCCTCCAATCCTACCAACCTTCTAAATAATCTTCCTAAAATACAAGTCTAACCATATGACTTTTGTACTCCAATATTTTTTGTGGAACCTTCCTTATTGCCTATAGCTTTGGCAATTCACTTAGAATAGAATGAGAACTTCTCAACATGGCATTTATGCTGTACATAACCTGGCTTCCAACTATATTTCCAGGCTTAATTCATTCTACTTCCCTTCATATACTTTGCATTTCTAGTCAAACTGGACTATTTACCATTTTCAGAACATAGTGCCTGACAAATAATAAGCACTTAATAAATATTTGTTGACTTTTTAAACTATATTCAGCATTCTATAATCTGCCTCCACATATTCACATGATCTATCCCCCATACCTGGAAAATATGTCTTCCTCCCTTCTGCCCTTTAGAATCCTTAGCACCCTTCAAGATTCCACTCAGGTACCACTTCTCATGTAACCACTTTCCTCATCTTCCCAGTGTTGAGTGCTATCAGTTCCAACCTTCTTCTCTCCTCTCTCAAGCCGACTGTCACTTACTTATCTGGATATATAGGCATGCATGGAGTCTGGGTCAGGCATAAGGACATATCTTGGAGGAAACTTCCCATTGGTCCTTTCCATTCCTTTTAGGGTAAGCATGAATGGAAATGACAACCCCTCTTGTTTGTTTGTTTGTTTGGCTTGCACAATCCAGACTTTATGCATGTCTCTCTCTCTCTCTCTCTCTCTCTCTCTCTCTCTCTCTCTCTCTCTCCATATATATATATATATATATATGTGTGTGTGTGTGTGTGTGTCTATATCTATATCTATATCTATACATATATATCTATATCTATCTATCTATCTATCTATCTATCTATCTATCTATCTATCTATCTATCTATACACATATGTGTGTGTGTGTGTGTTTCCTAGCAGAATATAACCTGCTTGAGGGCAGGGAATTGTTTTTTACATATGTATCTACAGTACTTTGTACAGTCAGTGTTTAATAAATGTATTTTGAATTGAATTAGATTGGACTGAATTGAACTGATTTCCCTTCTTTGCTCAGTGTATCAAATTTATTTATATATATTTCATATGCATTTTAGGCTAAGACTCAGTATTCTATACCTCCATTGTGTCTCTATTACATTGTCTAACAGTTGGCAAGTAAAATGATTTAATCAACCTTTTGTTATTGTGTGCTCTTTTTTTTCTTCTGCCTGCACAGTTCCAAACATGCAGTTTGACCAAATAGAAAGAACTCCAAAGTTTCAATTCACTTCATATGGAATCTCAAATCCTTTTAGTATATGCAGGTACAAGTCCATCTTGATGGATCCTTATGTGATTTCAGGGAAATCATTGCCTGTCTTTGTCATCTGTTTTTGTTTCAAAAGGAACCAACACAAAGAAACGGCAGAGGCAAATTTCAGCACTAAAAAGTACTTAATTATGTGTCTGTAATTTGGAAACATTTTCTAAATTGCTTTTTCATAGTTTTCACAGAAGCTTCTTCTTGGAGGGGAGAACATTTCCTCCTTTCTGCATCCTATTGTTAGGGTTCAAGTGACTGCTTTCGCTGACGAAGATAATCACTGAAATGTCCAGAAAATCATCCATGGTTATTCCTTATCTACCCTATCCTGAGCCCCTTTCTGCCCCCTTGCTCTGGTGAACAGCTGGCATGACTTCTTTGTAACCATGAAATGGACCCTCTAGCCAATAATCCTGACTCTATTAAAACAGGTTTGGAATCTAAGAGCATTTTAGCTCTAATCCTGAAAATAGAACAGTCCAGACCATGGCAATGAATGGCAATTTATTTGATGCAAACATGAAGAGATTCAAAGAACATTTAGATTTCCAGGGTTGGAGGCATAGGGATGTTCATTGGAAGTCTGAGAGTAATATTTTTTCACCTAAGTTTTTGGAAAAAATCAAGAAAGAATAAGCATTTGGGCCACATTTCTTTTGAAAAGGATACTACCACATGATGATGCTGCCACAATGTAGTGTTCTGTTTAAAGAAGTCTTTGGAAATATTTTATATAGATATAATATATTTAAGTTCTTAATATTTTGGTTTTTATTTTTTTTTTACATTTCTGTAGCTACTGACAATGCTTCTCCACCCCCAGCTTCCTAGATTACTTTGAATGTACTTATCCTTGTATGTGTTATGATGCTCACTCATCTGCTTCCCAGTAGAATATAAACCACTTAAAGGCTAAAACTATTTCTTTTTTTTCTTGTTTGTATCCCTAGTATCTAGAACAGTGTCTGGCATAAAGTAAGTCATTAATAAATCAGCATTGAGTCAAAGCATTTCATCCTTCTATCTTGTTACATGACCCCATTTTGCCCCTGGATTCTTTTTGTTTGTTTGTTTGTTTTTGCTAGGCAATGGGGTTAAGTGACTCGTCCGGGGTCACACAGGTAGTGAGTGTTATGTGTCTGAGGCTGGATTTGAACTCACATCCTCCTGACTCCAGGGCCGTTGCTCTATCCATTGTGCTACCTAGCTGCCCTGCCCCTAGATTCTTTATGGGAAATGATGGGTAGGTGTCACTGTGCTCAATATGGAAGACACTATTAGTCTTTCATGTGAGGTGTTGATAGTTGGTTAGAGGAAGAGCTGAAGAAAGAAACTAGGGTTCCACAGAATCCACCAACACACTCATTAAAGGGTGCTTTCAATTGAACTACATGATCAAAATTCATTACAAAATGCCTTGAAAATTTCTGGTTGATTAAAAACTACAAAAGTGATGGGACTAACTCAAGATTACATCTAGGCCCCTTGTAACTTGCATATTGGAGGTTATTATTTTTTGTTTCACTTTGTTTTATAGACCAGAATAATTTTAAAATATTAAAATTGTTTGGGCTAATCAATGTTTAGCTGAAATAAGCCTCACAGGATTTCTATAACTTTGTGAAACAATACCAAAACATTATTTCTCAATGATATCTAATAGAATACTGATGATCTGGTCAAAAACTTTTTGAAAAATTACTTGCTTGTGTATTTTGCAGCGATGAACCAAAAGAAAAACAAAACAGTTAAGCAAAATCATCAAACACTGCAAGAACAACTGACAAAATGTGTGGCATTTTACCTCCATAGACTACTAGCTCCCTCCTGAAAAGAAGAGAGTGTATTCCAATATCAGTCACCTAGAATCAAAGTCTCTTCTCCATTTTTAAAAAGAATAAGTATAGCCAACACACATAACTAAGCAATGACAAGTAGATGCCATCACAGTTTCTAAAGTAGAAATATCCAGGAAGGAATGAACAGTCACAAGGACAAACCCTAAAAGTACTAGGTTCAACATAACACTGGACAACAGCATGACAGTATAGCTCAGCTGACAAGGAGGGTTTTGAATGGGATAAAAAGGAGAATTTTTTGACAAGGATAAAGCATTACACAAAGAGGTGATGGAATTTCTATCTCTGGAGAGCATCAGGAAAAACAAACAATCAAACAAATATATAAACGAACAAATAAATTAAGAAATAAATGATGATTGGTGTTGTATCTTTATGGATCTGCCTACCTGACACCAGTGTGTTGGGACAGATTTTTATTCAATTCTCTTCCAGCAACATAATTCTAAGCATTTATTGAACACTACTAGTGGTAGAGTATTCTGCCAGACTAATCTAATTTCTTTCAGTCATCCTCTTTAAGACTGTCATCCTCTTTAAGACTGGGGAAACAGAACAAATTCTGCTTCCTGATTTTACATTAAAGATCTTTTCTGTATTCTCTGCTCCATGTGCCCAGTCTCAAATAATCCAAAAGCCAGGTCAACACTTCATAGGATCATAGGTCCACAGCTGGAAGAGGTCCAGGAGGCCATCCAAAGTCCCTTCTATATATCTTTCTGAAGTAACTGGTAAATGAATTCCTGGTCCCAATATATTTAAATGGAATGCAAGGTGGCTATAAATGCAGTTCAGATAATAGTTCATCTTCCCTTCTAGGGTCCACAAGAATGACATCTAGGTAGTTGTAATTCCTAGTTAGCATAGCAGAAGGAAGAAAGAAAATGTACAATCTTGACAGCTGAAAGCTCTGTGTACTGTGATGTGAAGAATCGTCTAATCATGAAATATAACATTTATCTCCTGCCTTGAAATATACACATATTTTTTGTATCTCAGCTCGTGTCTAGAAACAGGAAACTACTATGAACAATCCACTAATCAGGATTCCCTTTGTAGTTACATTGTTAGGGACAATTAATTGTTAGCTGGAGTAATAATTTAAGATTACTGCACTCCATTGAGAACGCTGAGTGGGGGGGGGAGCCAAGATGACAGAGGGAAAGCAGTGACTTGCTTGAGCTCACCCCCAAACCCCTCCAAATACCTGTAAAAAATGGCTCTAAACGAATTCTAAAGCAGCAGAACCCACAAAAAGACAGAGTGAAACAAATTTCCAGACAAAGACAGCCTGGATGGTTGATCAGAAAGATATATTGCCCGGGGCAGGGAGAGGAGTGCAGTTCGGCACAGGCCTCAGCAACCTTGGAGCAGGCCTCAGAGACCCTGGAGCAGGCCTCAGAGGACTGAATTGCAGACAGCTGTGGTGGTTTCCAGACTTCTCAACCCAAGAACGCCAAAGACAGCTTGGAAGGTCAGTGGGAAAAGTCTGTGACTACAGTGAGAGAGAAGCTAGGTCTCAGCCTCAAGTCCTGAGCAACGCTGCTTCCTGAGCTTCCAGCCCACAGACTGAAGGGGAATCTAGTGACTGATCAGAGGCGGATTGCAGGAATCTCTTTGCTAGTGCTGAGGCAGGAATCTCTTGCTTTATCTGTGGTTGGATCTGGGTCACAGTTCTGAGGGGAGGTCCTGGGGCAAGAAGGAGTGCAGGTGTGGTGGAGCTTGTTGTGGCAGTGGAGAGGAAACACCTCGCCCCTTATCATAGCACCTTGGAAGAAATGAAAATTTTCAGGTCCCTAGAAGTAGCTCTGAAAACAGCTGTACAAACCCCCAAAGCTTGCGACAGTACATTTTCCACATTGGAAGCAGGATCTTACCTTAACAAAGAGTTTAAAACTCAAGTAATTGCTTGGGATCATGAACAAACCTTGCAAAAAGAGTCAGACTACATTATCTTACTTTGGTGACAAAGAAGATCAAAACGTACAACCAGAAGAAAACAACAAAGTCAAAGCTCCTATATCCAAAACCTCCAAGAAAAATATGAATCAGTCCCAGGCCATGGAAGAGCTCAAAAAGGATTTTGAGAAGCAAGTAAGAGAAGTAGAGGAAAAACTGGAAGAGAAATGAGAGTGATGCAAGAAAATCACGAAAAACAAATCAACAGCTTGCTAAAGGACACCCAAAAAATACTGAAGAAAATAACAACTTAAAAAATAGCCTAACCTAAATGGCAAAAAGTCAATGAGGAGAAGAATGACTTAAAAAGCAAAATTGGCCAAATGGAAAAGGAAGTCCAAAAGTTGACTGAAGAAAATACTTCCTTAAAAATTAGAATAGAGCAATTGGAAGCTAGTGATTAAATGAGAAATCAAGACACTGTAAAACAAATCCAAAAGGATGAAAAATTAGAAAACAATGTGAAATATCTCATTGGAAAAACAACTGACCTGGACAAGAGAGAGAGAAAGAGAGAGACAGAGAGAGAGAGAGAGAGAGAGAGAGAGAGAGAGAGAGAGAGAGAGAGATTTTAATTTCTTTTGACCTTGTCCCTGCTTAGAAGTATTTGCTTCTGATTACCCCCTTTCCCAATCTGCCCTCCTCTCTATCATCCCCCTACACTCTTGTCCCCTTCTCTGCCTATTTTCCTGTAGGGTAAGAGAAGAATTTAAAAAGGAAAGAGAATTTAAAAATTATTGAACTATCTGAAAGCCATGATCAAAAAAAGAGCCTAGACATCATCTTTCAAGAAATTATCAAGGAAAACTGCCCTGATATTTTAGAACCAGAGGGCAAAATAGAAATTGAAAGAATTCACTGTTCTCCTCCTGAAAGAGATCCCCAAAGGAAAACTCCTAGGAACATTGTAGCCAAATTCCAGAGTTCCCAGGTCAAGGAGAAAATATTACAAGCAGCCAGAAAGAAACAATTCAAGTATTGTGGAAACACAATCAGGATAACACAAGATTTAGCAGCTTCTACATTAAGGGACTGCAGGGCATGGAATATAATATTCCAGAGAGCAAAGGAGATAAGATTACAACCAAGAATCACCTACCCAGCAAAACTGAGGATAGTCCTTCAGGGGAAAAAATGGTCATTCAGTGAAATAGAGGACTTTCAAGCATTCTTGATGAAAAAAACATAGCTGAATAGAAAATTTGATTTTCAGATACAAGATTCAAGTGGAACATGAAGAGGTAAACAGGAAAGAGAAATCATAAGAGACCTATTAAGGTTGAACTGTTTACATTCCTGCATGGAAAGATGATATTTGTAACTCATGAGACCTTTGTCAGTATTAGGGTAGTTGGAGGGGGAAAATACATGTATGCATATAGATAGATAGATAGATAGATGATAGATAGATAGATAGACGGCCCAGGGTGAGTTGAAGATGAAGGGGTCATATCTGGAGAATAAAATTAAGGGGTGAGAGAGGATTATACTAGGAGAAGGAGAAAAGGAGAGGTAGAATGGGGTAAATTATCTCATAAAAAAACAGAAAAGAAAAGGCTCTTACAGTGGAGGGAAAATGGAGGAAGCTGAGAGGGAATGAGTGAATTTTATTCTCATAGAATTTGACTTAAGGAGGGAATAACATACACACTCAATTGGGTGTGGAAATCTGTCTTACCCTACAGGAAAATAAGGCGGGGAAGGGGACAAGAGAGTAGGAGGATGATAGAGAGGAGGGCAGATTGGGAAAGGGGGTAATCAGAAACAAATACTTCTGAACAGGGACAAGGTCAAAAGAAAGAATAGAATAAATGGAGAGGCGAGATAGGATTAAGGGAAATCGAGTTAGTTCTTCACAGCATGTCTACTACAGAAGTGTTTTGCATAACTGCACATGTATAACCTGTATTGAGTTGCTTGCCTTCTCAATGAGGGTGGATGGGGAGGGAGGAAGGGAGAAAATTTGGAACCCAAAGGTTTGAAAACATATGTTTAAAAAAAATGTTTTCACATACAACTGGGAAATAAGAAATACAGAAAATGGGGTACAGAAATCTATCCTGCCCTACAGAAAAATAGAAGGGGAAGGGGATAAGAGAAGGGGGGGTAGAGACAGAAGGGAAGACAGACTAGGGGAAGGGGTATTCAGAATGCATGCCATCCTGGGGTGGGGGGAGGGGAGAGATGGGGTGAAAATTTGGAACTCAAAATCTTGCAGAAGTAAATGTTGAAAACTAAAAATAAATAAATTTATTAATTAAAAAAAAGAAAGAAAACACTGAATGAGGAAGGCCCTGATAGTAGACAGTTCACACATACTTGGGAAATACAAATATAGTTGCTCTTAAGCATAGGAAACAAATAAATTCAGGAAGCCTTAATTCAAATAAATGGTTACAATGAACATTAGAAGCATTAGTGGGACCATAACCAATAAATTTCCTATGAATAAGATAAGCTATATTTAAATTTCCCTTTTAGATGAAAATTGTCTTTGAAACAAGGACCTTCCTCACTTCCTTATTTTTCTTTCTCAATAAAAAAACGATTTCGCAAGTCTCAAGTTAAGTATGACATATATATCAAAGAGTTTATAAACTATGGTATTGACAACCTGTTAGAAGGGATACAACTGACCAACAATAGTGAATCAGAAGATGTGTAAGATGCCATCAGTTCTTAGTTATTTGCCATATAGATTACTCATGGAACAAATAGATATGTAAGAATTTTTTTTTTTTTTAACTAGTGCATGTGGCATAAATGATCTTGAGCCTTATCGTTCTTACTAAAACAATGCATACAAAATTGACAATATATTTAACTTTCAAATTTATGGGTATTATCTTTGTGGATTACGTATGGCAAGTTTTTAATCCAATGATTCTTTTTTGTTTTATCTCAGCATATGTTTGTATTGTTTTCATGTCAGAGTCAACTGGTTGTACTAGGACTAATTAATGATAATGTTCATTTTAGTAAGTAATTAGGCAAATAACTCAGATGAAAAAAGAAACAACTATTCCCTCCCATTCCCCAAAATCACAACAACAAATATAGAGTGAATTCTGAATCTCTAAATAAATCAATTTGGAATCAGTCTACAAAAAAAATAGGGGCATTTTTTTACACCCTATCCCCCTGCTCTTGAAGTTAATGATATGGGGATTTTTTTTTTCCTTTGTCTTATTTTGGAAATTGTAAGACCAACCCCAGGAGAGGAGGAGAGGGGGAACGGAAGGGGAGGAGAAGGAGGAGGGAGAGGGGGAGGGGAAGGATCCATCATGGTAAGGTTTTAAAAAGTTTTCCAGAGGCCGGCCTTCCCGGAGTTATGCTCCTGCTCCTCCTTCTGAACTCTCTTACCCTTCCATAGAGCAGTAGTTGCCTCCCGCTGTCCTACGATCACTTTCTTCTCTCTTTCCCTTTAATTCTCCCTTTTTTCTCTTATCCCCTATCCGCTCCCTCCTGCTAGCTCCGTGGTGGTCACCTAGGTCCCACGGCTGAAGCCTCTCATCCTGGGCTACAACCTGGCTCCTCTGGGCTTCGTCCCCCGGACTTATTTAGGACATTTCCCCAAGATGACCAAGGTCCTGCTGCCCGCTGCCAGGTAGCACTGCACCACAACCATCAGCTCTGGCAACCCCGCCCCTGCCTCTGGCGTCCCCGGACACCCGCAACCCTCTGCAACGCTTGCTGCCGGCCCCCAAAAAGTGAAGAAAAAAAAGGTCAGGCCCAGTCCGGAGGGACAGTTCCATAGTTCCTACCAAGTACTGGCACCACTGGGTGAGTCTCAAGGGCAGAAGCAGCCTGAGTAGAGCTCAGGGGACCCTGGATCCTGCGCGAGCCCGTCCGCCGCATCCCTCCCACACCAACCCTACTAGCAAGCCTGGGTGAAGGAGCCACGCTCTGCTCTCACCCCTGGGAGAGCCCATTGCCTGGCGTTGTTGTTGCCAGCCCAATCCCACCCCCCTCCCTCGCAGCTGCCCAGGAAGGAAGTTTTTAAATCAGAGATGGCGAAGTCTGAGAAGATTATTATTCCCCCTGGCCAATTTGTCAACAGAATACGCTTGTGTGAACAACCAGAGATTAAGAGAGAGAAAAGCAAATGTAATATACCGCTATCCAAGATCACTTCTGTAAAAGAAAATGAAAATAACTTTTGGCAGGATTCCGTATCAACTGAAATCATTCGCAAGCAGGAGAAAAAGCCTTTTCAAAATACTGGCAACATCAGAAATATGAATTTGAAGAAATTAGCTTTTCAAACTTAAGTGAGCGAAAAGGAAAATTATCCTGGGACAAAGTTTAGTGATCCATCATCTCCTAGTATCACTCCAACTTATCAGATGGGGAGCACTTTTATAAATTCCAACCAAAATAGGGAATTGATGGCAGTACATTTGAAAATTCTACTAAAAGTTTAAGCTTATTTTCCAATTTTAAACTATTTATGAAAAACACATATTTTCAAGGTTTTTGGATATTTTAACAACAAAAATCAGTACAGAAACTGATATTTGCTTGTGACCAGAAGTGCAAAAAAGTTTTTAAAATGTCATTCAAATAAGCTTGTATTTTATATTTTGTAAATACTGTAATATGTACATATTGTTCATATCCTGAAAGGTATATCATAGTTTTGTTATGAAAGTATTTTGCACTGCCTAAATGGTATACATGTGTATGTACATATACACACATCCACACATAAATTGGAAAAGTTTAATGTGTGCTAAGGCACGTGGATGACTGAAGCATTGGTACAAGGTGTACTGAGAACTTTTCAAGGAGATACAGTTATCTCATTTCAAGGTGAAGATCTAAATGTAAACAATTTACTAAATGCACTACTGAAATTTGAACTCTGTGGCACAATCATTATAAACAGGGGGTTTATGTGCTGCTCTAAAATAGATGTCTGCTTTCTTATTACAAATATTGGTAAATTATTCTCCACTTTTTACCAAGGTTAACTTTGTGTTTGGTCAAGATCTAGTCATTTTAAAGCATTTCTAACTTGCTTTAATGCCAGAAAAATTGGTTTTAAAGTAATAATTTTATTTCCCCTTAAAATTGTTTTTCTCTTAACAGCACTGTGAATTACTAAGGAAAATATTATCGTCCCCATTTTAAATATTGGGGAACAGAGAGTTAGAGATATCAAATCACTTTCTGATCATTACAGACTCAAATTCAGTGTTGTTTCCATTGAACTACTACCTAGAGAGAAAGTTTATGTTAGGCATGAATTTTAGTGGGTTCTGCAGAGCAATTCAAATGCCTTTATCTCATCTCATTTCCTGTGATTACTGTGTTCTTTTTCAATTTCTTTGGCCACATACTGTAGTGAGTACTTGCATGGGATATAATGTGTAGTCATCTGCCTCCAAAAAAAAGATAGGCATGTGAAAGCCTGCCTATGCCATGATGTATTGTTTCGTGACAATTAATAACACAATTTATTCACCTCCCTTTGTAGAGAAGAAGATAGCTCCCTTCCACAAAGATAGTTTAAAAAATGAGCAAAGTGGGAATATTAGGAGAGGAGAGGGAGAAAGAAGGTGAAAAGAAAGGGTGGAAACAAAACTAGCTGTGGGCTGTTCAGATTGAGGGCAGAGGGTGAAATCCTTGGGGGAGAAGAGAAACTTCCAGAAACCCATCAAGCAAATGGGCAGGTCTTCTCCCAAGAACGTGGAAAATGACAAGGGTACATAAAAACATTGCTATTGTCTATGTTTATATGAGAGCCCAAGTCTGGCTGCTGCCCTCAAAGCTGCTATGGTACTTAGAGGTGAGCCTTTTTTAGGACTCCTTGCATAGTTTTTGATCCTTTTCTGCCCCTATTATACCACAGGATTTTTCCCCCTTGACTAAAGGGGGAGAAGAAGTAGTGAGAGACGGGCAATTTCTATCCCTATGAAGAAGAGATGTGCCCAGAAACTATTTTCAACAATAAAAGAGAGAAATAAATAAATAAATTTTAATTCTTAAGGGACATTGCCATGATGATGCAAAAAGCAGAAAGCTGGGTAACCTGACATTTCAAAGATGAATTTAGAAACAAGAAAGGACAGCAAATCATTCTTTAATCTTTTTTTTTTCAAATTGGATTGCTTTTTTTTTCTTTTCTCCTTGCTTTGGAATGCATGGGCCTGGTGCTTTAAATGTAATATAAACTGGCACTTGTTACACCACTCAGATGTCAGCTCTCTTCTGTTCTTTCTTGTCATGACCCACTGTGTCTGCAGCTGCCTTAGGTCTCGGCTTCAAATGGAAGAATGCCTGCCAACTGTGCTGAAAGATACCGATTCTGTAGTGCTTTTGAGTATTTGTAGAATTTTAGTCTAAACAAAGAAGACTAGTGATTTAATATGATTGCAACTCAATTATAATTGAAGACAATAATAACACCTTATATTTCACTTTACCCCCAAAGCTTGACAGCACACACAGTAGGCACTCAATAAATGTTGATAATGTAAGCAATATATAGGCTACCAGAAATAAGTGTTCGAAAAGGAAAATAGCATTTCCTAAAGGACAATTATGCTATAATCTATGTAAACAGTGTTTTCCTTTGTTTATGCCTACTTGATGAGTTCAAGCAGGGATTCTTAACCTGGTTCCATGAACTTTTAAAAATGCATTGATAACTATATTTCAATATATTTTGTTTCCTTTATAATACTATGCATTTTATTTTATGCTTTTAAAACATTATTCTGAATATGATTACATTAGCCTCACAAGACTGTCAAGAAAGTCCAACAAACAAAAAATGTTAAGAACCTCTAGACTGAAGGATTTTAAGTTTATTGCACTCTCAACTGCCATATTCTTAAGTTCAAGTCTCTCAAGGCCATTTGTCAGGGACTTTGCAGTGGGATTTCCTATGATTAGCTATTGAGCTACATGAACGTTTTCTAAGTTTCTATTATTTTATAAAGAAAATGTAGCACATTTAGGTTTCTAGATAATTTAATATGAATTAATCCTTTAAGATACATATATATATATATAATTTCTCATTATTTTCCTAATATTATGAGGGCAGAATTAAAACATTATTATAATTTGTCCTTCTAAAACACCCTCTGAATAAACTGACACTTTTCTTAGTAACTCTTAGGCACTGAGACCATTGAAAAGCATTTTTGGAAATCATATTCACACATGATGAGATACTGTTAATCAGGAATCAGGAAAAGAAAAGTTAAAAATGAACCATATCATTTTTATGACATGAAATAGAAATGAATTTCTACTGAATACCCAACAATTCTAGTTTTAAATCCCTGCAGTTGGGTTTGGCACTAAATCAACACTCAAATATTCATAGATTTGAACATCTATGAATCTGGATTCATAGATCCAGAAGGATTATTTTGGGGATCCAATCCAACTCTTTCATCTCACAGATGTGGAAATCGAGACCCAGAAAAATTAACTGAAATGCTTAATGTCACATAGTCACAATACGGCCAGGTCTCAATCTCTTTATATAGTGTCCTTTCCTCCGTACGGTGTTGACCATCCAGTCATGAACAGACTCCATTTTAAAATAAAAATGTGTGCCCAACACAATTGTGCCAAAGAAATTGTTACTATTGGCTACTCAATAAAGGCAACACCCTTTCATATACAGTATATGATCATGATTGGAAGTTTGATTTTCAGTCAGGAAATACAAGGAATCCATCTACCTATCTTCATCTATCTGTCTCTATCTATCTCTATTCTTCTTTCTGTCTACCTATCTCATCTCATCCATCTGTCTAACATCCACTTTCCTTTGTCTACGTACCCATACATCTACAGTATTTTCATCCATCTGGATCATTGAAATGGATTACTTCAAAACCACCTTTTACCACAAACTCAAATTTCAGGATCAGCTGTGTTGTGGTCAGCCAGGTCCATTTCTACGAGATGACTTTGGTACCTCTTAATTCTATTGCATACTAGAGTTTAACTTGAAGGTGGAGCTTTGAAATGGACCAACTTCTTCCTCATCCCCCTGGTAATGGAACAATAAATGATTGGACAAATAAAGGAAGAAACACAAATGGATGAAGATAAAATAACAGATGGTATGTTGAAAAGTGTGTTATACTAGGGATCAGGAGAGTCACACTCTACCCTGAACCCTGACACTCGCTACTTCCCTGATTAATCTGAAGCACATCAGGTACCTTCTTCAATCCTCAGAGTTATCAGATGCAAAATGAGGGTGGTAGACCACATTTGCACTAGGGTCCCTCCTTTCTTTCAAAAAATTAAAAAGGAGAAGGGAAAAAAACATAAAATTGGTCCGTTGCTTGGAAATATATCAGAAAAATATAATGGCTTCCCATGTTTTCCAGTATGATTCTTTCTATTTTTGTCAGTCATCAAAACTTGTTAAGTCTTTACTGTGTTCCGGCAATATGCTAAGTGCTAAAGTTACAGGAAAGACAGAACTAACCCAAAACAATAGCTGCTGCCTTCATAAAGTGTAGATTCTAATGGGTAGAGGACACAATATGTAAATAATCTGTCACATACAAGTTATATACAGAACAGTTGGCAGATAATCTTAAAGAAAAAGAACCAACAGCTGATGGGGAGGAAAATCTTTTACTGAAGATATGAATTAAACTGAGTCCTGAAGGGAGACAGGGAAACAAAGATGTGGTAATGAGCAGGGACAGCAATCCAAATAAGGGAGACAATCAACACAGAGGTACATTGGAAGGCAGGAGATAGAGAACTGCATGGAGGTAAACAGCAAGTAGGCAAGTATGACTGGATTGTTGAGTTCATAGAGGGGGGAAAAGTGCTGAAACACAGAAAAAGTAGGAAGGGAATGGTTCTGGAAAGTTTCAAATGCCAACAGGAGATCTCCACATTTTATCCTGGAAGCAATAGGGAGCCACAGCATTAGATGGCCATATGGTTAGACTGACATTCCTGGAAATCCACTTTGACTGCTAATCAGAGGATAAATTGAAGTGGGGAGAAGGGTGAGCCAAGAAAACTAAACAGAAGTCTATTTGCAACAGTCTTGGTGAAAGGTGGCTTTTCAAGTTAAGAAAAGGTTACCCATATGTGATCTTTTTGGAAGACAGACATGACAGGATTTGATAATGATTAGACCTAGAAAAGTTGAGAATTGATTTGAGGATGACGTAGCAAGGCCACAAGCATGAATGACTATTAGGATGTGGTTCTTTTAACAGTAACCCAGAAGTTGGGAATAAAAATGGATTGGAGGGGCAAGATAATTAGTTCTGTTTTGGTTATCTGAATTTGTGGTGCCAAAATGCCATCTATTCTAAGGTGTCCAAAAGGCAATTGAAGATATGGGAATATATCTGGGAATCATTGGCAAAGTAGTTATAATTGAACCCTGAAAGCTGATGAAATTATCATGAAAGGGTATGGAGGGAGAAGAGATAAGCATCCATGATATAGCCTTGTGCCTGCCATTATTCCAATATAATTATTACACTCACTAACTGCTCAGAATGTCAGATTTAGTCAAGAGATATCCCTTTAAAAGTCATAAAGGGACATTTTTTCAAGGCTTCAAATAGCTCCTATTGCTTCAGAAACATTTATCATTCTACTTATTTCAGTCCATGGTGTAATGTGATTCATTGCTCTTTCCATCTCTGTTTTTGAACTTGTTCTGTCTCTTGTTGGGACTTTCAGTTGTGTGACTGCTCATATCCTGGCTGCTGCTTATTTTAAATCCTATTCCAAAATCTTCCTTAACTCTACTAGAAAATGCCTGGAAGGTGAAATAGAGCCTGCGCTTCATAAGCTTTTTCCACTCTCAATCTCTTCAGCACTTCTTGAAATGCGAGTCAAGACTCACATCACCCGGACCTGCCTTGGGTGGTTCTCTACTGTCTTCCACCGACTTTACTATGATTACTGGCTCTTTGCCTCAAGACTCTGGCTCTCTCCTTACTCTCAGCTTACACCTTCCCACTTATTTTCACAGTATTCCAGGTTCCACTTGGATTAAGATAGTAGCAAATCCCTATGCTATCTCCCAAAGAATCACTTTGTCATTTGGGAAAATGAGTTTAAATTCAAAGTGCATGTCCATTTTCCTCTTTAGAAAGTTAAGCATCGGAGAGTTACTTGAGTGCAACAAATAGGGAAAGCTTTTAATGCAATACAGTTCCCATGGAAACACAAATATTAACTGACATTTTTGTAGCACATTATGGTTTTTAAGAGGCAAAGAATCTACTAATATAGTCTGTCATCTGCTATCATAGCTAATATACTCTCCATGTCATTTGAATCCTGACATCAGTGTCTCTCTAGAGCAGAAGTCATTTTATTGTTTCCTAAGATGGTCACAGGCCATAAAATAGTGTCCATTGTTCCCCAGTGAAGTAATGGACACAGAAAACAAAGAGAAGTAGGTGAGATGATTGAAGTCATCATTACTCATGCTCATTCATTTGAAGTCAGAATTTGATCTCACCTATTTATAGGTGAAGATTTATACAAGGTCCACTAAACCTTTGAACAAAATCAATTCAAATTCATGTTATGAGGATTCAATTATCCTACTGCTGACTCTGACCTCAAAATGTTACCAGTTACAGTCACTGCATTTTTCTAACCCATGAAAATTCAGGTGTAAAAGTTTCACATTCTCTATAGGAAAATTAAAACAACAGCAAAAGAATGAAGAAAGACATTTTTTTTGCCATTTCTATGCCAACCTTTCTACTTTGTTTATGGCCATCACTGAAACCAGTCTTGATGTGAACTTCGAAATCCAGGATAGTTATATAAGTTTAATTCTAATTGTATTTGTAATATGAAACAATTACAGAAGTATAATTCTTAAGTTTTGATAAGAAACTCATTGAGTACTTCATTATACACAGTTTGTTGATTGAACTATTCCCAGTATGAGCATTGGAGTCAGAAAACAAAATGGATAGCAAAATAATACAGTATTGTTTGTCTAGGAATTATTTGGGTACAGCATGTTCACAAGAAGCAGATGAATGGATAAAGTGCTTCACTTGGAGTCAGGAAGAGCTGAGTCCAAATTCAGTCTCAGACACTTATTAGTTTGATGACCCTGGGAAAGCCACTTAATGTCTATCTCTCTCAGTTTCCTCATCTGTAAAATGGAGATAATAGTACCTACCTACCAGAGTTATTGTGAGGATAAATTGTGATATTTGTAAAGAGTTTTGTAAACCTTAAAATGCTATATAAGTGCAGGACATTATATTTTAAAATTTAATATTTATTTTTCCCCATTACATGTAAAAACAATTTTTAACATTTATTTTTAAAATTGATTTCCAAATTATCTCCCCTCCCAGCCCCATCATTGAGAAGACAAGCAATTTGGTATAGGTTATACATGTGTAATCATGCAAAACATATTTCCATATTAGTCATGTTGTAAAAGAAAACACAGACCAAAATAAAAACCTTAGAAAAATAAAGAAAGTTTAAAAAGTATGCTTTGATCTGTATTCAGACTTCATCAGTTCTTTCTGTAGGGATGGACAGCATTTTTCATGATAAGACCTTCAGTGTTGTCTTATATCATTGTACTCCTTAGAATAGCTAAGCCATTCACAGTTGATCATTTTACAATATTTCTGTTACTATGTACAATGTTCTGGTTCTACTCATTTCACTTTGCATCGATTCATTTAAGTCTCTCTAGGATTTTCTGAGAGGATCTAGCTCATAATTTCTTATATCACTACAGTATTCCATCACAATCACATAATACAAATTGTTCAGCTGTTCCCCAAATAATGGGCATCCTCTCAATTTCTAATTCTTTGCCACAAGAAAAGAGCTGCTATAATTATTTGGACATAGTTCAAAATTGGTCTACATAATGGTTGAATCAGTTCAGAACTCCACCAACAGCACATTAGTGTCTCAATTTTCCCACATCACCTTCAGTATTTATTATTCTTCTTTCTGTCCTATTAGCTAATCTAATAGATTTGAGGTAGTACCTCAGTATTATTTTAATTTGCATTTCTCCAATCAATAGTTATTTAGAGCATTTTTATATGGCTATAGATGACTTTGATTATTTCATCTGAAAATTGACTGTTTATATTTTTTGATCATTTGTCAATTGGGGGATGACTTATTTTATAAATCTGACTCATTCCTCATTTATTTGAGAGATGAAACCTTTATCAGAGAATCTTACTTCAATTTTTTTTTACACTTATGATTGCTAACAGTATTTTGCTCCATCCTATTTCTGCCCTGTTTATTCTATTCTCTCTCCCCTTTCACCCTGGCCCTCCTCAAAAATGTTTTGCTTCTGATTATTGCCTCCTCCAATCTACCCTCACTTCTATGAGCATCCTCCCTTCTCTTATCCCCTCCCCCTCCTACTTTCCTGTAGGTTAAGATAGATTTCTTTGCCCAATTGAATGTGTATATTATTCCTTCTTTGAGCCAATTCTGATGAGAGTAAACTTCAAGCATTCCCTGCCACCTCCTTAATCTTCCCCTCCATTATAATTGCTCTTCTAAGTGAGATAATTTGCCACTTTCTACCTCTGCCTTTCCCTTTCTCCCAGTGCATTCCTCTTTTTTACCCCTCAATTTTTAAAAATTTATTTTTTTGTTCACAACATTCATTTCCACAATATTTTTGAGTACCAAATTTTCTCCCCATCTCACCCCTCCCCCACTCCAAGATGCATTCTGAATACCCCTCCCCCTAATCTGTCCTCCCTTCTATCACTACCCTTTCTCTTATCCCTTCCCCTTCTATTTTCCTGTAGGGCAGGATATATTTCTATACACCATTGCCTGTATATCTTATTTCCCAATTGCATGTGAAAACAATTTTTAACATTTGTTTTTAAAGATTTGGATTCCAAATTCTCTCCCTTCCTCCCTCCCCACCCAACCTTATTGAGATGGCAAACAAATCGATACAGGTTATACATATATAGTCAGGCAAAACACTTCCATAGTAGTAACGTGGTGAAAAACTAACCATATTTCTCTTTATCCTACCCCACCCCTCATTTATTCTAATCTCTCTTTTGACCCTGTCCCTCCTCAGAAGCGTTTGCTTCTGATTATCCCCGTCCCCAATTTGCCCTCCCCTCTATCATCTCCAATCTCTCTTATTCCCTTCCCCTTATTTTCCTGTAGGGTAAGATAGCTTTCCATATCCAATTGAGCATGTATATTATTCCCTCCTTAAGCCAAATGTTATGAGAATAAGATTCACTCATTCCCTCTCATCTTCCCCCACTTCCCCTCCACTGTAAAAGCCTTTTCTTGTCTGTTTTATGTGAGATAATTTACCCCATTCTACCTCTCTGTTTCTCCTTCTGCCAGTATAGTCCTCTCTTACTCCTTAATTTTATTTTTAGATATCACCCCTTCATTTTCAACTTACCTTGTGCCATCTATCTATCTATCTATCAATCTATCTATCCACTATCTATCTACATATATAGTTTTCCCTCCATCTATCCTAATACTGACAAAGGTCTCATGAGTTATAAATATCATCTTTCCATGTAGGAATGTAAACAGTTCAACTTTAATAAGTCCTTTAAGATTTCTCTTTCATCTTTACCTTTTCATGCTTCTCTTGAGTCTTGTATTTGAAAGTCTAATTTTCTAATCAGCTCTGATTTTTTCATCAATAATACTTGAAAGTCCTCTATTTCACTGAATGTACATTTTTTTCCCTTGAAGGACTGTACTCAGTTTTGCTGGGTAGGTGATTCTTTGTTGTAATGCTATTTCCTTTGCCCTCTGGAATATCGCATTCAAAGCCCTCTGGTCTTTTAATATGGAAGCTGCTAAATCTTCTGCTTTCCTTATTGTGTTTCCACAATACTTGAATTGTTTCTTTCTGGCTGCTTGCAATATTTCTCCTTGACCTGGGAACTCTGGAATTTGGCTATAATATTCCTAGGGGTTTTCCTTTGGGGATCTCTTTTAGGAGTTGATCAATGGATTCTTCCTATTTCTATTTTACACTCTGATTCTAGAATATTAAACCAATTTTTCTTGATGATTTCTTGAAAGGTGATGTTCAGGTTTTTTTTATCATGGCTGTCAGGAAGTTCTCTATATATAAGTACACATATATATGCATATATATATATATACATTTAATTCTCTCTTATAGATCTGTTTTCTTGGTCAGTCATTTTTCTAATAAGTTACTTCTCTTTGTCTTCTATTTTTTCATTCTTTTGGTTTTGTTTTACTGTTTCTTTCCACTTGCTCAACTCTAATTTTTAAGGAATTATTTTCTTCAATGAGGTTTTGTACTTCCTTTTCCATTTGGCCAATTCTGTATTTTAAGGAGTTGTCTTCAGTGAATTTTTGTATATCGTTTTACATTTGGCCAATTCTACTTTTCAAGGCATTCTTCTCATCATTGGATTTTTGTACCTCTTTTACTATTTGGTCTATTCCATTTTTTAAGTTGTTATTTTCTTCAGTAATTTTTTTTTGTACTTCCTTTACCAAGCTGTTAATACTTTTTTTTTCATGATTTTTCTTGCATCACTCTCATTTCTTTTTCTAATTTATCTTCTACATCTCTTGATTTTTAAAATCTCTTTTGAGTTTTTCAATGGCCTAAGACCAATTCATATTTTTTCTCAGAGGTTTTGGAAGTAGGAATTTTGAGTTTGCTGTCTTCTGAGTGTGTGCTTTGACCTTCCTTGTCACAATAGTAACTTTCTATGATGAGAATTCTTTTTTTTTCTGTTTTATCATTTTTCCCAGCCTATTTCTTGACTTTTAACTCTTTTCTACAGTGGGACTCTGCTTTCAAGCTGGAGGGCACATTGTCTCAAGCTTCAGAAGTTTTGTTCAGCTGTTTTCAGAGATATTTCTAGAGACCTGTAAGCTTTCAGTTTTTCCAAGCTGGTATGTTCTAAGGAGATGTGTACATACTACTTTCCTGGCCTGTGCTCTGGTCTGTGAGAGACCACTAACACTCTTTATTCACCCAGGAACTGTGACGAAGGTCCCTGTTCCAATATAGCCACAAGCTCTGATATGCTAATGCTGCTCCTTGCCTTGGGACTGCCACTTAGGACTGCTGCCTCAATTTGAGTATGGGCAAAGCAACAGAATCTTGCCCTCCATGCTAGCAAAGAGACCCCAGTAATCTCCTTCTGACCAGTTATTTGACCCACTTACCATATGTGCACTGAAAGTTTTGGAAGCAGCTGCTACAGCTGCTGATTCATTCACTCTCAACAGTTCTAGCCATTATTAACTATTAATGATTCCATTCTAAATAACCCAATATTCTGTTCTGCTTTCCAGAAAGCAAAAAGATGTTTATCTTTTAGATAATAAAATCAGAGGATTAAAGTCAGAGTTTTTCTTGACAGGAAGACACAAAGGAAATTCATATTTTAAGGAATCTTTACCAGATTATATAATCCATCATTGAGCTACTAAAAGCATCAACTCATGCTATAGGTCTTTAAATTAGAAATTATAGAGGTATGTCATTGTTATCCTCATATATGTAACACATTATTGGCTACACAGATGACCTGTCTTTCCTTACTGATAACACTGCTATGGTATTCATGATTCCCTTAAAGACCCTTAAAATTAACCTTTTGTTGAAGAACAAAAAAGGACCTTTATTTCTATTTCTAATTGGTGCTCTGCCTTCAGGAAAACATTACAAGTTTTTCCTTCTTGGCAAGCAAAAATAAGTTTATAGGCAGTCCCACAAAACCACCATGATTTAATTTGATAAACTTGGGTAAGGAGATGTAGTCTCCTTGCCTAAGAATGTGAAATTTTTCTTTTGACAATTTGTTCTTTTTTTTTCTGAGGAACAAACAATATTCTAGCACCTGTGACAGGTTCCCCTAGCCTCACTCCCAGTGAATCTGATGAACAGACAGCTTGATGAAAGATGGCTTAGTTGTTTAGTAAGGATGCTTAGACTTAAAAAAAAGAGTTGTTTGGACCTCTATCTCCTAAGCAAAAATCAGATGCATCATTTAACCTTGATGTAGATAATTAAATGAGGGCAAGGATACATATGGTACATTGGAACTTAGTAATTTCACACTCATAAATAGAGAAAGCAGTTTTGTACAAAGTGTTTTAAGTGGGAGGTATGTGATATTGCATTTTGAAGGCTATATTCTGAATGCATTTAGTGTGTTTCACTCACCCAATACTGTGAGCTCTGCTGAGGCACTGATATTCTCATTTTTGTAGGTGACAACACAAGTGTATATCCCGGTATCATCATCTGTCACATTGGAAATAAGTAAGTTGCTGCCACCTAATAAAGAATACTTTCTGGACCTGTAACATGGGAAACAGAGGAACTTAGTGAGTCAACCAATACCTTTCAACACCTAGCAAACTAATCCCAGTCTTAAATTGGACTGAGTGAAATAGTGTAAAAATTGAAGCCCCAATCTTAAAATGTTGGAACAAGCCTTGCATCATTCATCTTATTTTAGTCATCTGTGTTATTGAACAAAAATGCATTCAGGGTGAATTATTCCCTTTGGATGACTATATGCAACTGCCAAAGAAATGAAATGGAACAAAGCATACCTAGCTGTGTCCCAAATTGCTTGAACATATCTAGAACTATAACTGGACAATGTATAGTGGGACATATTTATGTTTTCAAGGTCAGGTCACCATGAAAACAGATTCTACTCCATTTATCTTTGTTGTGCAAATCAATTTTAGCTTCTTGGTGAAATTGAAGGGATTGTGTATCACCTATTATCATGTCGATACAATGATCAACAAATATTTCAGACATGGTATCCAATTCATGTCATAAGGTGGGAACCAGATCTACTATATTCTAAGTAGAATTGAATTTTTATGCAATCCCGAGGTTTCTGCATTCTTGCTTTATGGTTTTAGAAATTGGAACAAAAGCAAATAGTAAACAAAATTCCTAAATCTAAATTACCTGACTTGGATCACTTCCTCTCCTCGAATCCAGGTAAAACTTGGTGGAGGATACCCAGAAACACAACACTCTAGAATGGCATCTTTTCCTTCGATAGCTACCACATTGGAAGGTCTCTGCAGGAAAAACTGTTGTCTGTGTAAACCTGGATCTATGAAAGGAAAGGACAGGGTCATCATTGTGGTGGGAGACACTGCAAAGATAAATGATATATCTGAAGGATTTCATCCTTGAAAGATATATGGATGGAAAGCAATGAGATTAAGTGGAAGGAAATTATCAAACACCAAATTTGAAGTAAGAACCTAATAGATTTTTCCATCTTCTACATTTCCAGTTTCTTAAGGCTCTCATTTCAACATATTTTGACAGCATGGTATATGACAGAGAGTATATCTTCAAAGCCCAATAGCAATGCCATTTTATGTACAAAAACACATTCATGCTGCACATACTGCATGAACATAACACATTAATTTGCATTAGTATGTATCACAGATAATGATTTAGAAAGAAAGGAGGTCATTGATACAATAAGACAGAGAACATATAATTTTTGATGGTGGAGAAAGGAAATGAATGGCCTCAAAGTATGGACCACTGCCCAGGGACAGTGTGCCTAAGTGATGTACTATAGGTAAGAATCCTGGGAAGTCAGAATGGAGGATAAGATGGCCAAATATAGGAAAGGAAACATTGCAGAGGAGAGAAGTGGATGTTCAAGGAGGCTAAAGTTAAAACTTGTTTTACATTATGAGTCTACCATGGGACAGGAATGCTGTATTTGATAATATAGAATCATAGAATCTTGGAGTTAAAAAGGTCCTCAGAGGTCTTTTAGTCTAACCAGTACCTGGACAGGAATGCTTTTCAGATATGTATATACATACACACACACATACATATATACACATATGTATGTATGTGTGTATATATGTATGTATGCATTAACAATTAGTGCATCCAACCTCCACGTGGAAAACTCCAGTGATGGTGAGGTCATTATCTCTTAAGGCAACCCATTTTTAAATTTTTTTTTTCTTACAGAGCAGGAACCTGCCTCTTTGCTATTTGCAACCATTGTTAAGTTGACCTTCTGGGGCCGTGTTAAACAACCCCTCTTCTACCTAGGGCCCCTTAAAAAAAAACTTCAAGACAGTTAACATTTCTTTCTGTGTCTTCATCTTTTCAGGCTAAACATGCTCAGTCCCTTCAAATGATCCTCACATTGTAAGGACTTGCATTCCTTTGTCATTCTTATTCTTTCCCATTGGACATTTCCAAGCTTATTAGAACCCTTAATAAAAATAGCTCTCCAAGACTGAAGACAATACTATAGATGATATCAAATCCAGATAGAGTAAATCAGTCTTTTCACCTCTTTTTATTCTGGACACTGTGCCTCTGTTAATGCAATATATGATGGTTAGCTTTTCTACCATCTTACCCTGCTGAGTCAGGGTTTTCAGGAAACTAAAATACAAATTCTTTTACAAGAACTGATGCTAGTAAATGTTCAGGAAATGGTTGATAAGCTATGGACAGAGACTAATTAAAGACCACTGCAGATCAGATGATAAAGTTATCAGTGAGATTAGTGACATTATTCTAAAGTATATCTTGTAAAAGAAATTTGACATTTTCTGTCTTTCCTCATCTGCTTCCAATTGGTGCAAAAAATAATAAGCTAAGTACAAAATGACAATAATAGAAGGATTTTTAATATGTGTCTTTCATTACTAAAGTAATATTGCTGAGGATTTTTTTTCAAAAGTTAGGTACAAAAGATCAGAATGTATTTTGCATTCATCTTGTGGAAGAAATATCCATCTCCCCAGAAATAGTAGCCTTAAGAAACGTAGCCTTCAGGGGCAGCTCATTGGCACAGTGGGTACAGCACTGGAGTCAGGAGGATCTGAATTCAAATGTGACCTCAGACACTTGAAGCTTACTAGCTGTGTGACTCTGGGCAAGTCTCTTAACCCCTTTGTCTAGCCCCGCAAAATATAGCCTTCAGGGTTGTATAAATAAAGCCAAACTCTTAGTCTGATTCCATCTCACTTCTGGTCCCATCCATGTATTTTAATAAGATTAATTAGAGACCTCTTGTCCCTCCAAAATAGTCTCATGAGATTAACTACAGGGACACACTCCCACCAGAACAAACTTCATCTTGGGTGACACCAAGTTTTCCCCAAAGATAAGACATTCTCATCCCAAATCATCAAATAGGGACATGCTGCACCTATTATTTGACTGTCCCCAAAAGGAAAGTGACTAAGCAGCCTCAACTGAGAGGCTCCTTTTGCATTCTGCCTGAAATCTATGTAATCCCCTGTAAGTGTGTATCTCACTCTGTTTTGGAAAGTTACTAGCCACCTGGCAGGTACATATTAGATGATGCTTATTAAACTCTATCTTTCAGCCTTGCCTCTTGATTTATTGACCTCCAGTCACACCCCTCCAGGAGGATTTTAGGATCTCTGGGCTAAGGAATACCTCAATAATCTTTAAGAAGATTTCTCTGAAATAAGTAGGAATAATTTGAAGGTAAATGTTTCTGAAAATCTTAGAATTAGATGTAGATTTTGATTAAATTTTATCCTTCTTCATGCTTATCTTTTGGACAGGGGCCATCAGGCCAGAATCTCCTTACCTTGACCAGCTGTTTTTCAATAGAATGATTTAAGTTACATTTAAGATTTGATGACTAGTCCTAGGAAGAAGGATAATAGGCAAGGCTACTTCTGTCCTCTTGGAAGTAGTTGGGGGTTTGTCACTTAAATAAACAAACCACTTTCAATGCTCTCTTTCTGTGACAGAACTGAGTGATAGGAATTGACAGTTGTTTCTGGCACCTAAAAGGGACACTTCACCTCAGGGACAGCCATGACTATGTCAGTTACTTTTTTGTTTTTGTTTTTTCCTAGATGGAAATAAATATGGTAAGCCCATGCTGAGATCTACACCTCATACAACAAAATTTATGAGAGACTGCTGGTCTCATTTCCCAAATGTTGTGCAAAAATCTATGGATTCTAAAATCTGAGAAGGGGGAAACAAAATAGGACTGAGAAAGGTATTGAAAAATCCTTTCACAAATGGTGGGAGATAACCTGCTGCTTTTCACAGAAATGGAAAAGTGTAAACAAAAACTTCCCTGCAGTCTTCTTATTTGGAATGCCAAGGGCCACTTTTTGCCACTTGCTAAGGTATAACTAATCTTTCTAACTACTTTGTTTTTTGCTTTAAAAAAGAGCTTTTTAAAATAAGATTAAATATGAGGTAGAAGAAGGTGCAAGAAAAATGAGGAAATAAAGAAACAATAATGACAGCATCTCTGGACAAATGTTTAAGAGCAAATAAAAGGTCTTCCTTTGAAAGTTTCACACATAGTATACATGAAAGATCTCTAGGAGGATACAGATTCTGAAATTCCAAGGAAATGACTCTCATTGACTTAATTGAGCTTTATGGAGACTTTTTTTAAATGATTATTAATGGCAGAATGAAATCTTTGGTAGTGTTGGAATATGGGCATTGTCTCCTCTACTGTTCTCAAAATTCAGATCAGAGTTATTGAATTTATAGATTATGAGCTGTTCACCCATAGTCAATGGATTTGTAGCCTATTTGAAAGCAGATAAGATTATAATACAATAGTCTATTCAAATTTGGTCATCAACTTATAATTGGGCTGGTGGCAAAAGTGGGCTTTTCTGATTGTGTCAGTTTTACGTTAAAAAAATATCAAATGGATTTCTTTAATATGAATCTGATATAATGGGATACCTCAAGGTACACACTCTTTCTAAATTTGGTTAAGAGAGATTGAGATTCCAAATACTAAAACCCAATTTAGCTTTCCTGTTTAGGAAGAAAACCTAGTCTGATTCCTTGACCTGATCTTAGTGTCATACCTCATGACAGTGTAACTAATCCTCTTCAGAGTGCCTGAATTATATGTGAACAAAGATAGAGAAATCACACATTAATGTGTTACTGATCTCTCAGTATACAGAGTACATTAAAGGATAGAACTACCATAGAAGAAGTTGTTACCTTTTTTTCCCCAGTGGAAATTCAAGCCTGGCTTGGTTTTATTGACAGACTGTGATGGGGCAAATGCTAATAATTAATTAATTAATAATTATAAAAATGAATAAATAATAAATTAAAAATGACACAGAAACTGAGACTCACCAAAGCAATTTTTCCACAACACCTAAGAAAACCAGTTTCTTTTCTCCTGGAGAATATTTTAACATGAGGTTTTAAGTCATTAAATTATGTATGTATGTATGTATGCAAGTATGTGTATGTATATGTATGCATGTATATACATATATATGTGGTGGGAGGTAGGTGGACATGTGCGTATATTGTATTTAAAGTAAAATACGTTCAACACATATGCATACGCACATATATGTTATATGTGTATATAAATACATACCTAGATGCATGCATACATACATACACATGTGTGTGCCTGCATCTACCCGTGGAGGTGAAGGACATGGTTTGTTTACTTATATATTTTTCATTCACTGAACAATTATTAAACACCTATTATGGATTAGGAGATATAATGACACAGATTAAGCAGTTTCTGCCTCAGAGAACTTAAGTTCTTTTAAAGCTTGCAGAGTTCAGGATTCTTCAACCAATAATGTTCAGGTACTAAATGATGCTCTAGTTAGTCATTAAGTGATGATGCTATTCAAAGCATGAATCAGTGACTCTCTCCTTGGAATAGGCCAGCCTGGCCACCGACTTAGCCCAGTCAGGAAGTTCACACACAAGAATAATGGGTCAGGAGATAAAGAATAATCAGCACAAACAAGAGAGAATAACTGGAGTGTCATGAAGATTAATTCAGAGTCCTTTGCCAGGGTTTAATCTTTTGAATACTTTGAATATATATATATATATTTTGAGTCCTTTTGAATAAAAGTGATTTTTGCAAAAGGAACACAAATTTAATGTTCTATACTGTTCATGGTCTTCTAAGAACAGAAAATTCAGAGTAATATGGTAGTTTACGTCAAACTTCCCACTTCTTCCATCTTTGTGCCTTTACACAATTAGATCTCCATGTCTGGAATGTTTCCCTCCTCTGGTGCCTCTTCCCTAATTCCTTTGCATCCTTCAAGTTGTATATCAGGTATTATTTTCTGTATAAAATGTTTTCAGATACCTCTTGTTGTCAGGGTATCCTCCTCTTGAAACTGCTTTGTATAACTTTGTATGCTACGCCACTTTGTATTAACTTATCTGTGGACCTGTTATATTCTTGTTGTGCAGGTTTATTTATTTATTTAAATTTGGGATGCATGGATACCTTAGAGGTCCATGGATAGATTTCAAAAAGTCTATGAAGTTGAATGGAAACAACATATTTTTATCTTTACTAAACTCTTACCGCTATTACTATCTCATTCAATTCTGAATGTAGGCAATAAACCACAATTGTATTAGGCTCTACTAGGCTTCCAAAATGGTCTATGACACAAAAAGAGTTAACCCCCACCCCAGTAGAATGTAAGCTGCTTAGGGGATAAGCAGGAGATTCTTTCTCTTTTTATTTCCACTATTGAGACCAGGGATAGGGAACCTGTGACTTCGTAGCCACATGTGGTCCTTTAGGTCCTCAAGTGTGGCCCTTTGACTGAATACAAATTTCCCAGAACTAATTGAAGATTTTGGGGGCCGCATGTGGCCTTAGGCTGTGGGTTCCCCAGCCCTGGTTTAGACCATTTTCTTAAATTGAATAGCCTTACAGATTCCCTAATTGTTGATAAGACCCTCATCTGTTTAGCAATCCAGTAGTCTTCAAAGTGTCTCAAATAGACATGGCTTTCCACTTTTTTCTCTCTCCCTAGCTCCCCCACCAATATGGAAACAGGAAAAGAGCACTTCTTGAGTAGCACATTTGAGTACAAATTCAAAGGCCCACAATGTTAATGTATGCTACTGTATTGGAGGCTTGGGTATGGAAAGCATGAAGCATAGGTTCAAGCAGCATCTGACTTTGAAAGAGGAAAAACATACAGTTTCCTCCTCTAAACTTGCAGCATTCTTCAAATAACAGGACTTTTCAGTAGTAACAAGCAGTCCCTTACATTTTTGTGGTTTCCCTGAGTGGAAAAATTGTTTTCCAACATTGTGTGCTCCTCAGTTTTTGTTATTAAAGTCATGCCACAATGGGATATCAAACAAGTTTTCAATTAGAAAGGAAAGGCCACTGCAGGCTACTGTAGAGCATTCTCTTTGATTTATTCCCAGGCATTAGAGTCACAAATTAATTTAACTTCACAGAGCTGGTTTCCTCTGTCTGCATGCAAGTTAGCCTACCATTCACCTGCTGGCTCTCTCTCCTCATTCCCTATCCAGGCCTGTCTTATAAAATTTAGCAATTACCATGTGTCTGTAGGTGCCAATGGGCATTTTCACCAATGATCTGAGAGTGAAACACCAGGATGCACCTTCCTCTACATCAATGCTTTCATCAGAAAACCGATCTCATCCAGCATGATCCCAAACATTTATATTTAATAAAGGAGTGAGGGTGGAGGAGAGGGGGGGAATCCTCCAAACTTGCCCTATGCCAAGTAGCTTTAAGCAGACAAAGAGACAGGAATAGTTTCTTTGTAGTGATTAGTCATCATTCTATGATTATTTACTTCCTCATTTACAGCAAGGTAATATGAAAAGTGACATGCTGTCACTTAGACTATTTCTACATCTGTGATTATTCCCTTTCCCCCTACATGGAGAGAGAGAAAGAGAGAGGTATTTTTGGGATATATGTCTATATACACAATAGTTTTATGTATATATATATATATATATATATATGTGTGTGTGTGTATAGGTATGTATATATATATATATAATACACACACATACATACATATGTATATATGTATGTATGTATATAAACCTATTTATGTATACTATATAAAATTTATCATATACATAGGTATGGATACGTATATACATACATGTATATATGCATATATGTATATAATAAATCATATCTATTATACATGTATGCATGCATGTGTATACACATATAAGAACAAACTGTTTAGCTATTCTTATTTTCAGCATATGACTATAGTTCTTCTGTCTCAGAAGCAAATTTTTTGTCTATCAGTTTTATTCTGTCATGAGTTTTGAGAAAAATATAGTTCATTTATAGGCTATTTTTGTTCCTTCTGATAATAAAATTCTTGAAACCAAATGTTGCTATTTTGAGGCATCAAAGTTCATTTAGGATATCTAAAAAGATTCTTAATTTACATATATATATATGTAAATAGGATTTTATAGAATTCATGATGATAATATAAATTCCAGGTCTTATTTATGGAGTCCCTCATACCTGGAGGCAGCTAGAGGGTGCATTGGGTGGAATACTAGACCTGGTGTCAGTAAGATCTGAGGTGAAATTTGGCTTTTGTTACTTTTATTAGCCATGTGACCCTAAGCAAGTCACTTAACCTCTGAGTGCTTCAGTTTTAACTTGTATAAAATTGGGATAACAATAATATTCATCGCTCATGGTTGTTGTGCGAATCACATGAGACAATATTTGTAAAATGCTTTGCACACTTTAAATGATTATATCAATGCTAGCTTTTATCATTAGCTATTGTTTCCTACGTGGTTAATATTGAATCACTGAACATCTTGACACCCTGTTCTCATATGATTAAGTCTCTTTTCAGATCCCCAGTTGTGAATCAGTACCGAATGTAGCCCTAGATAGCAGGTATATCAGATTTGCAACTGGTGCCTCATCATAGTCATTGTTTCAAAACTTCCAAGGCTATTCTGTCTGATTCTTTTACTCAAGTTAAAAATTAGGTCAAGTTTGGTGGAGTGAAGCTAATGAAGATTTACATTGCAAGGAAGAACAGCTGGTCTTTGGTCCACATAAACATGAGAAGCCTACCATACCTCCCTCAGGCCAAGTGCATAAATGACCACGCATAATCCCAGGAATTCTTTTGTGGTAGGGGACTGAGAGCAAAGGGGACATTTGTTTCTTGACACAATGAGTAAAAACACATAAGGTAGGAGATTTTCTCCCATTGCCTAGAGAATCCTTAAAGAGAAGCGTGTGTATTGTGCATGTGCACACACATGTACAGTGTTGTTTGTATGATATCATATTTCTGACAAAACAGTTTTGATGGGATGGTGAGGAAGTAAGCTAAGTATAAGCTTTCAAGGAAGGAGTAAATAGAAAACAGATGAAGTTAATGAACCGATAAGCCTTTAAAGAATTTAACCAGTCCTGTCAAAAGAAACGTCTATAACTGAGAGGTAGTATATGTAATATTTTTTTTAAATATGTGCAACTATGCTAAAAAAAAAGCAACTGAGATGTTCATACCTTTTGACCCAGAGATACCACTGCTAGGCATATACCCAAAGAGGTTAATAATAAAAATAAATATCATATTATAAAATATTTATAGCAGAACCTTTTACAGCAGTAAAGAAATAGAAGCAAAATAGATACCCACTGGTGGGGTTCATTAATGTATTGGAATATTATTGTATTGTAAAAAAAAAAAAGACTGTTAAGAATAGAGAGAATCATAGGAACACATGGGAACACAAGCAGGATCAGAAAATTCTCTCTCATATACATATATATGTAATGCACGTATGCATGTGTATATATATATATGTTGTGTATATATGTATATGTGTATGTATGTATATGTGTGTATACTGCACCAATGTAAATACAAAGAATAAAAAAAAACAATTAGAATTGAATGCTATATAATTATAATGACAACATTCGACCCCAAAGAAGAGATATGAGATCTATGATACCATCATTGAGTTTCCTTCCTCAAAAAATGAAAATCTCGATCTCTTTTTGCCTTCAAAGATGGTTTCTTTTATTCTAACTAATTCAAGTACTTATAAATATAGATATGTTTATAATAAATATACACATAGAAATGAATGTGTATATACATCTGTATCTATAAGTTTCCAGTGGGAAGGGTATATGGAGAAAGAGACAGAGACAGAGAAATAGAGAAATAGTTGGGTGGGTGGGGCAGTGTACAGTACAGTAAATAGAAGCCAACCTTGGAGTCAGAAAGAAGAAGGTTCTAGTCCTATCTCTGACACATAATGCCTTTTTGGCTCTGGGCAAATTATTTAATCTCTTTGTTTCCCTAGACAAATCCCAAAACTAAATCATTTAATCAATAAATATGTGTATCTACATCAGAGTAAGAGAGAGAAAAAATATAAAGAGCTAGAGATAATAAAGGCAAGACAGACAATATAATTTTATTAAGGAATATATCAACCTAGAATCATTTCAGTAAAATGTTATGTAAAATGATTTACAATAATATAATAAACCAATTAAAAAAACAGTAAGGCCAAAGCCAATAAGACTCAAATTTAGTGGATTGCAGGTAGAGCAATAGATTGGCTCACCAAATGATTAAATCAATTCAATTTTGCTATTAAGAAACCTGAAATAGAATTTTGAGTGAATATTATTTTATTATTTTAAGCAAGCAGGTACTCAAATCAGATTGATAATTCAACAACCCAATCTACTGCTTGGCACCTGAATTTTATTATTCCTAAATAAAGGTATAGTCCTTTGTCCATTGTCATAATACATATCCCATGAAATGAACTATATAAAAAGTTAAACCATTTATGTATCATAAATAGAAGTTTACATGAAAATAATTCCATTAAAGATATTGGCCATTAATTAATTAGTCTGAAATTCTGTACTCTTAATATTTTCCTTCTACCTTGCCACCATGGTTCTTTTTCTCTATCATTGTCTCACCATCCTTTTTTTACCCCTTAAAGGGTTTTATACTTTGCCTTTTTTTCTTCTCTTCCTATATTCCCTTCCTAGGTAAACTTATTCAATCACATATTTTCTGTATTACTTTTATGCTAGTAATATGCAAATAATAAGAAATAAATCTGTTTCTCTAGCCCTTACATCAATCCCGAACTCCACGGCAATATTTCCAACCAACTATAGTACATCTTTATAATATATCACCAGTCAGTACATCAAACAACTTGTCAAAAGTTCAATTTTTGAAAAACCTAGTCTTTCTTCTGATTTCACTATATCTTTTAGTGCCATCATACCCCTACCTCACCCCCATTTCCATGTTTAAAGGTTTTATATTGTTTGACTATTCCCTCTCTCTCACTTCTCAGATACAGTTAGTTAACTTGTGGATTCTATGTTGGAAATATCTTTCCCACCCAGTCCTTGCTCTTTATACCCATTGCTACCACCTTATTATGTCATAGTCATCTACCTGGTCTATTCCAAGCACCTACTCACAAGTCTCTACTCTCTCCTTTATTTGCCTCTATATACCACTATCATATTTATTTTATAAATAGATATGGTCATATCACTCCATTACACAAAACTCTTGAATGACTCCTAATTGCCCAAGCATCATTCAAATTCCTTAGCTTAATATTCAAAATTCTCCACAATCTGGTTCCACCCTATATTTTCATGTTTACCTCATCCTTGTATGAACTCTAAGCACTGATCAGATTGGGCAATGTGATGAACCCAATATTCTCTAAACTTTATAACTTGTGTAAGATGGTTACTTGTGTCACCAATACCCTCTCCTTTGCCTACTATTTCAACTTCTCTTTTGTTGGATTTTTACCAGTTGTGAGGCTCTGATCTGAAGGTTTCCTCATCCAGGGAGCTTTTTCTGATGCTTCCCAATCAGTAACAACCTCTACCCATTACACACACTCAAATATCATATAAAATTTTGCTTATTCATACTTGATATGGCATATCCTTCTAACTGGTAATTATCTCCATGAGTGCCAAGACTTCCATATTATCTAAACTTTGTATTTCCTGCCTGTACCTAGAACATCACTCTGTACATAATAGGCATTTTAAAATATTTCTTCAATTAAATCAATTCTCTCTATAAAAAAGTAATCTTTTACTACACTTATTCTAAAGACCCCTAGGGTGTTAGATACATTTAAATCTTCTTAAATATTCAAACATTTTTAGACAAATTCAAACATTAATAGACAAATTAAATTATTTACCACTTTTCTTGGCTTTGAATAGAAGCACATAATCCCAATAATAAGAAAAAAAATGTCTATTCTTTTGGAAAACCACCTAGTCATTAATCTTCTATAATTTAGCCAGGTACCGAAATTAGGTGCTGACAAAATAGAACAACTCATTTGCATTCTAAAACAGACAAATGGTAAACACAGATGTCAGAAATGAAAAATTGATCTCAGTTACCTCATGGTCTTGGACCCATCTTATAGAAATACAAGTAACAACATGTACCTTATAGACCCTGATCTATGCACACCTTTGTAACACCATTTTGAAAAAAGGGTGAAGTCTTAAGTACGTTTCAAAACTGTCTCCCTCTTCTTTGCAGCCTGCTCTGTACTGTTGTAAACAAAGTGCCTGGCAAACATTCAATGCTGTAAATAGGCAGAAAAAATTATTATGCCTTAAATGAAAGCAATAGAATGAAGTAACCAGCAAAGCAATGCTTTAGTAAGTGTGAAGGTTATTATTTTTCATTTGTAAATAGAGAATTAGCTATTTTTAGACAATACATTTTACAACTCTCACATTTTAACAAGATTCATACACACACATCCTCTCTCTCTACACACACACACACACATACACACACATTTCTCAAAATTGGTTTTAAGTCATGGTAGTGATAAGCTGAGCTTCTATATTAAGTGATTCTTTTCATTCTAATTAATCAAGTCTTAGAAAACTGATTGGGTAGTAAACTCATGAAGCTTATTACTGCCAGAAGTGGTAATAAGTGGATTTGTAAAAATCTTCTGACGCATTTACAAATGACACACACAAATCATTACTATGAGAAGTTGAACCAAGTTTTTCAAGTTGACATACTCTCTCTAACTACCTCTGGAGGATATTGTTGGCAAAAGAACAATAGCCTTGATGGAATATAACTTTGACATAGAGGGGCAATCTCTATATTTCTGTGTCTGGTTATTGAATTTAATTCAATAACTTATTGAGCACTTACTCTTTATAGGAAACTCTACTAGGTACTGAGGTTGAATCAGTGATGGGACTAACATTGCCAGTGTCATTAAGGTATTTACCATCTAGTAGAGGAAGTAAAACACACACATACATACATATATAATATATACATACATATATACCTAAGTAATATATACACATACATACACACATATACACACACAAGTATCATATAGAACCAAATGTAGAGGTAACTAATTGGGGGGGTAGTTCAAAGAAACATGTGTCTACTTAACTGTGAAGATTTGGTAAAGGCCCTAAACATGAGATGTGACATCTGAGCTGAGCTTTTCATGATGGATCACAGCATTACAAGATCACAGATTTATAGTCAGAAGGGACTTTGGTGGCCATTGATTTCTACCTCCTCATTTTTCATATGAGGCACCAAGAAGTCCAGAAACTTGCCCTGACATGGTAGTATAGCTAGTAAGTGTTGGAGACAGGATTTGAACCCGGGTTTTCCTGACTTCAAGTCCAACACTTTACCGAGTGAAGCACTATGCTACCTCATTGCCCACTGGCTGGTAAAGACATTGGGGAAGTTTACTCCTAGAATGAACAAACACACAAAGGCAAGAAAGTATGATCTCTCTCCCTCCCTCTTTCTCCATATATGTGTGTGTGTGTGTGTGTGTGTGTGTGTGTGTATGCATGTATAGCTCACTCACTCACTTACTTTATCCATCTATTTATATCAATATCTACATATTTGGAAAATAGTGGATATATCTTTTTACTTGCAAGTACAGGAGGGAAAAAGAGGATTAGTATGATATAAAGAAACTCCCAATGAGGAAACTTTATCAATGTTGATCAACAATTTAAAGTCTTAAATAGTTACCTGGGCCACAAAAAGATGAAGTGATTTTTTTAGGGTAATAAAATTAGGATGCATCAGAAGGATGATTTGAACTCAGGTGTTGCTGACTTGGAAACCAGATCTCTATCTTCTATTGGCATATTGCCTTTCTGGTTCTGATTTTTCTGAAGTTAGCTAAGGAAAATATTAACTTAACCCTATTCACATTTAGTATCATAAAATAAATTATAACTGCTTTGAAATATACAAAATGAGGGAGCTGGATTATATGACCTCTAAGATCCCTCCTAGCTTTAGCTTTATTATATTCTGAGAAAATGCAGCTCCTGTGAAGTCTTTTGACAAGGGCTCCTATCCCTACTCCCAAATGAATAAAAAATTCTAAATATAGATGATATGCTCAAATCTCTCTCTCTCTCTGTCTCTGTCTCTGTCTCTGTCTCTGTCTCTCTCTCTCTCTCTCTCTCTCTCTCACACACACACACACACACACACAGACATGCACATGTGCTTCTAGAAATCTTGATTTGCAAGAGATGGAAAAATTCTTTAGGTATTCTCTGGTCAAAAATATATAATGTAGGCTTGTCAAAAAAAAAAATGGACCTAAATAGGTGTGTTGACAATTATATATTAACATTCAGCACTAAACTAAGGTGAGTCAGAAACCTTTCAGAAAATAAAATTCAGATATGCCTGAGGAAGAAAGAATATGGTACCTGATAAAATTCTAATTTCTGCTTCATTTCCAGTTCTTGAGCTAGCTGGATTTCTGGCAAGGCATCTATAGATTCCATTGTCTCCTGGTTGAAGTCTACTAATCTGTAAAGCTCCAGAAGGCAATATGACTATCCGAGAATCACCAGGACTTAGAACCAGGTCTTCTTGATTCTTCTGCCAATGTATTGTTGGCATTGGCTCCCCTACAACCTCACATTTTAATAATACTGTGTCTCCCATGAAGGCTGTGACAGATTCCGTTTGAGAAAGAAACCGCAATGGCCCTAGGAAACAAGGAAAAGGATGATAGTTTATATGAAGCACGATTACAATATGTATGTACAGAAAATATGATTTTTAGTAAATTATCCAATCTAAGTAATATTCAAACCAGTATTGTAGGGCCATAGGGAACATAGAAGTATTTATTAATGAGGGCAGTTACAAGAAAATAAATACATATATTTCCTACAAAGAGAGCAACCATCTTTGAATGGTTTCTGACATATTTTCATTAGGGCTAACTTTGAGACAAACATTCAACTTATTATGTCTATATGAGAAAAGGTCTACCTTGTCTACCTTGAAAAAAGCCCTATAAATCATGAAATATGTGAGGAAATCTCAGTGAGAGAAACTGTAGAAAAGGTAACTGCCTGAAAGGGGTATGGGGGGAGTTGGATCAGATGACTGGTAAGGTCCCTTCCACATGAAAATCTAGGCTTCTACAACTTGCCTAGTTATATAGTTGTACCATTGGAATAGCAACAAATATTATAAAGGACTTGGTTTAAATCTTCATATCTCAACATGTGACGGGAACTTCTGAAAGCTAACCCTCACTACTTTCTCTCTCTATCTCTGTCTTGTTCTGCTTTTCTTTCAGTATCTCTGTTTCTCTCTTCATCTCCATCTCTCCTCTCCCTCATCACTGTCTCTATCTATGCCTCTATTTCCTTCCCCCTCCCACCTCTGTTACTGTATTTTCATTGTGTAAATATAGGTGCTTCTACTAAAAAGGTTATAGAGCAGACATTAGAGAGATGCCACAATTACTCCATAAATCAGAAAAACAAATGTATTTAGTACCCTAAGTTTACCTGATTTCTACAAGTAAGATGATAAGAAGTCCAATACTTGAAAAAATATTGAAATTCTTCACCACCTCAATCCCACCTTCACTCCAACACTACAGATTGATCAGAACAACCTAATACCATCCACACCTCCAATTTCTTTCTTTTCATTTAGGTCTCAATTTAAAGTAGCAATCTATATCTCTGCTGGACCTACCACTGGGTGAAAGCCAAGAGAAATCAATTAACAAATGTACTGGCTCGTTCCTCAAAGTCCAATCTGTAGGTTTTCTGTGTAGCCCAGTCTACAATCTACTAAAAAAAATCCTGCATGAAATCAGTACTGTTTAACATAAGTAGGAGTTGTAAGTATGTACTTAAAAAGATAGTACTTTTCAGAATGGTCCATGGAAAATTGTAGGGTTTACACATTTACACAAAGCTTCCAATTTTCAAAATGCTTTCTGATGGGTTTTTAGGACCTCCCTATCCCCAGGACTTTCCTACCAAGATATTACTACTCTAATTCACCACTTGCACCCAAATAAAACATTGAATGGTAATGAACAGATTTTTTTTGAGGGGAAATGGGAGTGTCTTTCCCCCTAAGAGCAGATAACACTTGCATCTTAAATGACAGGCTAAGGCTTAATTTTAAAATACATTAGTAAACCACTAGGAGACTTCTAATTCAACTAACATTTAATAAGGAACTACTGCATGCATGATATGGTATGAGACACTGAGGATACTTTTTTTTTAAAGTGACCGCACATAAGAAATGTATAATCTACTAGTCATAGTCTTTGATTATGATGAATGGACCTGACCTAATAATTTCTAAATATTCCTACCATTTAGTAAAATCTGTATGTGTGTGTGCATTCATGCATGTTTGCGTGTGTATTCAGTGAATGAGATCTGAACAAATCATTGCTAAATGCTAGAAAATTCAGGATAATGCAGATTGAGAAACTCATCACAGTGTAAATTTAACTTAAAAAACAATATTTGCCAATCTCAAAATATGCTAGATATATATTTGACATAAGGAATTAGCAACATCATTTGTAGCAGTTTTTTTCCCTATAAAGAAAGCTCAGCTTATTGAAAATTAATTCATAATCTCCAATATCATATCACCATTGAAGTTATTCTTAATATCATAATAGATTTAAGTACTTATATCTTATTGTATTGTAACAAATTCACAGTCATTGGAAAACACAAAGGAATTATATGCTAGAAATTTCAAAAGCTAAATTTTCAAAGAACATATATGAGTGCAGAGTATTGTTCACTTAAATTTAGAGATACTCATAAGAAAGAAATGCAATATTTTGGGTACTATTCCAGGACAGTCCAAGGGATCTTCAAGAGCTTCTTCAAAGATTGATGCACACACAACTGTAACTCAATTTTCATTTCATACAACTAAAAACTCCTAGGTATTAGATAAGAAAACTAAATCTACTAGAGTTTAAGTAACTTGCCCATAGTCACACAAGTAACAAGTGCCAAAAGTGGTAATCCAGCCCAAAAACCTACTGACTTTAAGTTTTGTATTCTTTCTACCACATTATGTTATCATTGCTGGAGTAGATACAAAATTAGAAAAGACAGTCCCTGCTCATTTAAAGCTTACATTATAAGAAAGGTGTAAGATACAAAAGGACAATTGTAACATGCAATATTATATAAGAACACTATGGAGATTCGAAACATAGTTCTGTGAGGTGTAAGGGGGGAAAGGTAAGCCAGGTATAGAGAGGATCACAGAAGGATTCATGGAGAAGGAGACACATTTTTGGAAATGCCCACATACTTAGCATTAATTACACCAAGGCTTTACCACATTAAAAGAAAAGCTATCAAGTCAAAGAGAATTGCTTGGACTTAGGTAGTAATCAAAAGGATGATGAGTTGTTAAATGCCAACTATGGAATTAGTGTCACAAGTGATGGGGAGAAGGGAGTTAATATGGTCATGAGCATGTATGTATACCCCTGAACATTACCTCATGTGTGACCTTTGGCATGTCTACTCATTGCTACACCAGACTATATCTAGTGTTGACTATTTTTTTGCTTTTTTATCTTAATACATTGTTTTGAGAGAGAACCAAAGATGCACATTTAAGAGAAACCATTTATTTTTTTAATAGACTTGTTTTCTCAGACAATCTCAGAGGTAGAATGTATCTTGAACAGAGTATTTAGAAGGAGGTGGTGGCCAGTAATATAAAAAGGATTACAAAAATTGAGATGAGGCTTAAAAAAAATTGTAAGTCATCTTGCAAATAAAGTTCAGTAGAGTTGTGGAATTAGAAGCCATGTCAAGATGCTAATGGGGATGGATGGGTGTTAAGGAGTTAAAGACAACAGTAGCATACAACTATTTCTAGAGGTTTCCAGTGAAAGGGTTGAGTATAAAATTTAAGAGGATTGTAGGACCCTGTAGGACCTTCCCTGTAGGAGGCCCTGTAATGTTTATAGAAATTGGGGAAGAGATCAGTAGAAAGAGAAAGATTGCTGGGACATTAATTGCAAATATAGTGTGGAGGAAACAAAGTGGAATGGAATCAAGGACCTAAGTAGAGAAGTTACATGTGACAAGGGGAATAGCTTCTCTTTCCTAAGAAGATAGCAAAGTTTTTTTTTTTCTTCGGATGAGTTTTGTTTCCTCTTTCTTGTAGTTCCTCCACTGCTTCTAATTCTTACCTGCAATATCACTAATGTGAAAACATGTTTAATAGGAATATATATGTATAGCCTATATCAGATTGCATGCCATCTTGGGGAAGGGAGGGGGAAAAGGAGGGGGAGAAAAATTTAAAACTCAAAAGCTTATGGAAGCGATAATTCAAAATGAATTAATTAAAAATTTAAAAAAAGAAGACAGCAAATAAGAGAACATTCATAGAGCCTTTGAGGTAGGGAGTAGAAGAGTAGAGAGATATCATGAGAGATGGTCTCAATTTTCTAAGTAAAGTTTAAAGTAAGATTATCTATTTAGATGGGTGGGGAGGGGTTAGATATGAAAGGCCTAAAGGGAAAAAAAGAGATTGGGCTAATTACTTTGGTAATTAATAGAGTGAATTATTGAAAAATCAAAATATTAGTGTGTTGTTATGAGGACTTTCTTGAGATTAGATAATATGAATTTATAGTAGTTTCAACTGGCATAGTTGCATGGTATTATCTAATGGCATTCAACAGTGCAAGAGTAGAAACAGAGAAGATGAGTCTTCGGTAACCTGAGTCTAAGGACTGGCATGGCATGAGTAGCATCAAAATAGGTATATGCAATAGAGTACTGGACTTGCAGTCAGGAATAACTATTCAATACATACTAGATGTGTGACTGTAGGCAGGCCATTTTACTGCTCTCAGTCTCAGTTTCCTTATTTGTGAAATGAGAACTATAATAGCACTTACCTCTCTAGGTTATTGTGAGAATCAAATTATATAGCATTTAATGCATTTTTAAAATCTTGAAGCACAATATAAAGTCTATTATTGGTATTTTTTTTGTTGTTTTTGTTATATAAGAGGCTAAGATATTAAAATGTGAGTGTGGAAGATGCTGAATAATTGAATCCATTAAATATAAATTTAAGGAGAAAGAAAAGAAAATGAGGCTAGAATAAGAGTGATGGTTTAAGATACCAAAGGGATGGAAATACTGAAAATGCCTATAAAGACTAAGACCAGATTTAGGAGAAAGTAGGCTCAAGGAAAGGGAAAGGATAATAAATTATGATGAGAGGGAGTAATTTCAGTGTTTGACATCATGAAATTGGAATGGTCATGAGTTATGGTAAACTCTAAGCAATGACAACTTTGGCGGAATAAAGAAAAGTTTTGGGGATTTGAGGAGATTGATAAAATAGGGGCTCTTTGAGGGTCATTAACATATGTACTAGAATTGCCAAATCTGAGGGTGGGACAACAGGAGAAGAGGAATCTTTGGATTTCTTGAATCCTTGAATGCCTTGGGGGGAGGGGGGAGAATGACCTTGAAGCCATATTACAACAAAGATGTAGACAAATATATATATATATATATGAATAAATACAGAGAGAGATATAGATATAGATGAAGTAAAAGTAAAAGGAGGAAAGCTGAAGAATAACAGAAGCAGATAGAGTGTCTATAAGTGGAAATAAATGGTAAGGAGAAAGCTGACTCCTCTTCCTGGCTCAGTAATGATGAGAGAAGGAACATCCTACTCTGGGGAGTAGAAAAATACACTTCTAGAGAAAGCCAGGTTTCCTTTAGTACCAAAATATGGAAAACATATGAGATAAAGAGGCTTAGTATGAAAGACCATATGTTTATATTAAAAAAAAATTATAGAACAAACAATGGAAACTCAGAAGAGAAGATAGATTGTTAAAGGGACTAGTAGAGATGAAGAATGAAGAAAACATGAGGAAGAGTAACTAGAGCAAAGGGTTTTTATCTCAGAAGATGTTAACAATCACCAGGGATGAGTGGAGCAAGAGTTAGAAGTTCTCCATTTAAACAATGGGGGGGAAGACATTTGATCCAAGATCCAATTTCTAGGGTCCTGTGGTGACAGAGCATAGATTTATTAAAAACAAACAAACGAACAACAATAACAACAAAACCCTCTATTAGGTGATTGTGTGAATGTCCATAGCTTGATTTTTTAAACATATTGGAGTTGGATTATAAGCAGCATGAGGAGCAAGTGGGAAATGCTGGCCCTACACCTAGGTCAGTAACTAATCAGTGATTGGGTCTCCAAGATCAGAATGAACTCAGAGGAGACATCAGATCCTTAGCCTCATTCCAAGATAATAGAGGATGAAGTGTAGTTAAGATGCAATTCCCTGCATATGGAGCAAGCACTTAGCTCCAGATATCTCAGGCATGCAAATTCAAGACCTCTAGTATATCCAGTTTGCTGAAGCTGAGGATCTTTTATAATTGATGCTTTAAGATTTAAAAGGGACTTTACAAACTTTAGCTTATTTTATTCTTATGATGATCCTATAAAAGTACTATAAGTACTTTCATCCACATTTGACATCTGAGGAAATGGCCTTTTGCAGAAGAGAGGTGACTTACCCATAGTTTTATGGCTAGTGAGAACTGGATGGAGTCTAGACCCAAACCCAGGTCCCCTACTCTTCTCAGTACTTAAATGAATGTGACATAACCTATGGAAATTGATCCAAATGAGAAGTCTCACACACACATACACACACAGAGTAATCAATTTAAAGAATGCTGGAAGAAATGTTCTACCTTCTGTGAACTTCTTGGAGTTTCACAACTGTGACTTCTTGGAGGTTTGAAAAAAATGATTTTGGTCTATGAGGTGTAGTAAATTTAAAACAACAACAATAACACTATAGTAATGTTAATTTATAATGATATCTTGGTCTTATGTCTAATCTTTCCAACTTTTGAAGGGCTTAGATGAACTTATTCTCCTTTTTGGCAGAGTGGTAGAATCCTACTTGACTTGGAATTAGAAACACCTAGGTTGGAATTGTGCCTTAGACACATTTTAGCACTAAATCCTGGGTAAATCACTTAACATTTCTCAGTCACAGCTTTTCCAGCTATAAAATGAGTATAATTCTATCCATAGTAATTTCGTTGCTATTAGGGAATCTGTTGATTACTGTATTTGGATTCCTAGCAACTATCAGAGTGTCTGACGTGAATTAGGCACTTGATAAATGTTTGTGTACTCGTTTATTACGTCACAGATAAATGAGAATCAAACAAGATAACATATGTAAGGAACTTCAAAGAACTTAAAAACTGCATAAATCAGTCAATTGTTATCATTGTCCTTGTGATCATCATCATCATCATCATCATGATGATGTCATCATCATCATCATCATCATGATCATGGTCATCATCATCATGATCATCATCATCATCATCTCCCACAGAATCCAACACCATTTTAGGTATTGAAGTGGCATTTAAATAATAATTAATTAAATTGTGTCAACTTTTTTGTAGTCAAGACTGAATATATACCCTTACCCTTTTTCCTTTACCTTATAAATGTATATATATATATATATATATATGCTTCGAAGTGAACACTAAAACTCCCTCTTATATGGAGATTGTTATGAGCCTACCATTGACATCTTTGGGGATAGCCCACTCAAATACCAAGAAAAGAATGCAGACAAAATGGGAAGTAACAATTCAAGTTGTTGTATTCGTGCTGCTGCTCAGCAAAATACCTGATGGGATTATAGGGTTCTTTCTTAGATATTCATGGCCAGAGTTCAAAAGCATACTCAATACAAGTGCTCACATGCACATCTGTATATCCAGAAATAACTAAATGTGCAAGCCAATATTTCTGTGTCATTTGTGAAATAACTATGAAAGGGTTAAGTTAATTTTTTCACTTCTGCATTTAGTTTAGGAGAAATAAAGCAATTAGATGCTAGATTTATTCTAGAAATATTTTCCATTAACCCAAACTTTGGCCTATTCTCAAAACCTACGCTTACACCTGACAAATATGGAAACTTCTATTCAAATTTTGTAACTGACTAAACAATTTCTGTCATATAATAGTAATGATTATGTTATCATTAGGCCAGAAAGTATAGATATTATGAGACCATAATATAGAACTTGTGAGAAGTGGTTTCATAAAGTTTACTCTTCTTTCTGCTTAAAAAAATGTCTTAGATTTACTAACAAGCCTAATATCAATTCAAATAGGAATTTTTAAAATCAATTGTTTATTTATGCATTGTGATTTATTAAGTACCTTTCAAAGGTTATTAAACAGTGGACAAAGGAAGACAGCCAGGAGGGATAGGCAGCTCTCAAGAATGAAATTCTGAAGACACAAAATGAAACAATTCTATTGAAGAGCAAAAGTCAGAGTTATCTAAAGAGAATTTTGTGAGTACTCAAGGAATTCTTTGGTGAATTTAGAAGACATGTACAGAAGGCAAAGGCAAGGACATGGGATGAATACAAAAGTGTGGCATAGTGCTCTAAGAATATTGTCAGAAATGCTAGAGCTTGACATGGGGTAAGGGTAGTTAAAAATGCTAAGGATAATAAAGAGGCATATAAAGAAAAAGAGTTATACAGAGGAAAAAGGAGAGAAATAAAAAAATGGATAGGATCACTACTCAGAAAGAATGGAAAAATAATAACCCACAATGGAAAGAAGACAGAATCATTCAGTTATTTTTTTTTGCTTCTGTTTTTTTTTTTCTGCTAAGAATTATCTTAAACTGGAAAAAAGAAAAAATGGTTAGTAGGATATTGAAATACAGGCTAACAGGGATAAAATAAGACTATATTTGCTGCTCTGGATAAGAGTGTGTCACCTGCCTGTCCCAAGTGAGTAACATCCCAGGGTACTGAAAGAACAAGCAGATATGAGTGCTGAAACATGGACTTTTCCCTTTGAAAGAAATAAAGAGCTGTTCCAGACCAAAGGGATACAAATGCATCAATTTTCAAAAGAAAACTGTGGAGAGGAAATGGAAATGCCAATTAAACAGTATTAGGTATGCCTTACATTAATGATAAAATTCTAAAATGGGTCATTTAATAGATAGTGAACAGCTAGAAAAGCATCTTTTATCACAAAGATGCTTAATCCAGAATATATCAATGCCAGAATATTCTTATTTCATTTTTTTTCTGACAAAGCTCATAAATCAGAGAAATGGTCCAAATACAATTTACCTGAATTTCAGAGAATCATGTGACAAAGGTACATATCCTATTCTGGTGGATAAGACATGGGAATATGTGCTAGACAGTGGTATGGAGATTTGGTGTGGGATTTGGAAATGACTGATTTGCATGATACGAAGAGCAGTCTTGGTGATTACATGTCTCTGATGGAATGCCCCCGAATTTGTGCCTGGCTTCACCTTATTTAACATTTTAAACAATCATATGGATAAAATTATAAATGAAATCCTTATTGGATTTGTAAACAAATCAGTGAGTGATAAGAAATGAACTAGATGAGTGAATAGATGAAGGATAAAACATGTATTAAACAATTGTTCTTCAGTTGTGTCTGAAACTTTGTGATCCCTTTAGGGGTTTTCTTGGTAAAGATCCTGGAATGGTTTGCCATTTCCTTCTGCAGCTCATTTTACAGTTGAGGAAACTGAGGTAAATGAGGTTAAATGACTTTCCCACGTTCATACAGCTAGCAAATGTCTGAAGTCACATTTGAACTCAGGAAGATGAGTTTTCCTGACTCCAACCCTGGCACTCTATCCACTGTGCCACCTGGATGTTCTATTAAGCATTTACTATTATGTTAAGTGCTAGAGTTAAATGATAGAGATACAAATGCAAAAAGCAAGACAGGCCCAGAACTCACATTCTAATAGGGAATAACAGAATCAAGGAGAAGTGGCAAGGGATGTATGTGAAATCAAAGGGATATTAAGTGCAGATGAAAGGAATTTTATTGATGTCTTTTCTGGATATATTAGAGTTGGTTTGATTAGAACTTCCACAGCAAGATATTGAAGGGAACAGAGGATTTGTAATATAGGAAAAAATATTTTGGGAATGGATGGTAAGTCAGGGGATGCCTATATATCTCAACAATCAATAATGTAAGAGCCTTGTAAAGGTAGATAACAATATTAGGATAAAAAGAGATTTTGATGGGTTAAAATGTTAAGCCAAAATTAAAATGATGTAATCAAATAGAGACATATTCAAAGTCTTATTTAGGTTCAAAAATAGAATTCACAAGTATAAGATAGGAGAGGCTTTGTATGACAAAAAATTGAGGGTGGTAGTGGATTACAAGTTCTATATAATTCAATAGTATGATATGACAAACAAAAAGATGATATCGTAAGTTTAATGAAAAGATACAGAAACCAGCAAGAGGGAGGTAATGGTTCTATGATAGTCTAAATAGAATATATCTGAAATATTGCATTTCTATTTGAGCAAAAAAAATGAGGCAAAAATCACCATGGCAATGAATGAAGAGCTGTTAAAGGAGCAGCAACATCAAAATAAGTAGTTCTCAGATTTAGATTAGCAAGAAGAGTAATTATCACAACTACCCCCTCTACAACACTTAAGCCCCTACACACATACCTGTATATACACACTACAACTGGAATAATTTCCACCAGATTCTATGGTTGCAAGGGAGAAAAAAATTAAGTTTACCTGTCTTGGAAGTGTCCAAATGATTATTTCAACTAAAAGCTATGTCTCTCTTCTTAAAGAAACACTGGAAATTAAACATTTCATACTCAAGACTTATTCCATGATTTTCTTTTTTCAGGGCAGTTTCTTTCCCACTCATACTCCTCTAGTGGGGGCCTACCCTGGTCTTTAAAATTCTAATCTGAAAATGGCTAACTCCTCTGTTTTGCCTTCTAGGCTGGTTGGCAGACTATCAGGATCCCCATCTCTCTACACAGGAGGTCTAATTATTAAGCAATTAAAGTTCATTTAATAAAAAAGAGCTTATCATTTGGGGGACAGGCCTTGGGGTTGGAAACATGCCTTACATTTAAATATTCAGCAATTTGCTCACATTCAGCACTACTGCCAGGGGACAGTGACTTTAGATGCTTTGTTTGCTTTAAATTAAAGCCTGTAGGCTAATTCACCTCGAAGTAAGACCTTGTTTGCCTCTCTCTAATTCACACAGTAGCCAAAGAGCAAAAAATAGAGGTGATCAAAAGAAGCAATTCCATGAGTCTTAGTACTCTCAGCAGTTTAAAAGAGGAACAACTGAGGTGGACAATGAACCATCAGAAATTTCAGAATTTCTCTTCTGTGCTCTATATTACACTCTCCTCTCTACCCTCTTAAAGTTATGACTTCAGTTTTTATAGCTTTTTTGTGCATGGAGAGAACATATTTGTTTGTTTGTTTCTTATTATACTCTTGAAAGAATGCCTAAAGAATCATGACATGAGCATCAATGAATGTTGAAAGATTAGTTGTGTATAGAGGAAGGCTTGGAATTAGGAAAACCTAGATTCAAATCTACCCTTAGAAGGTTATTAGTTGTGTGGATTTAGCCTGATTACTTAACTTTTATAAAGTTTTCTCATTTGTAAAATGGAAATGATAATCCTAATATAGGTTTATCAGAAGGATCAAATTAAATAATAAATTAAAATAGCTTTAAAACCTTACAGTTCTCTCTCTCTCTCTCTCTCTCTCTCTCTCTCTCTCTCTCTCTCTCTTTCTCTCTCTCTCTCACACACACACACACACACACACACACACACGCACAAACACACACACCAATTTGATAGTTTGAAAGCTACATAGACAGCATAATATAGTGAATATATCAGAAACAGATCTTTCATTTCATTGTTACATGGAATTCTCAGTAAGGCAACTCTTTCTATCAAGGCAGATCAACACCTACTCTGCAATTTATAATCTCAGAGATTTGTCTGGAGTACTGAGAGGCTAAATGACTTCCCCAAAATCACATAGCTAGCACTGTCAGAGGCAGATTTAAACTCAGGTGTTCCTAACTATCAGGCCACTTCTTTATTTACTATGTCAAGTTGCTTAAATGTGGCATCTAAATATTAATAAATGTCTACACACATAAATACTAGTTGTTCAACAAGAGCAATGTTTGATTCAATAGAAGAACATGAAGACTTACAGGCTCTTTAACAATAATGTGTTTCCCATGCATATATTAAATTCATTCATGATTCCTTTGAAAATACAAGGAAAGAAGTAAGACTGTTCCATGAATTTTTGATAAACAAATGAGTGAGACAAAAAGGGAGATATATTTTTGCTAAAGGTATTTGCCACTGTAAAAGTATAGCATCAGAGCAGAATCTAGATATGAGGATATCCCTGTAAAGCAAAAGCAACCTTGAAAGACTGAAAAACTCTGTTTGGTTCAATGGTCTTCAGAGGACCTGTGATTAAGCATATTACCTACCTCTGTGATATGAAGAGATGATAGACTCAAGATGCATAAAGAAACATTTTTTTTCTTGGCATGGCAACAGTATAGAAACATTTTTGCTTGATTATTTTTATTTTTTGCTAGGTTGCTGTTTTTTTTTTTTTTGCCTTTATCTTAGATTTAGTGCAGAGGGGGTAAGGTTGATAAAGGGGTAGAAATAGTCCTGCAAAAATGGAATATTGAATTTATCTAAATGAAATGCATAACTGAGATGAGAAAGTTCAGAAGTAAGCACAAATAAGTGGGGAGGTTTTGAAAATATTGTGTAAAATTTCTTATATATGCTTTAAAAAGCAATCTGTATAAACTAGATATTCTTGGTTTCATATACAATCATGTTTTTGTATTCTACATAGAAATATTATGTTGGTGCTTGATTTTAGAATACAAAATAACATTTTAAAAATAAAAAAGGTCAGAGGCAGCTAGGTGGCACAGTGGATAGAGCTCTGGCCTTGGAATCAGGAGGATCTAATTCAAATCTGGCCTCAGATATTTGACACTAGCTGTGTGACCCTGGGCAAGTCACTTAACTCCAATTGCCTCCCCCAAAAAATAAAAAATAAAAAAAATAAAAAAGTCACACAAAGCACATGGGTGGGATAGAGAATTATGTGTAAGGAATGACAAGTAGGCCAGTATGGCTAAACCATAACATTTGTGAAGAAGGTACAAGCTGTAAGGCAATGGAAAAGATCATAAGGAGGCAAATCATAAAGAATTAAAAATGCCCAAAACAAGGATTTGTATTTGATCTTAGAGGTAATAGAGAGCTAATGAAACTTATTGAGATTAAGAGAGGGTAACAAGTTCATACTTATGCTTTAATTAAAAAAAAGACTTTGGTAGTTTTCTGGAGTATGGATTGGAGTGAGTTAACAGATAAGTCAGAGAGATCATTTAGAAGGAGATGATGCCCTGAATTAAATTGGCAGCTATGTGAAAAAGAGAGAGTGGGACATATGGAAAATGCCTTGTAGAGTTATAAATGACAAGATTTGGCAGCTATATCTATATGGCATGACTGAGAATTAATGGTCAAGGGTTACACCTACCTTACTAACCTAGATGGCTGAAAGAATGGTAGTACCTGTCATTAGTATGGGTATTCAGAAGGGGAGTAGGTTTTGTGGGAAAAATGACTTCTATTTTGGATATATTGAATTTGATATTATTGTAGGTCATTTATTTAGTAATGACCAATAGAGAGTTCACAATGTGTGAATGGAGTTCAAGAGATAGACTAGGGCTAGTTATGTAAATCTGAGAATCATGAGTATAGGTATGATTAAAATTTAATTTTAATTGAAATGAACTGCAGTCGCATTAAAATTGAACTTGTGATGTGATCTAATTTGTTATCCTATTGCTTAAGTATATGTTATAACTTGTCCTATTCATTTGGTTTAATGTGGCCACAGGAAAATCAACACTGAGGTACAAGTATACACCAATGTTCAGATAAATATCATCACTTCCTCTCCTCTGACTCCAGAATTCTTACCAAAAGACATTATAGTTTTGACCCAGTTAGAGATATATCCATGAAGGGACTTGCAGAGATAAGAAGATCTTAAGGAAAAGTCACCAAACACCAGGGAAGCAAGCTCCTAACAATAAGTGTGAAATTTCTAAGAGAGTTCATTCTTTAGCACAAAGTAGAACCTATTTAGAAACATCCACAATGAAAACTAGTCCCAGGAACTGTTCAGCTTTTCATATTACCTCAAGCTAGGGATGACTAAAAGTCAGTCTATATACTATGGATCAGTTGGGATCTAATTTAGCTCTCTTGTTTACTCTATCATTCATTGACCTTCAAGTCTTAGTGAATGTAATGCTTTCTCAATCACTTATATACATCTTATGCAATTATACAAGCCTTGGTACCTTTATTTACCTCCTCTCCCTAATTATTTACTTTATAAACATAATTATCTCATCTTTCCTGAGTGCTTATTACACGAAGGCTACTGTGCTACCCCCCATATCAACTTTGATTCAATGTATGAATTCTACTGACTTTAAGAAAAGTTCAAATGATTTTGGGAAACACTTTTCCTGATTATCAGTTGAAATACTTCTTTCCTTTGAAATATCATATATATATAATTTCTGGCATGATGGATGGGACTAACTATTATATGGGTTTTTGGACACTTCTATTCTAAAACCACATTCTCTTTTCTTTCTACGTAAGCTTCACAAATATTTCGACTTAAGAATCCCATCAGATTATTGCAAACATCAATACAAGTTGATCACATGGGGGCTCAATTTATTTTTATTCTTCTAATTCTAACTAAAGAATGAGAGTGAGTGTTACTATATAATCACTACCACCTTTCAACTTCACACATTGTTCCTGACATCGATGAGAAAGTCATGGAGGTTTGTATTTCTGCTAAATATTTTAAAGAAATGACCTTGTAGTAAGAATCCTACATTATGTAATTTTTTTCATCCTATAATCATGTTCTTCTTTTGAGGAGATATATAAGATAAAGCATTACAAACACTGGAGGAGGTAGACCTGTTCTGATATGGAGGACTCATGGCAAACTCTTGCTAATGTGGTGGGACTGTGGTTACTAAAATTTCTTCTGTGTTGGTGGTAGAACTAGTTGTAAAAACAAAAACTCATGGGGAAAATAAGAGCAGTTGTGCTTAGGTAAATGAAGTGATGAGATGCTTAGGAGAATGCTAAAAACAAACAAAGAAACAAAACAAAACACGATGGGCATTATCATCTGAGGTGACAGTTAAGGCTTATCTGTAGGGGAATTGAGGGATAGTAACATTTTCATTGAATGGAAAAAGGTCATAGATTTAGTTATAAAGTTGAAATTGGTTCCAAACTGATTATCCAGTTCTAAGTAGAGGATGAAAGTGCCTCCTAACTACTTCATTAATATGCATAATTGCCTTTTGTTGTTGTTGTTATTTCTAGATACAGGAATCAAGTATTAAGTACACAATGGGCCCTGGAAAAATAGCAATCCTTTGAATGGGGCCATAATTTATTGTCAATACTATTCACATTATGTTTGTTTGGCATAGCTTTCCTATCAATAGAAATGATTTCTCCTGCCAAGGAAACTTTAGTAAGCTTGATGCAGAACTTTTGGATCAAGACCAATGAAGAGAAATCCTTCAAAGGAACAAGAATACATTGTAATAAAGCAGCTCAAAGTAGAGATATACTTAATATATCACTAAGTAAAGGTAATTTTTACAATGGTAATAATTTTCAGTAAGCCAATCAAATGACTCATATCTTTTCCATTCACTTTTTTTTAGTGGTTGTGGGGTGTGTGTGTGTGTGTGTGTGTGTGCGTGTGTGTGTGTGTCTTTAGAAATCCATTTGGTGAACTGAAATGCAAGAAAACCCAGTGGAAATAATAATTTAGATTAAAAGCTTCTGGTAAATATATATAATTTAGATTTTGATTTAGATTTACCTACTGGGAGAAAATTGAAGCTAATGAAATACATTTATAAGTATTGTACAGTGAAAATAGAAAACGAAAGAGGGGATTTATTTCAATGGTGGATTTGTGTGATTGAGAGATCTTCTCTATTGAGGGACTTAAAACACCTAAATATTTATTGAAGTCAATCTAATTTTCAGGGTGTTGGCCAGTGCAATAAAATGTAACGAGTGTATCACTTAGGCAAAAGGGGGAAAAGATTAATCCCAAGAATTTGCCTCAGATTTTTGGAGGAGGTGGAAATCTAACCTGAGGGAGAAAATCATTTGGTCAAAGAGTCTATAGTGAAAAATAACAAATAGATGCATCCCTATATAACTAAGAGACAGGCTACTCCCCTTTCTGTCTGTTCCCAAAGTAATCTATATAGAAAGAAAGAAAGACAAACCTCTAATGTGCATTGAGCTCCTCAGAAATCATCTGGATACATCAAAAATGTCAGTGAATAAGGGAAGAATTCATTGTTCTTGGGAGGAAATCACTGATTTGCAAATCATTCTCATGGGTCCAATTGCTCCATATGGTAAGTTGGTTGGGGAAAGGCAGTAAAAGGGCAGGACTTGGCAGGGAAAGACACATTTTCAATCATTTTAAAGGGCTTCAGGGAGAGTTGGGGGAATAGGGTAAAAAAAGAGGAGAGATTGAACTGGAACTGACACTTTCTTTAAAATAGGAGGAAGTCTCTAGGTGTCTTAAAGTTTGCAAAATGTTCTTGGATTTTCATAAAATGAAACTAGCATTGAACTATAGTAATGATCTTTTCCTCTTTGTCTTTGTTATTAGCCTCTGCATGGGATACTAATGGATTCCAGATTACAAAAATGTCTGCTTCTTACTTCCAAGAACAGTTCATGGAGTCTCTTTTCCCTTTCCTTTTCCAGTGCTGTTTCTGGCTCTTGGACTTCTAAACCATGCTGTCTCATGCATCAATTTCCCTCTGTCTTTGGGGCTGCCTCACTATCCAATCATCCCTTCAGCTTTATAAATCTGGAATATCTCTAAGACCCATCTCCTCCCATTGGTGAGTTCCTTCTGATGTATCCATTTTGTGGAGGAGCCTAGACTTGTTGTTATTCCTCTCCCAGTCTTATTCCTGTTTTCTGAAATTCAAAAGCATTCCTTTAGCACTAGGTATCCTCCTATCCTGTTGTACAACAAGCTTTTCTGTGTGTTGCTTTTCTTTTTGTTTTTATTTGTATTGCCAGTGATTAACACAGTGCATGGAATATGGTAGACACTTAATAAAGATTTATTTCCTTCCTTCCTTCTCTTTGCCTTCGTAGGTTCATCTTTATAGAAAAGAAAATGGAGGGGTGCCATAGGATTCTGAAAAAGGTGGCTCCATTAAAATAGATTAAAGTGATTTGAGGACAAGTGAGGGAAGGAAGGAAAGAAATTCCTAGAAGAATGTGTACAAAAGAGAAGAGAATTTATAGTGAGGATAGAAGAAGAGTTCAATTGTTCCACTGGACATTTTTAAAGCAAACATGCGTAATTTAAGAAAGTAAACATTGATAAGTTAATAGAGAAGTATAAGATGAACTCAAAGAGAGCCCCCAACTCAATGAAAACTATTATTAGCAGTATTGTCTTTCTTTGTGTAAGGGTGGTGATCAGGGCAGTTATAGATCTATATGAATTCTTTAACCAACCTGATGATTCTAATTACAGAGTATAAAGCATCACTTAGAGGCAAGTAAAGGACACCACCTCATAGAACATGGGCATTCCTCCTGGCATCATACTGATTAGGTTTCTCACTTTTCTGATGTTCACAATAATTGTCTGACTAAAAATCAGCTACCCTTTTCTGCAGAGATAAAAGTGAGCTATTTGGTCTCTTTCAGAATATTTCAGTACATCCTTTTTGCCCTCATGTCATTTCCTTGAATATAGCCTTCTAATGTGTGTTCCAGGAACAATTGAAAGAGACTGATAACAAAAACACATGGTTGTGATAGGCATATGCTTACTCATGGATTGAAAAGAAATTTTGAGAGCAGACTTTCCAAGTTTAACAGATGGTGGCATCTGAGCACTGAGAGGTTTCTTAAATGAGTACATGACATAAGAGGAAGTCACAACTCTGGGAGCTGCCTCATGGGAATCCCAAGATTGGGAATTCTGAACTTTTAATAATTCAGATGTGGAATCTTGGGATAATAAGATCATATCTTTAGAGCTGAAGGTGACTTTAGAGGTTATATAGACCAAAATTCTTATAGATGAAGAAAATGAGGTACAGAGGATGAAAATATTTGTCCACTTTCACATAGGTATTAAGTATTAGAGTCAAAATTTAAACCCTAGTACAGTAGAAAAGATATTGCTTCTTTTGCAGCCCCCAAAATATGTTTCATTTTCCAAAAAAGAAGAAACCAGAGTGTTCCCTTCTGAATTTGGAAGGAATTATGTATCAAGTGCTCAAGGACAAACAGATGATAAAAGCCTAGCTTAAATTTGAACAAAGTTCTCTGATTCCTAATCTAATATTCTTCCTCTTATAGCATGATACCTTAATATCTTAAATATGCATAATAATTTAGGGTTACTAAATTTCACAGATTTTCATATGATCTTTAAAATAATGAAATGAGACTGTAAAAGTTTTAGTGACTTGCTGAAGATCATAAAGTTAGCAAGTGGCAGAACATATATGAACCAAGTTTTTCTTGGCACCAAGCTTAGAGATCTTTCCAAGTATTACATTGTTTCTGTTTACAGATAATTACCTAAAAAGTTTAATAAATTAGATTATATTTTCCTTGATTTCAGAAGAATTGATGTCATCATCATCATTCTCTACCTAGCCTTTTTTTTAGCTCCAATACCAAAGACTTCTTAGACTTTTTCTGCAAAGCATTAGCTGACTGCTCTGAAATGAAAGAGATTTCTCACTCTTCTAATGTCTTTGAGTACATATTATGTGTACCACTAATTTTCCAACCACAAATTATTTAGTGGCATAATGGATTGAGAGTTATCCCTATCTGACTGTTTTTTTATGATGTTGTTATGTGACTACTAACCCAAAGAACATTTTATAAATGTTCACCTCTCTCATTTTTCTGGGATTAAATATTAGTAATGTTCTTGGAGGTTTGGTGTGAATATGATTGTACTTCTAATTTTTCATCTAAAATAAACTCTTGAAGGCAGCAGAAGAGGTAACCATGTAGACCTTGGAGGTCAATACATTGCTCCTAGGCTTTAAATGTGCTAAATATTGTACCAGAGTAATACTGCCTGTTAATACTTCCTGTAAGTACAATTAGTTGAAGTAAGAGGCAGCATCATAGATAAAGAGAGATGACCTTGAAATGAGAAGGATCTGGATTCAACTACCACATCTGACCAATGCTGACTGTGTGACCCTGCTCAAGTCATTTAACTTCTAAGTTCTCTAAGCACTAAGACTTTTAGTTTCAAAGAAGGTGTTGACATTCATTGGTAGAAATAGTCTTATCTGGGAGTTCCCTAAACTGATGAATTCAATCTCCATATAACATGGGATTAACACAATACTTTGGTATAACTTCATCTTTGACTTGGAAGTCTTACTTAGTTCTATTTAGGACTCATGATAATGGGTTTAGAGTTAGGCAGAACCAATGCAGGTTTAAACTGCCTCCCTGAAAAAATGTCATATTTTATATCAATTATTCTAATATTATGTGAGTGGCATGTTTCAATAGAGGCAAATTTTCCATTTGGGCAACAAACACTTTCATATTCACACTATGCTTGGATCTCTTGTATATACTTGTAGTACATGACTAAGCTATAAGTATAAAACAAAAGCAAAAGCTTTGTTCTTATTAATAATTATAATGTAAGTCTTACAAGTACTTTCCAGTGGCTTATTCAATAATCACCGAATCAATACTGAGTTGGTTTTTGTACCCATTTTGACATTTTAACACAAACTTTTTTTTGCAAATCTGACAGTTGTGATTTTTTTGTATTTGTAGAGTTTTTGAATAGCACTAAATATGAATGACATAAAGTACATAAATATGTAACTGATTTATATTTGGAGGGATCATTAGTGTTTTCATCTTTTGAAAATAACTACGTGATGCCTTCTGTTAATCAAAGTAAGATCAGGGTAGCATCAGAGAGGAAATGAATAAAGTATTCTGCTGGCAATTCATGCACCACTGAGAAACATATGAGTCAAGGATAATTTATTCTACCCAACCCTGCCATTTTTCAGTTTTGTAGAAAAGTTGGTGTTTCAGTCACTTTCCATAAGGAAATTGTACAGAAGCCTTCTATTTTGTATTTTTTCCTCCAACTTGTGATTTTATTTTGTATTATTTTGACTATATAGATTATCAAACATTTTATATATCCTTATTTGGGGTTGCTTTCTTTTTTTTTACTCTAATTAGTTTGCTTTTCAGAACTGTTATATAATTTTTAAATTGTTACTGAATTGTTCACTTTGTTTTTTGAGTTGCTTTAACTTTCAGCTTAATCTTTTGTCTTTCAATTTCAATTGTTAAGATCATCAATAATTTTGGATATACTTTTGTTTTCTGAATTTTATTTCATTCTTTTTGATGCTTTATCTGGGCCTGTAGCATTCAAATTTTCTTCTGCACATATGAGTTAGATATAATTATAATCTGCAAATATCTTCATATTGCTCCAGGTCTTCATTAGTTTTCTTAAGCTCTTTTGGCCATACTGGTATTTGATACCTGTTTTTTATGAGTACGCTTAAATAATTCCACCACTCTTCTGGTACTATTGTCAGTCAATAAAAATTTAGTCAATAAACATTTATTAATTATCAACTATGTGCCAAGCACTATGTTCAGTGTTAGGGATAAAAATATGGAAAACATTGATCATCCATGACCTCAATGAACTTACAATATAATGAGGAATGACAACTTACAAAAGGAAGCTGAAGAACAGGGGGCAGGAGTTGCTGAGGAAACGTACTCTGTGAGGAGACATAATGGAGAAATCTAGAGAAAATGTATTTGTAGCGAGAACTACAGCATATACTGTTGTTTGCAGGTCCTGACTATGTCAAATATTATAGTAGAATGTGTTCATTCATGATAATTATAACAGATACTAGTTTTTAAAATTCATTATATTTTTGAAAAGCTTTTTTCCCCCTTACTTGGCTTTGTACCAACAAACTCAAAAAGGGCTTTTCAATATTCTATTTTAAGTACATTTATCACTCTCTTAAAAAACATCTGAGACACTGACTTTTTTGTTTTGTTGTGTTTTCTGTCATCACTATTAGGCAATAGCACTTCTGCTTTCTATGTTAAATAGAGATTGGAAATGGCTTCAAGAACTTCAGCTTTTCCATCTTCAGATTAAGTAACTTCACATTTCTCTTCTTCTTTCATCTATTCAGGGTTTAGGATTTTAGTTATTACATTGACCTGGCATTGATCTGCAGTGTATAGTTGTATAACTTGGAGCTGATGATATAGTTGACAAAAATATGAAAATCTTTGCTATAACAAGATTTATTTTAAGTTTGTTATGAGATCCTGCTGCCATATAATAAAGATACTCAAACCTCCAATCATTTGCACACAAATTCATGGTTTGTTCACTTTGGTGGTTGAATTATTTATACTGAAACATTGCCAACTGGTAGAATAATATTATTTCTGGTGTTTTCTGATGGATGTTTTTTTCTTCTCATGTTATTAGAACATGGTATTCCACTTGTTTACCTTTCCTTCAAGTCAAGCTGAACATCATGACAGTTCCACCTAGAGGCAACCTGTAACTCTATGCCACCTCATCTATTTGTTAGTTTCATAGCTAGCTAGCTGGTATGTTGGAAAGAACACTATCCCTGGAGTCAGGAAGACCTAATTACAAATTTGGATTTAGATACTCATTAAGTATGTAATATCGGGCAAGTCATTCAACCTTTGCCTGCCTCAAGTTTTCTCATCTGTAGGACTATTGTGAGATGGTGTTTATAAATTGATATATAAATGGAAGAAATTAAAGTCATGAGTAGTCCTACAACATTAGCTAGGGCATGAGTACTATGTAGCTCAGAAACTAAATGATGAATTATTTGGCCATTATAAATAATAAAGTATCAAAGATGAGACAGATAATCTGACATATTTTTGGCAGATTAAAGCATACTATTTTCACTTCTTTATGTTTTTCATCTATTTTCTTTCACAGCATGACCAACATGGAAGTATTCCCTGCATAACCACACATGTACAATTCCCTGCATAACCGCACATGTACAATCTATATCAAATTGCATGCCATCTCAGGGAGAGGGGAGGGAAGGGAGAGCTGAAACCCAGAATCCAAAATTTCAAAAATGTTAAAAATTGTTTTCACATGCAACTGGGGAAAAATAAGATGTTATATAAAACTACTTCCAATGTTCAGGCATAATGGACTGCTACAGGGGAGGCTGAAGCTCATTGATTGTTTATGCTTAAGAGTTCGGAGCTGCAATGGGCTAAGCCTATCTGGTATCCAAGTTCAGTACAACGAAAGAACAATATACAAGGGCATGTTGGTAAATGTTTAACATCTGTCTTTTGAAAAAAAGTATCAAAAATCTACTTTTAAGTTTAATCAGCATAATTAATCATTCCAGCATTTTCTTTTTTTCTTTATTAATTTATTTTTAGTTTTCAACATTCACTTCCACAAGATTTTGAGTTCCAATTTTTCTCCCCATCTCTCCCCTCCCCCACCCCAAGGTGGCATTCATTCTGAATACTTCTTCCCCTAATCTGCCCTCCCTTCTATCACCTCCTTCCCTTATCTTATCTCCTTCTTTTTCTATTTCCTGTAAGGCAGGATAGATTTCTAGAACCCATTGCCTATATATCTTATTTCCCAGTTGCATGTGAAAACAATTTCCAACATTTTAATTTGACATTTTAAAAACATTCAAATCATTTTATTTTGAATCCCCCAGCCATCTATTTCTGATTTTTTTTTACTTTTTTATAAAGTTTTTTCCCTCCCCCCCAAGATAGTGTGCATTCTGAATACCCCTTCCCCTAATCTGCCTTCCACTTATCTCTCCCCCTCTTCTCTTATCCCCTTCCCCTTCAGTTTTCCAATAAGGTAGGATAAATTTCTATGCCCCATTTCCTGTATATCTTATTTCCCAGTTGCATGTGAAAACATTTTTTTTAACATTTGTTTTTAAAACTTTGGGCTCCAAATTTTCTCCCTTCCTCCCTCCGCACCCACCCTCATTGAGAAGGCAAGCAACTCGATACAGGTTATACATGTGTAGTCATGCAAAACACTTACATAGTCTGATTATTTTTTTTAATTGTGTGTGTATGTTGTAAGCATAGACATTTTGTGTAGTACTTTAAGAAATGAGCCTCTTAATTAAGAAAATTAATTATTAGAACCACAAAAATAATCATTTTGACAGCATATATATATTAAAACTATCTCCTCTTTACCTGTGTTACATATTTGAGAGGTAACATGTTTTAGTAACTTAAATGTTAGACTTGGAGTTAGGAAAATCTGTTTTTAAATCTTACCTAGACAAGTCACTTTATCTGAACCTCAGTTTTCTCATCTGTAAGATAGGGATAACAGTACCTATCATGGACATAAGTATAGAGAAGCTGAAATGAGAGACTATATGTAAAGTGCTTTGTAGAATTTAAAGTTCAGTTTAAGTGTCAGTTACTATTATTTCAAGTAATTTGCCCTTAAATCATTCAAATGACAAGATTTCATCATGACTGCTGAGAACTTTTTGATCCCCTTTTATCATACTTAACAATAGCTGAGAACCTATCTGCTTTCTAGTTATTAGCAGTCATTGTAAATGATCATATTAGGGTTTCTAACACTTTAGTAAGTTATTTATCTCTCTACTCCTCTCCAGAAACACATGAATAATAATATTTTTAACCATGGAAAACACTGTTGTTTTTACCATTGCTTTTTTTTTAGTATTAAGAGTAAAAATAATTTATAAAAAATGAAATAAAAGCTAACCTTGGACCTAAAAATAAATTGACCCTAGATCTATAATTTAGGGAGAGATGATAATGGATTTTCAAGGCATGAAGATTTCAATGCCATGAATTCTTTAAAAATGAATTTGAACCCATCAGAGAGATTCACCTATCATTCACACTAAGCTGAACTGTTAATTTTCAGGGACAAATGCACCTGTGGAAAAAGAAATCATACCCTTAAATTTTATTATTCACTGACAAGACCACATACTGCTTTGTCCCTGTTGTTAATACAGAAATCAGAGGGTGTAAATCTCTTCATCTTCCTGTCAGCACTTCTGGCCAGGGTGTTAATGGCCTGTAGCCAGGATGTTGAGCAGGCTCCCAGCCAATCAGCAATGAAATCATTTAATCTTCTTCTCAAACAGGAGAGAGAGAGAGAGAGAGAGAGAGAGAGAGAGAGAGAGAGAGAGAGAGAGAGA
>NW_020954569.1:71664522-71685889 GCF_900497805.2 Vombatus ursinus | reverse complement strand
AAGAAGAAGAAGAAGAAGAAGAAGAAGAAGAAGAAGAAGAAGAAGAAAAATTAAGGGAGAAGGAAGTGAAGGGAAGGGAGAGTTAAGGGAAAGAAAAAATGGTTATGGAACATATTTTCAAATATGTTCAAGTAGGAACATATTTTCAAATCCCCAATTAAAACAATGAATATTGAGAATTATTCCTAAGTGATCTGAAGCAGGTAGGGGAAAATAGCTTATCTTGTTTATCAAATAACAAAGACGTTTCACTGTTTTATATGTGCATCAGTACATTTTAAAGTTAATTTCTTTTCAAAAGGAAACTGCATTTTGTATGAACAATTGAAGCTATTTACTCACTCTCTCTAGTCCTCTACATATAACACACCAGTAAAGACCCTTGAAGGAAGCACTTGTCTTAACATAAAGACATTCAAATTAACAAAAGTTCAGTCTAGCACAGGAAATCTTAAAGGTACTGTGTGGCTAGTTAAAATAAGAAATAACTCAGTATATTTTTAAACCTAACAGACTAGAGAGGTTATGGCATGGATTCTCAACACTTTGAGACATTAAATAAGACAATTAAGGTAATATTATAGTATCATGAATTTTTTAAGATCCAGACCTGTGTTTCATTAGTGTTAGGAACAGCTACCTGGTGAGGAATCTCCTTTCTTCCCATATAGATCGATACTAGTTTTGTAGTTTATATTCTTAGACTTTAGTGACTTGCCCAGGGTTATATCATCTGTTTGTGTCAGAGTAGGGCTTGACTTCTAGCTATCTTGATTCCAGATCTACCCTGTCCACTTTGTTGTTGTCGTTCATTTGTTTCAGTTACATCCGATTCTTCCTGACCCCATTTGGGGTTTTCTCAGCAAAGATAATGGAGTGGTTTATTTTCCAGCCCATTTGACAGATGAAGAAGCTAAACTAAACGGGGTTAAGTGACTTGTCCAAGGTCACATAGCTAGTTCATGTCTGAGGCCATATTTGAACTCAGGAAGATGAATCTTCCTGAATTCAGGACTGGCACTCTATCCATTGTTCCATGTGGCTGCTCCATTCTATCCACAAAGTCATGATAAAAGTCCTTAATGCACATACATATATACATACATGTGCATATATGTATATGCATATGTATATGTACATGTTGAATAAAATAATCATGTCATATTATCACCATTAAAGGATATCCAAATAAAACATTGGAAAGTCTAAATAATTTATTTAAAGATTTTTTTTTTAACCAGGAGCAATGGAGGAGAGAACAACTTTTGATTTACACATGGTAGTTTTGAAGGACAAGAACCTGACAGAAAACAAAAGTCTCTGAAGCAGAAACTCAGCATATCCATCTGAGGCCTATTATTCCTCTCACCATCAGTTATTTGGACTGTTTTCAAAGGAGAGAAAATGCAATATGATTTTTTAAAAAGAACAAATGATAGAATCTATATGCACACATATATATGTATATACACACATATATATACACACATATATCCTTTATTTTGGTAAATGAACAATGCTCTTATTTTGTTTAAAATTGTTAATGAATTTTCCTTATTAAGAAAGAGTCTTTGCACTTAGGGAAGGTGGATGGGACTACATTAATTAGACTCTGCAAATGAAGACTTGAAAAGCTTAGTTTCAGGCACAAAAAAAGAAAAACAAATTAAGAGATCCAAAAATTGTTGTTGTTGTTGTTGTTGCTTTTAATCTAATATTAGGCTTGTAGTTTTGTTCACAATTGTCCTGATTTTCCTACTAACCACCTGACCTCAATACTTGACTTCCCTGAAAAACATTCACTGACCCATTGGGTCATAGCCCCATGGCTCTATTGTCCCCTATATCCAGAGAACAAAGAAGATCTTTCATAAGGCTTTGCCTCCTCATGGTCTAATAAAACAGCATTTTCTTCTGAATTAACCTGTTCATCTGTGAATCACCTCATCTATTTGGATCTTTGGAATTGGGGGTTGGGGTAGGACTGAAGAGAGAAGAAAATGAATTCCCAGGGAGACTTTAGCAATAACCAAAAAAGCAAGCTTATGAAATTGCTATCAGGACTGCCACCTACTTTCCTTTAGGACCAACATGATTTCAACAGGAGTAGTGAGCAAACAATCCTATACTGTCTGGTAAGTCAATGACTATACTTTTAGGTGTCCCAATAGCATTGTTCCCTCTGAAATACTATATATATCACATAACTGATGTGTCACTACAAAGATACCTTTTTTCTTCATAAACAGACCACATTTTTACATCAATATGAAAACTCTCCTTTTCGTTATCCTGCCCCAACAGAAGTGAATGCTTCTCCCATGTCATACGTTAGGGAAAACTCAATCAGACATTCTTTAATTCTTTGACTCCTAGTTCAAGCAACAGCTGCATTAAGCACATCATTGGCCTCAATTGCTAGTGCCCTTCTTCCCAAAATGCCTTGTAAAGTAACTATTTTGTATTTATTCATTTAATGTGTAAGCTGTATTCTTATGAAGGTATTTGTTTTCTTCCCATTACAAGGTGGCTAGCTCTTTGTGAGTAAATATCATTTCCTTCTTTGTACTTGTATGCACAGTACTTAGTGCAGTATATGACACTCAGTAGGTGCTTAAAAATGCTCTCATCTGGACAATTATTGACTCTACTTCTTTTCCTCAACTTGAACTACAATAGAGACAATATATTATATATAGACAGACAGACAGATAGATAGATAGATAAAATGAAATGAATGATGAATAAACAAATTATTTTTGTCAAAATCCTTGCTAGTCAAATTGTAGCAATCTAGTGTTCTTATAATGGGCATTTTTCTCATTAAGTGAAAGTTAAAGTGCTCAATAGAGAGGTAGACTAAAAAATGTTTTCATAATCAATGATAGGTAGGCCCAGGATCCTAGGCCTAAAACTGCTTATCTTTTCCTTTCAGTACTAGCTTTTCACACCAAGAATTAAGGGAGAATGATGAAGACAAAGACTTGACCCAATACCTGTAAGAGGCTTCTAAGTTTTATTGCTTGGGAGGAGAACTGTGGGAGGGAGCTATGGTTAGCTAAATAGTGAATTTTTTGTGAAAACTTTCAGAATTCAACTTCTTGGACTGCAAATGTCACCAAAATGCCCTTGGGATTGTTGACCTACCTATATGTCAGATTTTTTTTTTAAATAATAGGTAAATGAAATGTCAAAGAAGTCCTGGACAGTCAGAGCAGGAGTGTCCTGGGAAATATTTAACAAATGGCTTCCCCCACCAAATCTATGCATGACAGACTTTTAAGTTTAATCTGCATTATTAACATTTTTCTCCATCACTTTCTTAAGTTTAGACAATCAACAAAACAATAAATAAAGATCTGATTTGTAGCATTTGCTAATTGGTGAAGTATAAATGCTGTCACTGGAAATTTTTAAATGGAACAGATTCCAGAATACCCAGAGTCACAGGGCATGAAAATATCTTTCTCAATAAAAATAAGATTAATATTTCTGAAACCAAGTCATACAATAATCTTAGTTTTTGTAGATCACCTGAGTTATAAGGCAAAATGCTATAGCCAAAGAAAGGTTCAGCAGCTACAAACTGAGGTGCTATGTCCAAAAATTGAGCTTGAGCCAGTGTCAGAGAGAACAAAGAATAGCCAAGATATCTATGCTACAGATTTTGAGCTCTATTTCTGTATGATCCCTACAATCTCACTTCATATGACTGATAAGAAAAGAAGAAATAATTTTGAGAAAATACATATTTTTCAGAGCTTCCTGACAGTGTACATTGTGTCACAGTGTTGTGGAATGCATAAACTATTATTTTAATCTTTGTCTCTCTTGACACTTTTAACCTGCCTATTACCTCCAAATGTAAACATTTTAAACAGAAAATATTTTCCCCTTGATACTCTACATTTTTTAGAAGAATATATAATGACCTCTGCTACTCAGGGAATGATTTCATTGGATATTCAAGATGTTCTCTCCTGTAAATCATTCAAATCTGAACTGCCGTTAAAGGTTTAATGACCACATGACATATTTTACCATCAGGAATTGAGAGTTCTGACCATCTCTTGGATTATCTAAGGTCATTAGTGGTTGCAGTGGTTTAGTAACAAGGTATTTTTTTCCCACCTTTCCTGAGCTGGATTTTTAAAAAATGAAGTCCCAAGTCTAGCTCTGAAAGATTGTGCAAAGAAAGTTATGAAATGGGCAAAAGCATCCTCTAAATGGCATTTAAAATAGAGAAAAGAAACGCAGACTAGTGTCAGAGTGGAATTTGAGAAAACCATCCCAGAGTAACAGATCAATAAACAATAAATTGCTGGGTTCAGCAGGGCACAGATTAAGGTAGGAGAAATAAATACACATTCATTTCATTTTAATTTATGTTCTCTATTGCCTACATGGTCTGGAATTTTTTCAAAATCAGTCATTAACTGTTTTGGTCTTTTCACCTCTGGACAGGTGGACAGATAGCATAAGCTAGTGGAAATAAGAGATTCTCCATGAAGAATTACCCAGGAGATCTTGGGGCTATCTAACCTCTGTGCTACAGCATAATTTCTTTGCCTACAGTTCCAATTTGGAGAGAAAAAGCTTCAGAAGACATTGCAGTCGGCTCTGACAAGGCTTAGCTCTTTTCTTCTTGAAAATGATAGCAGTGCCAACAGAAGCCCAAATCTGAAACATGCACATGCCTCCTAGGGTTTATAAGGGCTGAGTACCACAGCCTTGTTATGAATGCTTTACTACCAATTTCAAATATATCAAGGGTAGCCTTCGGCACCAATCAGTAACATAAATATTTTATACTGTAGCATGTCTCACTCCAAGTTTAGTTTTTATCAATAGCCAAGGATGGGTTACATGAGACTGTGGTTCTCCCATATATTCCTCACCATTATGTTTTCTGTATGCATTTCTTTCTGTTTTATGAGTGTATAGAGAATATTATGTTCAATGTTTGCATTTCACAGCTCCATATATCAGAAGAAGACAGAGATAGATTGTAACCATACTAAATTTGTTTGGTTAAAAAAAGAGAAAGAAAGAAAAGAAAAGAAAGAAAGGTACATTTCAGGGCTGCTTTGGTGTCCTGGACAAGGCAATAAACTTCAGAAGACAATTTTGTGACTTTTTATTGAACCTAGCTAGAATTGACAATGTCTTATCTCAGAAAAAAATCAACATTCTTTCATTCTTCACAATTAAAGGGTATGTGTGTAGTAGCAATAAGTCTTCACAATGAATAAAATGGTGGTGGAGGGGGGAAGGGATTGGACAGAGTATTTAGCCAGAAAAATATTTGGTTAAATAAAAACTAAAATTTTCTAAATGAGAAATACCTGGAATAAAGTAATTAAAGACCTGATATAAATAAGCTCAAAGTAAATTGAAAATTAAAAAAATGTAAGAATAATATACAATATTCATTTTAATATAGATCAAATCCTGTTATTATAAACAACAAGGGACTTGACAGGTTCTTTGTTGTACTAAAATTGCACAGATCTAGCTATTAGTTGAAGACCACTGACTAATACTTTAAAACATTTTACGCTATAAATAGCCTTATAATGGTGGCATTCTTGTTAACATTTTTCAATATATTTTAAAAGTTAGACAGCCTAAGTAAATTACATAGAGATAGATCTTATCTGTATAATGTATAATTTTATTCACAGGTATATGTATACATGTATACATACACAAATATGAGTGTGTATAAATATGCACATTGTGCATGTGTGCATTTATGCATGTATGCATGTGTGTATATGTATACATGCATGTATGATGGGACCTGTGATTTTGCTATTATAGGAAATTTTACCAATGCAAGAAAGTACCTGCTCTGCAACTTATAGTCTTAGAGAGTAGAAAGTTGCCTGTGGTATTGAAAGTTAAAATTACTTTTCCAGGGTTATAGAGCCAGAATTTGTCAAAGGCAAGATTTAAATAGCAGTCATGTTTACTAGGAGGACAGCCCTGTAGTTTTCTAACCACTCTACCTTATTCTTTCTCAATGCAGCCTAAGGTCGTATTAGGATTTGGGAGAGTGGGGCAATCAGGGTAAAATTTTTTTCTCCATCTCCCTTACCCTCTCCATTCTTCCCTCTCCTCTCCCTCCTCTCCCTCCTCTTTCTCTCTCTCTCTCTCTGTCTCTCTGTATATATGTGTGTATATATATATATATATATATATGTTTGTGTGTGTGTGTTGCTTTACCTCTCTGAGAGTCAATTTCCTCATCTATAAAATTTCAACAATAATGATACCCATAACGACTACCTCACTGTGGCAAAAATGAAATAATGCATGTAAAATACTTGACAATCCTTAAAGCAACATATCTCTCATTATTAGCCTATTGGGATCCTATTGAAACCTAATTCTATCCATTAATAATAGTGATCCTACCTTGTTCTCTGTCACCTGCTTATCTGAAAAGCATCCCATAAATATTTTCAACCTAGTCACTGGTGAAATGTGCATTAGCTCAGACCTGATCCCTGGCATCCCTGCACTAGAGTTGACTATCCAGGCTGACATAGATTAATTAACTACTACTTAGATCCAGTCTTTAAATAAATTCCTAATTCATCTTATTGTACCATCATTGACCCCATATATGGTCAATAAATCTATTAAAAAACATTTATTAAGCACTGGCTATGTGCCAAACACTGCGCAGTACAGAGGATAAAAGGGGAAAAAAGAAATAATCCCTGCCCTCTAGAAGCTAACATTCCACTGGGGGACCTTGTATCATGAGAGACAATGATTAATGCCCTGCTGAAATTCAGGTATGCTATTTCAAATGAATTCCATACTCTGCAGTGCCTTTAGTGACCTTGTCAAAAAAAGGAAATGATCTTAGTCTAACATAAACAATCCTTGATGATATTTCAGATGACTAGGATTCTACCACTTACTATTATAACCTTCAACAAATCCATTCAAATTCCTAGATTTTAGTGTCCTGGTTGTAAAATGAGGGGGTTGGACAATTAGAGATCTATGACATGTTACATGTATGTGTGTATGTGTGTGTGTTTGTGTGTGTTTGTGTGATAGACTCCTTAGCAGTTTAGTTATGTCTATGGACCCTGTCTCAGAATATTTTTTAAATGTATAAAGTAAATGTATAAAGAATTGCAATGGAAGTTAAGTATTTTGAAAAAGTTATCAAACCATTAAAAAATCATGGCTCTCAGGTTGAAAATCCAAGAACTAGATAGACTTTAAGATTCATTTTAGCTCTAATTCTATGGTCCTGAATATTCACAAACTATCCCTATGATACTCAGTTTTAGAATTTGTCAGGAATATCATGTAAACTAAGTGGCTCATAGCTGGAAGAATATTCTCTGATTCCTCTCTTTTTGAAAGCATGGCATCACATATGCCTGCTTCAAATCCTGTGGTACCTAGCTCCTTCCTAACAATATTTTTTTCAATATCACCAACAGTATTTTGGAAGTCATATCCACAAATTATTTTAGTATGTTGTGATATACTTCATCTGGGCTTGTTGAATTCATTGGGAAGAGTTGAGTGGTCTCCTGCCTTCTCTTTACCTATCCTGTGTGACCTTGGGGAAATAAGTGAACTTTTCTGTGTCTCAGTTTCTTCATTTATAAAAGGAGGGTTTTGAACAAGGTAAACAGATTAGTGCTGGATCTGGACCCAAAAAGATTTGAATTCAAATCTCACCTAACACACTTACTAACTGTGATCATGGAAATCACTAAAATTCTCTAGGCCTCAGTTTCTTCAGCCATAAACTGAAAGCACTAAATTCAATGACATTTAAGGTGAGTTTTAGATATAAATATATTATCCTATCTCTATGTGGTTTCTAAGGTCTCCTCCAGTTCTATATGTATGATCCTATTTGTTGAGGGAGACAAAAAGGGTCTGTAATATTTTCTAACTATAATATAGGAAATGAGCTATCTGGAAGCTTTGTAACCTTTATAATCTATACATTTTTAGGGTCAGAAGAGCAAATACACATTTATTAATCATAACTGTGATTATGAATGGAATAAAATCTCCAATAAAACAGAAGCAGATAGCAGAGTGGACCAAAAACCAGAATCCTACAACATGTTGTTGACAAGAAAGACACTTGAAGCAGAGAAACATACAGAATAAAGGTAAAAGTCTGAAGCAGAATCTGCTTCAGGTGAAATAAAAAAAAAATGAGGATAGCAATCCTGATCTCAGACAAAATGAAAGCTCCTTCCACTCTGGGAGCAGAACTCAAATTTAAAAGAAAGGAATAAAGGCCAAAAAGATGAGCAAAAATAATCAAAAAAAGAAATCTGATCATAGAAAGTTATAATGGTGACTGAGAAGATCAAGACGCAAACTCAGAAGAGGACAACAATGTCAAAACACCTACAGGCAAAACCCCAAAGAAAAATGGAAAATAGTCTCAAGGCCAGAAAGAACTCATGTAAGAACTCAAAAAGGAGCTTAAAAAACATAAGAGAAGTAGAAGAAAAAATTGGGGAAAGAAATGAGAGTGATGCAAGAATCAACAGCTTGAAAAAAGAAAACAACTGCTTGTAAAGGAGAATTGGTCAAATGGAAAATGAGATACAAAAATACGCTGAAGAAAACAACTCCTTAAAAAGTACTATTGGCCAAATAGAAAAGAAAGTACAAAAGCTAATTTGCAGAAAACAACTCCTTAAAAGTTAGAATTGGGCACATGGAAGCTAATAACTGTATGAGACATCAAGAATCTATAAAACAATTTCAAAATAATGGAAAAAAAGAAGAAAATGTAAAATACCACATGAGAAAAAAAACTGACCTGGAAAATAGATCCAGGCAAGACAATGTCAGAATCATTGAACTACCTGAAAGTCATAATGAAAAGGAAGATCTTGACAGCATCTTTCAATAAATTATTAAGAAAAACTGCCCTGATATCCTGAAACTAAAGAGCAAAATAGGCATTGAAAGAATCCACTGATCACTTTAGGAAAGAGATCCCAAAATAAAAACTCCGAGGAATATTATATCCAAATTTCAGCACTATCAGCTCAAGGAAAAACAATATTGCAAGTGGCCAGAAAGAAACAATTCAAATAAAGGGAAACCACAATCAGGATTACACAGGACTTAACAGCTGCCACATTAAAAGATCAGAGGTCATAGAACATGACATTCTGGAAGGCAAAGGAGCTAGGACTACAACCAAGAATAACTAACCTGGCAAAATTAAGCATAATACATTAAGGGAAAAATGGTTATTCAATGAAATAGAAGGATTTCAAACTTTATAAGGGGAAGACTAGAATTGAAAAAAATTGATCTCCAATATCAAGACCCAGGAAAAGGCTAAAAGGAAATAAAACATAAGGGATTCAATAGAGCTAAATTGTTTACATCCCTATATAGGGAGATGATACTTGTAATTCTTTAAAAATTGTATCACTAAATGTGCTAGAAGGAAAATATGTAGACAAAGGATACAGATATAAGGTTAATTTAAGGGACTGACATAAAAATGGGATGAGAGAGAGAGGAGAAAGAGAAGCATGCTGAGTGCAGAAGGAAGGGAGAGGTAGAATGTGATAAATTAATTCACATGAAGAGGCATGAAATATTTATTACAGTAGGGGGAAGATGGGAGGGTGGGCAGTGGGCATATCTTGAACCTTACTCTCATCAGTATTGGCTCAAGGAAGAAATAATATACACAATCAGTTGAATATAGAAACCTATCTTCCCTGACAGGCAAGTAGGAGGGGAGGAGATTAAGTAAAAGGGGTGGGGATGAGTGACAGAAGGGAGGGCAGACCAGGGAAGTATCAGACAGAAGCAACACACCATCAAGGAGGGAAAAGGCAAAAGAAGAGAGAGAACAAACAGCAGGAAAATAAGATGGAGGCAAATACACATTTGTTAATCATAACTGTGATTATGAATGGAATAAACTCTCCAATAAAACAGAAGCAGATAGCAGAGTGGACCAAAAACCAGAATCCTACAACATGTTGTTGACAAGAAAGACACTTGAAACAGAGAAACATACAGAATAAAGGCAAAAGGCTGAACCAAAATCTATTCTGCTTCAGCTGAAATAAAAAAAAAAAAATAGTGGGGATAGCAATCCTGATCTCAGACAAAATAAAAGCAAAAATAAACTGAATTAAAAGTGATAAGATGGAAACCATAGACAATGGAGCAATAACAATACTAAATATATATGTACCAAGTGGTATAGCATTCACATTCTTAAAGAAGAATTTAAATGAGTTACAGGAAAAAAAAAAACAGACAGCAGAACTATACTAGCGGGTGACCTCTATTGTCCCCTCTCAGAACTTGATTAATCCTACCAAAAAATAAAGAAACTAAGGAGGCAAATAAAATATTAGAAAAGTTAGATATAACAGACTTTGGGGAAAACTGAACGGGAACAGAAAGAAATATGCCTTTTTCTCAGCAATACATGGCACTTACACAAAAACTGACCATGTATTAAGGCATCAAAACCTCAAAAGCAAATGTAGAAGGGCAGAAATACATAAACTATTCTTTTTGGATCATAATGTAATAAAAACTACATTCAACAAAAGGCAGCAGAAAGATAAATTAAAATTAATTGGAAATCAAATATTCTAATCTTAAAGAATAAGTGGGTCAAAGAACAAATCATAGAATCAATAAATAATTTCATTAAAGGAAATGACAACAATAAGACAACATACAAAAATTTATGGGATGAAGCCAAAGCAGTACTTAAAGGAAAATTTATGTCCCTAAATTCTTACATCAGCAAAATAGAAAAATAACAGATCAATGAATTGGACGTTAAATTAAAAAAAAAGCACTAGAAAAATAACAAATTAAAAATCTCCAATTGATCATCATATTGGAAATTCTGAAAATCAAAAGTGAGATAATAAGATTGAAAGTAAAAACAAAAACAAAAACCAACTATTGAGCTAATAACTAAATCTAAGAACTGGTTTTATGAAAAAAAAATAAGATAGATAAGCCATTGGTTAATTCGATTTTTTTTTTTGGTGAGGCAATTGGGGTTAAGTGACTTGCCTGGGGTCACAAAGCTAGTGAGTATCATGTGTCTGAGGCCAGATTTGAACTCAGGTCCTCCTGACTCTAGGGCCAGTGTTCTATCCACTATGCCACCTAGCTGACCCTGTTAATTTGATTTTAAAAAGGAAGAAAACCAAATATCCAATATCAAAAATGATGGGTGAAATTACCTCCAATGAAGAAGAAATTAAAGCAATCATTAGGAAATATTTTGCTCAATTATACGCCAATATATGTGACAATCTGAGCAAAATTGATGAATATTTACAAAAACATAAAGTATCCAGATTAACAGATCAGAACATAGAATGCCTAAATATCCCATCTTAGAAAAAAAAATGGACAATCTATTAATGAACTCCATAACGAAAAAAAAATCCCCAGGGCCAGATAGGTTTGCAAGTAAATTCTACCAAACATTTAAAGAACAATTAATTCAAATGCTATATAAATGGTTTGGAAAAATAGGTGAAGACAAGTCCTACCAAACTCATTTAATGACACAAATATGGTGTTGAAACCTAAACCAGGAAGAGATAAAACAGAGAAAGAAAATCATAGACCAAGTTCCTCAATGAATATCGATGCAAAATTTTTGAACAAACTACTAGCAAGGCAAATACAGCAATATATCAAAAGAATTATACACTATGACCAGGTGGGATTTATACCAGGAATGCAGGGATGGTTCAATATTAGGAAAACTATCAACATAATTGAATGTATCAATAACAAAGTCAATAGAATTCATAACATTATCTCAGTCTATGCTGAAAAAGCTTTTGACAAAATACAGTGCCCATTCCTATTAAAAACACTAAAGAACATAGGAGTAAATGGAGCATTCCTTGAAATGATAAGCAGTATCTATCTAAAACTATCAGCAAGCATTATCTGTAATGGAGGTAAGTTAGAAAACTTCCCAGTAAGATCAGGAGTGAAGCAAGTACGCCCATTATCACCACTATTATTCAATATAGTACTAGACATGTTAGTTATAGCAATAAGAAAAGAAAAAGAAAACAAAGGAATAGGTAATGAGGAGCAAACCTCTCACTCATTGAAAATATGATGGTATACTTAGAGACTCAACTAAAAAACTACTTGACATAATTAACAGCATTAGAAAACATGCAGGATATAAGATAAACCCACATAAATCATCAGCATTTCTTTATGTGACCAACAAAGCCCAACAGTAAGAGATAGCAAGAGAAATTTCATTTTAAATAATTGTAAACAATGTAAAATACTTGGGAGTCTACCTGCCAAGACAAACCCAGGGACTATATAAACACAATTACAAAACCCTTTTCACACAAATAAAGTCAGATCTAAACAATTGGAAATATATATATATATATATTGCTCATAGGTAGGCCAACCTGATAGGATAAAAATGACAATTCTGACTTAACTAATTTACTTATTCAGTGTGATATCAATCAAACTATCATAAAATATTTGATAGAGCTAGAAACAATAACAACAAAATTCATCTGGAAGAACAAAAGGTCATGAATATCAAGGAAATTAATGAAAAAAATACAAAGGAAGGTGACCTAGCAATACCAGATCTCTAACTATATTATTATAAAGCAGTGATCATCAAAACCATCTGGTACTGGCTAAGAAATAGAGTGGTGGATCAGTGGAAGTACACAAGACACAGTAGTCAAGGACTATAGTAACTTAGTGTTTCATAAACTCAAAGAACCCTGTCTTTGGGATAAGAACTCACTATTTGAAAAAACTCCTGGGAAAATTGGAAAATAATAGTAAACAAACCAGGTAGAAACTGACCTCTCACACTGTACACCAAGATAAGGTCAAAATAGGTGCACGATTTAGACATAAAGGGTGACACCATAAGCAAATTAGAAGAGCAAGGAATTGTCTACCAGTCAGATCTATGGAGAAGGGGAGAATTCATGACCAAGCAAGAAGTAGAGAGCATTACAAAATGTAAAATAATTTTAATCGTATTAAAATAGAAAACTTGTGTACAAACAAAATCAAAGCAACCAATATTAGAAGAAATGCAAATAGCTGAGTAACAATATTTACATCAAGTGTCTCTGTTAAAGGCCTCATTTCTCAATTACATAGAGAAGTGAGTCAAATTCATAAGAATACAAGTCATTCTCCAATTGATAAATGGTCAAAGGATATGAGTGGGAAGTTTTTATATGAAGAAATCAAAGCTATCTACAGGCATATGAAGAAATGCTCTAAGTCACTATTGATTAGAGAGATGCAAACTAAAACACCCCACACCTTTCAGATTGGCTAATATGACAAAAAAGGGAAAATGATAAATGTTGGAGAGGATGTGGGAAAATTGAGACACTGATGCATTGTTGGTGGAGTTGTGAACTGATCCAACCATTCTGGTGAGCAATTTGGAACTATGCCCAAAGGACAATCCAACTGTACATACTCTTGATCCAGCAATATCACTATTAGGTCTATATCCCAAAGAGAGCATTAAAAAAGGTAAAAGGACTTATATTTGCAAAAAGATTTATAGCAGCCCTTTGGTGGCAAATATTGGAGATTAAGGGGATGCCCATCAATTGGGGAATGACTGAACAAGTTGTGGTATATTAATGTAATGAAATATTATTGTACAATGAGAAATGATGAATAGGCAGATTTCAGAAAAAACCTGGAAAGACTTGAATTAACTGATGAGCAGAACCAGGAAAACATTGTACACAAATATCAGCAACATTGTGTGATGATCAACTGTGAATGACTCAACTCTTCTCAGCAATACAATGATCCAAGACAAGTACAAAGGCATTAAGGAAAATGCTATCCAGATTAAAAAAAAAAAACTGATGGATTCTGAATGCAGATTAATACATATTTTTCCCATTTACTTTATTTTTTTCATGTTTTTTATGTTTCTTCTTTCATAACTGGGACTAATACGGGAATATGTTTTACATGATAGCACATGTATTACCTGTATCAACTTTTCTACCATTTTCAGAAGAGGGGAGGGGAGGAAGAGAGGGAGAAAAATTTGGAACTCAAAATATTTTTAAAATGAATGCTAAAAATTTTCTTGACATGTAATTGGGAAAAATAAAATAGTATTTAGAAATGAAGAAACTGAGGTCCAGAGAGGTTAAGTTATTTTTGCTATTTTTCTGAGATCATATATAGATAGATAGATTGTTTGAACAAATGAGTGATTCAACAGATGAAGTTATATTCCAGAAATCTCTTTTTGAAGCCTGGCTGGTATTTATTTTCCCTTTATTGGATCTAGCCAGAATTTTCATTTTTGAAAAGTTATTATTCTTAAATAATGTTCCAAAGTAGGACATTCACACAAATATTTATGTTTCTATTTAGTTGTCAAGATCAGCAGCTAGGCTAGTTCCAACTTGCCCAATACTATTAATAATAATCATAATATTGGATCCCCAAATGATTGTTCATAAAGATGGACATAGATGGCCTGTCTGTGGGATTGAAACATTTTTTATCTGTGATGCCTTTGAAATTTCCAAAAGGCCTTTCTCTCAGCATTTATTCCTATCATAGTGACATTAGAGTTCATTTCTCTTTCAGAATCAGTTAATCAGCTGGTGACCAGAACAATACAAACAACTAATGAACAGCTTTGCCGGAAGATTGTGCAGATAGAAAATGATGTATAGAAACCCTGGCCCTACTACCAAAGAAAGTTGTCTCTAGCTTCAAGTGGCTAGATGTCTTTCACAGGAATGATATCTTCTACACTTGGAGAGGTATAGTGGTATGCTAGTAAATATTTAACAACTGGATCCTGGGGGGGGTTGGGGGTTATAAATGTCACGTATACATTATTAAGTTTAGTCTGCATTAGTCTCATATTTTCCATGACTTTATTAATATTAGAAATCAACAAAATAATAAATCAAGCTCTGATCTGCAACACTTGCCAATTTCTGAGTTAAATTATCACACTAAAAATGTAGCAAATGGCTCTCCTGAACCAGTACAAGCTGGCCCTCACAAATCTTTGAAGAGATCCAATAGTATTCCCAAAATTAATAATATTCTTCATCATAATCCTACAGATATATATTATAATATATTGGGTACCCCAAAAGTCTTGGTGTATTTTTAAGCTTTTATATCTTAAAATTTTTTATTTTGAAACTTATATAGCTTAAAACTGCACTAAAACTTTTGGGACAATCAACAGAATAGAGAATTGTAGCAGAGATATCACTATAGTATCATGATATATAGTACTGCAGGTTTTTTGTCTGTGTATATTTTTAATTGGTGTAGGAGATCTCAGATGACAATTGACATACCAATACAGGTGAATTTCTGCTTAATTCTCTATATTCTTAGCTAATTAGGGGAATTGGAATTCATTATGCACTTTAAGGTTTGAGACATGCTTTATAAATATTATCTCTTTTGATCCTCACAACAAACGGCAGGTAAGCACTATTATTATCTGCATTTTGTGGTTATTTTTGTTTAATCATTTTTCAATTGTGTCCAACTCCTCATGACCTATTTTTTTTATTTTTTTTTAAAGATACTGGACTGATTTGCCATTTCTTTCTCCAGATCATTTTTCACATGAGGAAATTGAGGCAAATAGGTTTAAGTGAATTGTCCAGGATCACACAGCTAGTAAGTGTCTGAGGACAGATTTGAACTCAGGAAGAGGAGAGTCTTTCTGACTCTCGGCCAGACACATTATCCACTGCACCACCTAAATGCCCATTTAAAAATCTCTATTTTATAACTGAGGAAAGTGAGGTAGACAAGGGATAAGTGACTTGCCTTGGGTAAAAATTAAAAATCATCCAATAGAAGATTTGAATTTACTCCAGGTCCAATGCTCTACTCACTGCAGCACGTAGTTGTTTAGAGCACTGAGAGGTCAAAAGGCTTACTTGTCAGTTTCACAAGACAGTATGTAATTAGAAGCATGACTTGAATTTATGTCTTCCTGAGTCTGAGCTCGGCTCTCTTTCTACTGGCCCAGTGCCTTTGAGCAGTATGCAATGTCATACCATGTTATTTGATTGCTATGATATGCTATACTATACACATTCTTAAACTATATAGATTATAATATATTGAATTACTACTTTTACACTCCTTTCTAGTTTTTAATTTATATTTCTATGAATATTATACAGTACTATTCTATCCTATACTATGTGGCACTATGCTATGCATTACTATGGGGGAGGTATAAAGGAGAGTTGTAGGTGGACAGCTCCTGGTGGTGAAATTCCACATTTCAATGAAAATCAACAACAGCTCAGGAACACAAAGCTTTAGAGAAGGAGTTCTTAACCTCTTTTGCATCATGAACCACTCCCTACTTTTGATAGTGTGGTGAAGCCTTGAGACCTCGACTCAGAATAATGCTTTTAAACATGTAAAATAAAATACCTATGATTAACAAGGAAACAAATCCCATTAAAATGGTAGTCTGCAGACAGGAATACTGTGATCACGTACATTCTGATGGTATGTCTAACAACTATAATAATTTCAAAGCAATTCCTGACATAAAAAAAAAATCTTTTCAGATATCTGCAACAACTATGATGGTTTATGAAAATATCAGTGATTTTAACTACTGACAAAGTCACAGATAGTTCCAATATTATTTTAGTTTGTTGGCTACTTACATAATTGAAGGAAATGATAAATGTGGTTAGAGATTAGGGAAACAAAGATGTGATTTGTTTTTCTCATCCAAGTTCCCATTCTACCTACTTCTCCCCATAAAATCTGTCGCCAGACCTTTTACCCAAGGTTAAGGATCCCTATTTTAGATAATTACTTGAGCCAATGAGTGATCAAGTGACTTTCCTAATATCACACAGACATTTGTGAAGGTGGGGTGGGGAGGAAGGAAGGAGGAATTGAATTTAGGTCTTCCTAAAGCTGAGACCAGCTTTCTATCCACTGCTCTTAATCACTTCTCATACAATGTTACATTTATTATCAACAGCATTATATTATACTTATATATACTATATTTCATGCAAACATTTTTGTGAACTAGGGCAGCTGATGGTGTAGTATATAGAGTGCTGACCCAGGGGTCAGGAAGACCTGAGTTCAAATTATGCCTCCAGGGGCAGCGAGGTGGCACAGTGAATAGAGAACCGGCTCTGAAATCCGGAGGACCTGAGTTCAAATCTGGCCTCAGACCAAACACTTGACATTTACTAGCTGTGTGATCCTGGGCAAGTCACTTAACCCCAATTGCCTAAAAAAATTATGCCTCCAAAACTTATTAGCTATGTGCTCTGGGCAAACAAATTAATCTATATGCTTAGTTTCCTCATCTGTAAAAACCATTTCAGAGTTTTTGTGCAGATCAAATGAGATATCTTTAAAATATTTTGCAAATATTAAAATGCTATATTAAGGTTCTATTAGCCTCTTAACCTAATGGATAATTGTAAAAATCATACCAAGATATATGTATATCAACATACCAACTATATGTCTAATGCAAAATTTTATTAAATCCCCAAACAATTGACTTCCTTACAAATGAAACTTCAAAGGTAACTTTATTGTAATATTCTATGTCTCTGCATTGTTAGCTTTGATTATAGACTAATAATGCTGCTGCTGCTGATCTCAGGAAAAAGAGTGAGGTAAAGTAGCCTACAACATACTAGAATGAGGGAAGGACTTCTTGGTTTACAAATTGAGTTCTAGCAGTGGCTGTACCTATGACCTTAGGTGAGTCATCTTTAATCTCTCCATCAGCAAAATGGGCATGCTTTCCCATTCCACTTGAAAAGAAGTAGGAGACATCACTATTTCTCAAAAGCAATCAGAGATGTGTAAGTGCAGCATGTAGTAAATGTCAAGTGTCTCTTTTATTAATTCACAAGGTTGCCCCCTCTTTTCAAATTATAATTTAGGAAGATTTACTTATCTGACTAAAAATTCATCTCATTCTGAGGTAAAAGTGCTTATTTCACATTTCTGAAAATAAGTCAACTAGCATTCTATCCCCTTACCTCTCAGTCTTGTGGTGTCAGTTTCATTTACATGTCTCTCTTTAACTAAGTGAGATAAACTTTCTTTTTTGGGGGAGGGGTAGTAGGACTCATGGCCAATATTTCATCTAAAAGAGTAAGTTCTAATTATGTGGAGATTATTATTTTCTCATTTGCACAGCTTTGCCTCATTAAAGATATAATCCCTTTCCTTCAGCCCACAGATTGAAAGTAACCTTTTCCAATGGTTCTGTAAATTAAATTACCCATGAAAAAAAAAAGTGTGAGTGCAAAGGGATGTGTAGGTCAGACCAACATACAACTAAAGAAAGATAGTGAACGGTCAACAAACTTATCTAACCCTTCCCATCAATGGGTCATACTGAGTAATACTTCCTCTGAGTCATTGGATTTCATCTTGGTGGCTTTGTAATAACATGAATACTAAGTTGCAATCATTCTTTATCACACCAGAGTATCCAGTCAGTCATATTCAAGAGGCATCTAACTTGTTTATATTCCCCTAATTTTCCCAACCATTTAACTATTGGTCCATTTAAAGAATTTGGTCTTAGTGTTTGAAAATTGTATTAGAAAGGAAATATTAATCATGGATTAATATGAAAACTTATTTCCCCTTTCAATAAAATTGGAAATCTTTCTCTTTTGCTAAGTGAATAGGGGAAAAATAATTTAATGTAGTAAGTAGCTCACTATTACCAATAAGAGCCATACATTAAAATGTGGCTCTAGTGTATGATGGTAAAATGGGTTACCAAGATGGCTATGTCCTGAGTTTTCTGAAAAGTCATGTATCACTAAGTCTATTCTGTTGACCTTTGAAAGCTGAATCATTTCATTATGTCAATTAACCTCTTTATAAGAAGAATATTAAATATGGGGATTTATTATACAGTACGTCCAAATCTTGAGTTTCAGCTAAAGTTTAAAACCCCACTAAGACTTTTGGGACACCTTGTATATAAAAAAAGAAAAGCTTGTATATTTATGAAAGAATTAAGCATTCATATGTAAATATCCTTATAGAAACAGGCAACACTTTAGTCTAGTTGTTGTTGTTCAGTCATAACCTTTTGAGATTGGTTGACACCTTAGACAAAATAGCCATTTCTTCAGCTGACTCAGTGAAATCTCCACCCCTCCGATCTTTTTTCCCTTCTCTTTTATTATAACTTAAGAAAAGGAATTTCCTATGTAGACTGATTTATGGGGAGTTTTACCTTTGACTCATGCTTTTGGAGTCTTCATGCAATTACATTTCTACTTTATTATGTGTAAAATTCACAAGAAATCAAGTTATTAAATAGTCAGTGCTATGTGCCCAGTGCTTCACTTGGTTGTATACCAGGGATATAATAAAGATAAGATGGGATTCATCTTCTAAAGAACTTGTGACAACCAGGAAATAACAGCTTTAGGGTTATACCTTTAAGCTGAAAGGAACCATATAGGGATATGAAGATAAAATGATGAAAACTCAGCTAGGTATAGACTTGTAGAATCTTCACATGGGAAGGGGCCTTATAATTTCAGTCCAATATCCTACCCTACATAGAAAATCCCTGCAGTATCCTTGTTACATGTAGTCATTCAGAGTCACTGGGGAATGAGACCAACTTTAGGCACATTTGAAAGGTTCAATCAAAGAATATTTATTTGTTGCTCACTGTGGCCAAGGTACTTTGTCAAATATTGTGAGGGATACAAATATACACACATACATGTATGCATATATGCAAATATACATACATACACGCATGCATATATACATACACATGTGTATATACAGATTCACATCATCAATAGAACATGAGCTTTGATATGCTTTCCTGTAGCAGGGATGGATTTCTATAGCTTTGTGGTATTTATAAGTTTGAACTCATTTGTCATATGCTACTTTTTGCAGAGTTGGAGCTCACACTAAGAACAGTAACTATGACTATCTGCTCCAATACTAATTCTTTGTCTTTATAGTGGATCACTTCCCACTAAAAATAATTATGTACTTTAGACATATTAACTATTGAATCTGCACTTTGGGTGAAATAAAATGCTTTTAACTGAGAACTGTCCTTCTACCCAGTAATGATTTAGGTCCTATACAGGCAAAGAGGACATGGAACTCCAGGTGGGCAGAAAAGACTAATGTTCCTTTAAAAAAAAACACATGCTCAAACTAAACATTATTTCTATGCAGCCAAGGAACAGTTTGGTTTCCAAAAGTAGTAGATTTTTAAGTTAACAGATTCCTATTCAGAAATTATTTCTCATAAAAATATTTAAATTATATCATGTCTCTAGGCTTGCCCACAGAGTCAAATTGAAGTTATGATAAGCCTGTAATCTAGGATTGACACTATTATACAGTCTTCCACTATTTATTTATAGTAATGCTTCATTGGGGAAGTATACTCAATTTCCAACTTAGGATGTGTCAATAACACATCCATGGCTAGGTGGCACAATGGATAGAGTTCCTAGAGTCAGGAAGACTTGTTCTCAAATCTGGCTTCAGATACTTACTAGTTGTGTCACCTTGGTCATTTTCCTTAACTTTCTAAACTTTCTAAATTTTCCTTAACTATCTAAATGTTGTTGTTGTTCCCCCATGGAAACCCTAAAAACTGTGACAAGCAACAACTCTTTGCCTCAAATGTCAGGCAGCAAGAGTTAAAGATCATTCATCTGTGGTTCCTGAGGACGGGGGTAGTGGTTACAAGCAAGCTAAGGGCTTTGATATACTCCACATGTATCCATGGGTAAGGAGTAAACTTGTAATATGTACATGTGAGCTATGTGCTTAGCAGGGAAGAGGAGTACCACATAGCTGAGAGATAGGGATTCTTAGTACGGTGAGGACAGGGACAATATTCAATAGAGGGGGTTTCCTCCTTCTCTCCTTATTTTTTTCCTGCATAGTCATAGACTGCACAGGCAGAGTGTAGCTGAGTGGGCAGTGAGAAGAAACAGCTTCTCCTTTCTTATCCTTTTCCATTACTTAGAACCATAGGTAGCAATTTTGCCATTTAGAGCTAACAGTACACAATCCATCTTCAAAAGATTACATTCACTTAGGGAGTGGAGAGGCAAAGATCATGGGACAATGCCATATGTTGAGGAAACATACACCCTGAAACACCACCCTCTCCAAGATACTAAGACTTCTGGGAAGGCCACTGCAGGGGTTGGGGAAAATAGGAGGAGAATATCCAAGGGGTGTGTGTGTGTGTGTGTGTGTGTGTGTGTGTGTGTGTGTGTGTGTG
>NW_020954569.1:71636762-71664512 GCF_900497805.2 Vombatus ursinus | reverse complement strand
GTGTGTGTGTGTGTGTGTGTGTGTGTGTGTGTGTGTGTGTGTGTGTGTGTGTGTGCATGCTGGTGATGGTGGTGGTGGGGTGTTAGGGATGAAGTGTAACATGCATTCTTTCCCTACCATAACTAATTACTCTTCCCAATTAGATGATTGTCTCAGTTGTTTCTGGATGCTAAAGGAGAATAAAGGACTATCATTACTCTCTAAATATCTGTGCCCTGGGGAAAAGATCTAGTCCTCCCACTTTAGCTACAACTCTGCCACTATATATAATTGTGGTGGGAAGTGGAGGGGGGCCAGGTCAGAGAAGGCCATAATTCTACATATAAGAGCTGGGAGGGTGCTGTTCTTAAACCAGGCATATATGTCCAGACAGCCTTGTATAGATGCAATAAGAGTTTAGTAGTTCAGGGAAAGTTCAGGGAGAAATCAGGGCAGAGAATGATGAACTAGAAAGAAGAGGAAAACATACACTGTGCCTTAGAAAAATTCACTATAATCATTCCTAAGGCTTTTGGAAGTATATTTTCCTGTTCTAAATACTTCTTTCATCAGGGGAAGACTAGTAGTTTGCAAAATGTTAAAGAAGTGCTGATCTGTGCACTGTATCTACATAAATATAATAGCTCAAGGACTCATGCTGGATTTCTTTAAAAAAATTAATATGTATCCCAAGGGTCTACTTAATGTTCACAGGCCAAGTGAGCTCAATTTATAATCAACATACCCACAAATAAAGAAAACTTGGTCATCTTATATTGATTTGCCTTTTTTCATAGAACATTAGTAAATCATCCTATATAAGATTTATCTAGTGCCTAAAATTTTTTTGAAAAGCAACCCAAAACTTGTTAATTTGCTATGAAATATAAATATTTTCTTAATAGTAAGAATAAAAACAGAAAAATAAAATAATATTTATAACTTTTCACCTTTAAAAACAACAAGAAATATTAGTCAAGTGTGATATTAATCATTGTGAAACTCATAATTCCAATTCCTACTATATGGAATAAAACAATCACTTTTTTCTTAGACCTAAAAGCCAAAAGAGATGAAATATCTAGTTGACTATTTATCTTAATAATAATTCAGGTCCCCAAGACTTTTTCTCCTTTTCTTCTCATTTGGTTCCAAGGATAAGCAGACATATGCATTCTAAACCTGAATTATTAGTACTTTCCCCACATAGACAGAAGAACACATGGACCTGAGGGGTCTTGGAGGCCACCTGTTCCATTTTCCTTATAATGCAGATGAGAAACTAATGGTCAGAGAGGTTATCTATGAATAATAATAACAATAATAGTAATAATAACATTTTAAAAACACTTTAAGGTTTGCAAAACATTTTTTAAATATATATCATTTTCTCCTCACCACAACCTCAGAAGGAAGGTACTATTATTATCCCCATTTTATAGAAGAAGAAATCAAGGGAGACAAATGTTAGCTTACTTGCAATGGTTACATAGCTACTAAGCGTCTGAGGATCGATTTGGACTCAAGTCTTTCTGACTCTAGGGATAAAGCTCTAGCCACTGCATCTTTTGTCTGTGTAGCTCTATCATAAGTGTTGGAAATGTGGTGGGGGGAGAAAAGAGCAAAAATTATTTGTTTAGCTTAGTAAAAGTAAACTGATTTGACTAATTTGATAATTGAACTACCATTGTATGTGTGTGTTAACTAGTCTAATTTCTATATGGTTACCTCACTCAAAGTGAGAACCTGAAAAGACCTTAGTTTAAAAGGGTCAGGGTCTCTCATTGAAACCTGGGCTATCTCCAGTCATCTTGAGAAATATCTGGCCACTGGCCCCAGATGGCCCTGGAGGAGAAAGTGAGGCTGGTAACCTTGCACAGCCCTCCCTCATTCAAATCAAAGTCAATTGCAAGTCATGTCATCATCTCTCTGATGACATGATCCTCTTTGAGAACAAAGGACAAACACAGCACAATTTCTATATGATTAGCTAATATAATGTTTTAGGAGGGACACTTTAGTTTTCATCTTATTTGTATTAAATTAATTCCCTAAATTAAAAAAAAAGTTCTTTAATGATTTTATTTCATCTGCTCTTCAAATTCTGCTATTTTTTTCAGCGTTGTCATATAAATTCTTTAATCTGTGGCTTCCTAGTAACTATTTCCATATTCCCTAATATTCCTCTTAACTGATTGATCATATGTTCAATATTGGGAAATAATTTAGGGGAGATAGAGGCATCATAGCTTCAGAGAAGATAATAGAAAAATAATGCAGAGAAGAATGATTCCAATAGCAACACATTTTACTTCAAGTTTTTCAGTCAATCTTCCTAATGTGAATGTTGGATATTCATCCACTATATTCAGGAAAAGACAGGGACCTTTTCAGTTTCATATTTAAGTGTCTAGCATCTATCAGGGTACTTTGCATGTGGTTGGTGCATAATTAATGCCTCTTTAATTGAATTCATTTAATCACTGTATCCAAACACAGGTGACCTTCCCTCCTCTGAAGCTTCTAAATTCTTCTGGCACTTATCTTAATCTCTCTTATACTATTATTATATACATATATTACCCCTAATTCCCCAATAGATCATTATAAACTCCTTAAGAGTAAGAACAATTTCTTACTAATTTTTACATCTTCCCCATTCCCCACCCATTTTTGGCACAGTACCAGTCATATAGATAGTAGACACTCAGAAATCATTTGTGGAGTTGAAAGTATTTTTTAAGAATAAATATATGTGATACAACACACTACTCATTAATTACTGATAGTTTAGAATGGTGGAAGGAGGCAGCACCCTAAATACCAGGAACCATGATTCACATAGTAGAGAAATTCCTAGTCTTCCTAATTTTATCATTCTTAGGCGTGGAAATTAAATAAAATATCTATCTGGATCTAAAGGAGTTCAACAGCAACAAACAATGATTGATATTAACCTAATTTTTCTGAGATATATTTAACAATAAGCATCAATTCCACAAACAGGAGAATTTCCTTCTTTAGTGTATATACTGTAACCCCATTTTTCAGAAAACAAACAAAAAATATCTTATACTACCCATTTATTTGTAATTTCAGCAATGGCAAGAGGTCTTGTTGTCGCCATTTCCAAAGGAGTAGGAGAAAAAAGAAACCTAGGAGAGACATCATTAGTTCTTGTCAGTTCAAGATGTGAGACAATGTTATACCACACATTCTGGTCCTCTGCTCATTAAGAGCAAACAGTAATTTGCAGTTGAGATTTTAGATAAAAGAGAAGTTTATTATACAAGAAGATCCAATAATGGATTTTCCCCTGGATGACACAATTAACCAATGAGACTATATGTTTAACAACTTGCTATAATTAACCAGTTTAAAATATGGTTGAGAGTGTGTGTAAGCATGTAGGTTGGGGGGGGCAGTTTTTAATGTCTATTTTAAAAGAAATGTTTCCAAAAAGTTAAAGCTAATTGCTGAACTAATTATACTTCTCTAGAATTTTTCACATACAAATGATATGCACCCAGATTAATTAACTTTACTTCCAAAGAACTGGGAGTGGTTCCAAAATTGACTATCTGGTTACTCTACTTCCACAGAAAATATTACTTAAAACCTTGCTTTGGGTAAATGATATTGGAGATGGTCTCATATACTGTAAGTGGAAACAGAGAAGTAAATCTTTGACTTAGCTGCCTGATTTTCTTCTTCATGACACCAAGCAGAATTCTATAAGTCTATACTACATTGATTGCAATGCACATGCACATGTATACACACACACACACACACACACACACACACACACACACACACCCTATTTAAGTACACAGTATCATTCCCGGTTATGTTAGCTTCTAATTTTGTTTAATCCAGCAGCAATGGAAGGCTTTCATGATTTGGTACCCCATTTTAATATGGCATCACATTTCCAGTATTAAATATTTTTCTCCCCCCCTTGAACAAATAAAAAATATTGAAAGGACTATTTTATCTTCCTGTTATACTAGATTGCTTCAACAAAAAAGATCCCCTGACAGACACACACGAAATCCATACATCTTTGGCTGAGGTTTTTTCTTGCTATACAATTCTATGCTGGAACTGATATCCTAAAACAAGGGTAAGAAATCTATAATAAATAGTCAAGTGATAAGAGCTGTATTTTGTGAACCTTGGTGCTCAGACATACTTTTTGTAGCCTTAAAAAATAACTGTGATTTTCTATTTTGGTGATAGTCACAGTTGATGTCTCATTTGTACCTGAATTTGTCTGGTTTGATCATTTGAAAATGCTCTGTGTGTCCTACATGAGGTTCACAGTTATAGGATTTAGCTTCAGCTGCTCAGCTAGTGGCCCAGCTCTTGTATTTTACTATGAATAAAGTTTTCCCCAGAGAAGGAGAGGAAAGAGACACAAAACAGCCCCCCTCTGTAAACTGTTGGCAGCTTCTGTGGAAAATGAGACTGGCAGGGAATCAGCCTTTGTTTTAAAGAGAAGACAGGATCTAGCTTTGGGGAGGGAGGAGAGAGGCATAATTAACTGGGGCAGATGTGACCTAGGGCAGACAGCAACAGCAGCCCAATTGGGAGAGTATTGCCTAGAATAAGGATTCTTGCAGGGAGTGAATGAAGAGGGGGCAATCTTGAGAATTAGGAAAGATAGAGAACAATTTCTGAAAAGTATGGAAGATAAGATACCTGAATGTGTCTGAAACCTTCGAGACTTAAGACACATGTTCTCCATAGGGAAATCGCTACAGAAAACAAATCCAATGTAGCATCAGGAAAAGGGGGGAAACAGTCTATGTTTCTATAAACAGAGCAAAACTCAGTCCCAAAGAAGACTAATTAGTCATGGCAAGGAGCTTCAGTAAAGAAAAGGCCAAAAATAAATCACAGGAGTAATAGAAAAGCAAGTCAATAAACACCAGTCTTCTTTTGTCTACTTCAGGATAAGAGATGTTGCCTCAAGTTTCCAAGGGGTACCAAGAGAATGCTGGAGAAGTCAATGAGCAGAGACCAGTCAGGGCATGAGCACAGCATCAGAAGCAGAGATGTCAGGGTTTGGAGGAAAGAGCACTCTTCTAGCTTGACTGATTCATTTTAAGTAGGAGACGGAAAGCAAACAAAGGCAAAGTGGCTTGCCCAAGGTCACAAAACAAGGTAGTGGCTGAGTTAGGACTTGAAACTGGACCTTTTGAAGCCTATCCCAGTTCTCTTTTACTATATACCCAGGCTTACTGACTGGAGTCACCTATCAAATGATATTTGTGTCCAGAGTATCCAGCCACAGAATAACTTTCAGATTTGGGAGCTGAAAATGATGACAGATTTTTTGCTTGTTTGTTTGTTTGTTTTAAGAGTTTAATTAGGGATGCTAGCATTGGATCTTAAATCTAGAGGCAAGTATAGTGTAGTGGGAAGAGTATTCCATGAGTATTCTTTCTAAAATAAGAAGACCTGGGTTCAAATCTCTGCTATTAAAAATGAGGTAGTTGGACAGGAAGATAGCTATCTCCCCTTCAAGTATTACATATTTTATTCTTCTGGTGCTGTGATCATCTCCTGCTTGTGACCATGGACAAGTTACTTCACTTTGGGTCCTAGTTTTGACTAGGTGACTCTGAGGTCACTTCTGGCTCTTAATCTCTGATCTAACATTTTTATTTTTTTTCCAGGTTTATCTGAAGTCTGCCTTTTCATCATTTTTTTTTTATTTTTAGTTTTCAACATTCACTTCCACAAGATTTTGAGTTCCAAATTTTCTCCCCATATCATCCCTCCCCCCACCCCAAGAGGGCATGCATTCTGAATACCCCTTCTCCTAATCTGCCCTCCCTTCTATCTCTCCCCCCTTCAATTTTCCTGTAGGGCAGGAAAGATTTCTATACCCCATTTCCTATACATCTTATTTTCAAGTTGCATGTGAAAACAAATTTTTTAGCATGCATTTTTAAAACTTTGAGTTCCAAATTTTCTGCCTTCTTCCCTCCCCACCCACCCTCATTGAAAAGGCAGGCAACTAAATATAGGTTATACATGTACAGTCATGCAAAACACCTCCATAGTAGTCATGTTGTGAAAAACTGACTCTGTTTCCCTTAATCCTATCCCCCTCATTTATTCTATTCTCTCTTTTGACCCTCCTCAGAAGTGTTTGCTTCTGATTATCCCCCTTCCCAATCTGCCTTCCTCTCTATCATTCCCCTGCTCTCGTCTCCTTCTCCCCCCATTTTCCTGTAGGGTAAGACAGATTTCCATACCCAATTGAGTGTGTATGTTATTCCCTCCTTAAGCCAAATCCTATGAGAATAGGATTCAGTCATTCCATCTCACCTTCCCCTGTTTCCCCTCCACTGTAAAAGTCTTTTCTTTTCTGTATTTTTTGTGAGATAATTTATCCCGTTCTACCTCTCCCTTTCTCCTTCTCCCAGTGTAATCCTCTCTCACCCCTTAATTTTATTCTCCAGACATGACCCTTCATCTTCAACTCACCCTGTGCCCCCTATCTATATCTATATCTATATCTATATCTACATACATACATTTTTCCCTCCAACTACCGTAATACTGACAAAGGTCTCATGAGTTATAAATATCATCTTTCCATGCAGGAATGTAAACAGTTCAACTTTAACAAGTCTCTTATGATTTCTCTTTCCTGTTTACCTCTTCATGTTCCACTTGAGTCTTGTATTTCAAAGGCAAATTTTCTATTTAGCTCTGGTCTTTTCATCAAGATTGCTTGAAAGTCCTCTATTTCACTGAATGACCATTTTTTTACACTGAAGGATTATCCTCAGTTTTGCTGGATAGGTGATTCTTGGTTGTAATCTTATCTGCTTTGCCCTCTGGAATATTATATTCCATGTCCTCCAGTCCCTTACTGTGGAAGCTGCTAAATCTTGTGTTATCCTGATTGTGTTTCCACAATACTTGAATTGTTTCTTTCTGGCTGCTTATAATATTTCCTCCTTGACCTGGGAACTCTGGAATTTGGCTACAATATTCCTAGGAGTTTTCTTTTGGGGATCTCTTTCAGGAGGAGATTGGTGGATTCTTTCCATTTCTATTTTGCCCTCTGGTTCTAAAATATCAGGGCAGTTTTCCTTGATAATTTCTTGAAAGATGATGTCTAAGTTCTTTTTTTGATCATGGCATTCAGATAGCCCAATAATTTTAAAATTCTCTCTCCTGGATCTATTTTCCAGGTCAGTTGTTTTTCCAATGAGATATTTCACATTGTTTTCTAATTTGTCGTTCTTTTGGATTTGTCTTACAGTGTTTTGATTTCTCATGAAGTCACTAGCTTCCAATTGCTCTATTCTAATTTTTAAGGAAGTATTTTCTTCAGTAAGCTTTTGGACTTTCTTTTCCATTTGGCCAATTTTGCTTTTTAGGGCATTCTTCTCCTCATTGACTTTTTGGATCTCTTTTGTCATTTGGGTTAGGCTATTGTTTAAAGCGTTATTTTCTTCAGCATTTTTTTGGGTCTCCTTTAGCAAGCTGTTGACTTGTTTTTCATGATTTTCTTGTATCACTCTCATTTCTCTTCCCAGTTTTTCCTCTACATCTCTTACTTGCTTCTCAAAATCCTTTTTGAGCTCTTCCAAGGCTTGAGACTGATTCATATTTTTCTTGGAGGCTTTGGATGTAGCAGCTTTGACTTTGTTGTCTTCTTCTGGTTGTATGTTTTGATCTTCTTTGTTAAAAAAAAATTCTATGGTTTGACACTTCTTGCAAGGTTTGCTTATGATCCCAGCCAATTACTTGAGTTATAACTCTTTATTACGGTAGAGGTCTGCTTCCAATATGGAGAATGTACTGTCTCAAGCTTCAGGGGTTTGAATAGCTGTTTCTAGGGACCTCAATGTTTTCAGTTCTTCCAAGGTGGTATGATAAGGGGAGAGGTGTTTCCTCTCCACTGCCACTACATCCTCCAGCATGCCAGTGCTCCTCCTCGCCCCAGGACCACCCCTCAGAGCTGTGACCCAGATGCAAGCACAGTCAAAGCAAGAGATTCCTGCCTCAGCACTGGCAAAGAGATCCCTGCAATCCTCCTCTGATCAGCCACCCGATTCCCCCTCAGTATGTGGACCAGAAGCTCAGGAGGCAGCCACTGCCCCAGGGCCATGCTCAGGAACTGGGGCTGAGACTTAGCTTCTCTCTCACAGCAGAAACAGACTTTTCCCACTGACTTTCTAAGCTGTCTTTTGCATTTGTGGGTTGAGAAATCTGGAAACCACCACAGCTGCCTGAGATTCAGTCCTCTGAGGCCTGCTCCAGGTTCACTGCGGCCTGCATGCCCATGCCAAAGTGTGCTCCTCTCTCAGCCTGGAGCAATATACCTTTCTGATCAACCATCCAGGTTGTCTGGATTTGTTTTACTCTGTTTTTTTGTGGGTTCTACTGATTTAGAATTTGTTCAGAGACATTTTTTATAGGTATTTGGAGGGGTTTGGGGGAGAGCTCAAGTAAGTCACTGCTTTCACTCCACCATCTTGGCTCCACCCCCAGAATATTTAATTCTTTAGATTTTTTTTTTTTTACAATTCCCTGTTTTGGAGTAGTTGCAAATCTATCTCAACACCTTTCCCATCTTTTCCCTCTATCCTTTGCTTCTCCCCACCCTGCCCATTTGAAACATTTCTCAAAACCTAAAGTGGTAGATGGTGTGGGGTTACCATAAAGATTAGAATAAATATTGAGGCTTCTTTTTAATAACTCCAGGCCCTTCATTCTTAGCTGTGTTTAACATAATATCAAAAAATATGGGAAAAGTCTAATACCAACTTAATTCAATAGCCAGCACAAATATTTTAATATGAGTTTATTGCAAAATAGTGATATTAAAATCATTTTTATTATCCTAAAGAGTATTTACCTTTCCAGATTTTGAATGGACAAATAAGGCAAATTAATGGAGAGGTCAGGATAATAAGAACAAAGATTGCTATGTAACCCTAAGTGATCTGAGCTTTATCATTATGGCCTCTCCAACTCAATTTTCACCTTGTGAATGAAAATCCACAAGCATGCTGGGAAATTGTTCTCCAGAGCTAATGTTCAGCCAGTAGTACATGTCCCCCTTCCATGATGTATAATTTTTCATATATACATTGATAATAGAGAAAAAATAATACAGATAGATAATAGAGAAGATAATAGAGAGAAAACCAGTCTATAGACCTTATCTAGTATTTTGATTATTACATTTTCTTAACCTTTGGTCCAAATACTAAAAAGATCTATAGTGTTTTCCCTTCCTTCTACTGCACTTTTCCCATTAGCCTAATTACTACAAAAATAAAATACAATTTTAAAAATCTTTAGAACCCATATTGTAAAAAGGCATTAAAATGAAGATATTGCTCCTTTTCTAACAGTGTCACTCTCAAACTTTTTGATGTATGGTTCTGTTTCCTATACCTTTATGATTTCTCTTCTTTCCATTTTTGCTTTGTTCTTAACCAATTCATATAGAATAGAATTATATCTGAACTTATTTAATTTATGTGTTGATATAGTGGTGTAGTGGGTACAGAGCTGCTGCAGAGCTAGCAAGATCCAAGTTCAAGACCCATTTCTGACAAATACTGTCTGTGTGACCCAGTGCAAATCAACTAACCTCTCAGTGCACTAGGCAGTTGTCTAAGACTAAGTTGCCAAGCATATGTTGACCTCCATTGGTCAAGTGAGCTTTCTTACCTAGGAAGTGAATTATAGTTATAGGTCTAATAGTCCATACTCCTATCTGTTGATTAGACTTATAATCCCTTCTTTTTTTTTTAACTTACAGAGGTTTCTGGAAAAAACTTATTTTTTTTCTTTAAGAACAAATTTATGAAAACAAAATTGTTTTTACTTATGTAAATTTTGGTTGAAAATTATTTCTCATTTGTGACATAAGAAGTATAATGCCAAACAAGTATTTGGGATAGAGTAGTTCATTAATGAATATATTTTAATTATTCAATTTCACCTGTAAATGGCAAATAAGGTATTATGTACACCATGCTGATTTCTTATCTATATTAGCCTCTTTATTAGGTCTAGATATGATACATAAAGTATTAGGTAGAGTAAACTGATTCATTAGCTATATTAGGCCCAGCTTCAAATGATGTCCTCTAAACCTGGATACTTATCCCCATTTCCTTCCCACAGGAACCTCGGACTCTGTCCCTGGAACCACACAGGGGATCTTTTACCTCATCTTGTCTAGAAGGGGGCCAGTCCTTTACTTCCTGGCTACCAGTTTTAAACCATGCCATCTCCCTACCCCTCTTTCTAGCTCCTCTTCATGTATTGTATTTCTCCATTTGAATATAACCTCTTTAAGGACAGGAATTGTCTTGCTTGCCTGTGTTTGTATTCCTCATACTTAACATCTTTCCTGGCAAATAATTTGTTTAATTTCTTAATAAATGCTCACTCACTCACTCTATCTAGTCTATCTTATCTATATGCCTATCTATATAATCTATCCATAAATGGTATAACTATAAGGAAAGAGGAGTCACTATGCTTTTATTCATTCATTGAGCTTTCATTAATTGGGTGTCAAAAACATGCACATTATGGTATCAAAAACTGTGTACTGTAAACATAGCATATCTCTCCTAAGTAAGCTTCAGACCTAGAAGTTGGCAGTTTCATCCCCCAGCTGCTATTAATATATAACTCCTACTTTGACTACAGCATTCAAACTTGACATGACCCAGTTTCTTCTTTAAATCAAATGACATTGGGTGTTATGGACTTCCACAGATGATGTAAAGAGCTGACAGGATATACTTAGAGATCCTGAAAAGGAGCTACCTACCTGACAGAATTGGGACCTCTGAGAGGCCAGGACAGCCCACAGGAAAGAAGACTAGGATTGGCATTTCTGGAAGATCAATAAGAAAATTATAGATGGAACAGGGAGATCTCAGCACAGGTACTGGGGACACAATCATTGATAGCATGGAATTCTAGAGATGGGAAATGTAGTTATTGGGAGGGGGAGGATGGTTTACCAGAGAGGAACACAGTTGTTACAAAACTAAAGAAAGTATTCAGCCATAGATAACCTAGAGAACAATGCAGTTACTTAGTTATTCAGACCAAAGGTACAAACCAGGTGTACGGTCAACACCAAGATCAACTTGTAGCTGAGCTGGTTTCTCATTTACTCAGGTAGGGTTCCATCTGCTTTAGGACATGATTGATCCTTGAGCCTAGGGAAGAGGGATGGGGAGAGGGTCTGCAACTAAAGACTTTGTTTAATTGCTCCCAGTTTTGAGGGTTACTGAGAGAAAGGGGCAAGGAGCCAAGCAGGCCATGACACAAACTACAGGACACAGGTGGCATCAGTCTGTCACTTGGCTACATGTGTATATAAAAGAGTGAAACATCCATTTGATTCTACAGACTAACATGACAGCTGTCAACATTATAGCATATGCCTATTTCCTTTTTGACACTTTTGACTGAGTTGTTGCATGGAGAGATCTGCTAGAAGGGATGATGAGTCCTGGAAGGAGTTATGTGGCTTGATGCAGAGGCCTGTATGGACACTGGATACACATTTGGTAAGCACTGGTATCCAAAAATCAGCATGCAAAAGGCAGAGGCCAACTAGATTGAGGACTCACTTCTTACATTTTACAAATGTAACTCTCCTCTCCATTCCCACCACTACCCTCTTTGCAGCAGTATCTCTCCCAATTCACCACTGCTGTCTAGAGATAGTGAGCAGTATTAGTCCCTATGCCAAAAGGTTCAGGGTGGGCAGACTTCTTTTGACAAGTTAGCAACCCTCAGAAAAACTGAGAGACAAACCACTTCAAAGATGCCGACACTTTAGCCTATGAAAAGCTCGGAGTTTCCTTATATGTCCTACATACTCCTCATCCAAAATTTCCTTACACAAACACCACCAAAGAACATATAGATCATAAAGGAAAGCCAAATTGTAATTTTCCCTTAATTGACAAGCGTTTGTTAAATTCCGAGTTTGTGCCTTTTACTGTACTAAGCATTGGTAATATAAAGACAAAAATGAAATGGTCTCTGCTCTCAAGGACCTTTCAATCTAGCTGAGGGGGATACATACATCTATAGGTTTGGCAAAAGTGATAAAAGGCAATTTGGCGCAAATGTGCAGCAACTGGGGAGATCAGACAATGTTTCATGTAAAAAGAAATTTTTGAACTGAGCTTTAAAAGAAATTTAGGTTCCAAGCAGTGGCACTGAGGAGGGAGTGCATTTCAGGTATTGGAGACAACCAATGGGAAGGCATGGCAATGAGAAATGGAGAGTCACATATGAGAAATAGTAAGAAACCCAGTTTGGTTAGACTGGATATAAAGGGGAGTAACATTAATAAATTTGGGGTCCCATTGTAGAAGGCCTTAAATGCCCAATAAAATAGTTTTGTTTTTTGTTTTTTTTAGATTTTGTCCTCAAAGTAATAAAGAGCCCTTGGAGGTTGTCGACTCATATGGTTAGAGATGAATTTGAAGAAAATCCCTTTTTCAGCTCTATAAGGGACTTGGAGTTAGGAGAAATCTGACGCAGGCAAGGAATTATTGTAGGCTCTTAGTGATCCAAACACAGGGAGGTTGATCATAAGATCCAGGTATTAATTACAAGCCATGGAGTCCATTCTCCTCAATTTATAGATAAGGAAACTGCAGGCCAAAGGAATGAAATTAATTGCTCAAGGTTACACAGGTAGCAAATAGCAGTAAGGATTTGAACCTCAGTGCTTCACTTTAAGTCCAAAACTTTGGGGGTAAATTATTCCTCCCTGGAAAATTCTCCAATCCCATACCACCACCCACAACTGAAATTAATTGTTTTGCCTGTTTTACTTGTTATCCTTTGCGTATACATGCACACACACACACACACACATATGTGTATATAAAATATATATATCATATATGTATAATTTCCCCCAATTGTACATTAAAACAATTTTTAACATTTTTTTAAAGTTTTGAGTTCCAAATTATATTCCTCCCTCTTTCCCTCTGCCCCTCTCCTCTCCCTGAGACAGTAAGTGATCAGATATAGGTTATACACGTGCAATCATACATTTAAAAGATTCTGATTTCATAGCTCTGTCGTGCCCTTTGTCTTAGGCAGGGCAGCATTTTATGTAATACTCAGCTTTGGTTTTCAGTTTGAAAGTATAGGCTTTTATGATCCAGCATCTCCCCAGCTGAGTACGTCAGGCAGGCTCACTCTAATTGTTTTCTTGATGGTACTGCCTGCAGAGGTATCACACAAGCAGTTTCCCCTGAAGGATCAGCCTCTAGGATCTCTAAGACATGTGTTATCATGTGGGATGCACCTTTGTTATGGTCAAGACTAAAAATTATGATGTTTCATTTGATTCCATAGCATGGAAGGGAGTTCAGTTCTCCTTTCCTGACAATCACATTATCTTTACCTATCTTTCTCATAAAATAAAATAGAGCAGTGGGTCAAAAAATGTGAAGTGAATACACTTCCAGTTCCTTTCTCTCCCTGTATCTACCCCCCACCACCATCATTTCTCACAGTTTGAGAGCTTAATCTCAGGGGTAGAGCCAAAGTAGGAAAGAAATTCAACTGTGCAACTTAACATTCTCATCAAAGACTTCTCTTTAAATAGAGATAACCTTTATTAAGGGTTTCTATTAAGCTGTATTTTGTTCCCTATCTATTTCCACCTACCCCAAGGATATTGAGATGTATTTTTATAAAAATATCTTATCAAGGAGGCTTCATGCTAGCACAGATGAAGAATTTTTGGGGGGTGTGCCTTTCCATCAGATCAGGCTTACAAAGGCATCCTTTAATAACAAATTCTTGTCTCTTCTTCACCAAAGGATGCTCTCTATGGTCACCTCAGGGAATCTCCCCATTTATTAAACACAAAACTGAAGCAATTCAGACAGATGTTCTTAGTCAATTCAGGTTGACTAAAACAGTTTATACTCTCTTAAAAACATCTTTGGATCACTGAAAATCAGAGGAATATTTCACAGTTCTCTGAGAAACAAAAGGGATACACTTAAATGAAAGTGATAATGTATTTTGGAGTCAGAAGATGATGAACAGAGCCCTATCCAGAGATTGAATTATGAAATGAGGGGGAAATCCAACTGATTGATGAAAGTGAAATGAAAGAATGTCTTAGGTATGGCTAATCTTCTTTATGGTTACAGTAGACTATAGTCAGAGGTTATGAAAATTTAGGAGACTGAGGACCAGGAATTCATGGTGTTCAAAGGTGACAGGTGTTGGAATGTGAGCCAGCTATTACTTTTATTAAAGATGAAGAAAAGTAACCTGGAATTGTATAAATTGAATTGAGACAGGATGGAGTGGACATTAAAGGAAGAGAAATATCAGCTGAGTGATGATAGCAGCAGAACCTTAAAGTAGTAGAGAAGAATAAGAAGGTGCCCACTCTACCCTCTGACATTTGTGTGAGGGGTTGTGAAAGATGGACTTTTGTCCTAGGAGGGGAGCATTTTATGTAATATTCAGCTTTGGTTTTTAGTATGAGAGCCTCAGTGCAGACTTTTGTGATCCTGGGTCTCCCCAGCTAAGTATATCAGGCAGGCTCACTTCAATTGTTTTCTTGATAGCCATCCAGAGAGGATGCAGACATTCCATGATGGAAGCATTGGGTCTCCTCTTAAAAGAAGCTATTCCCCTGGGCCCGGCTCACTCCAAATCCTGTCTACCACCATCCACTTACCAACAAACCTTCTTTTCCAAAGGCCCCCTTTCTCCCATATGCGAAAAACAGCATTAGTCAACCTAACAAGGCATATGTCTAAAAGGCCTAGCCTATATCAGAGAGGCCCTCTTATGCAAGAAATAAGAATGTAGTCTAAGCATGTTTATATTCATTTCTTCCTTTTAAAATAATGAATTCCCAACTGTTTAGAGAGGCATAGAAGCAAAGAAGTGAGGGATTTTGAAGGTGAACTCTCACAAAAGAAAATGTCTTCAGTTATTAACAAAAAGTAGGTAAGAGTCTTGCATGGAAAATATGACTGAAAGGACATGGGATATCTTATAAGAACTACTGATTTTTATTTATTTTATTTTTGCAAATATATATTTCCAGTTTTTATTTTATTTTTTTTAGTTGTCTGCTGAGTGTGGTGGTATACTTTTGTAATCTCTGCTACTGGTAGAATGAATTTTATAGGACCCTTGAACTTGGGAATTTCTGAAATAGGATTAAAGATTGGTTTCCGCAATGTTTTGGCACCATCATGGTGAGCCACTAGGATCAGGGAGCCAATGGGATGCCAAAGGAAGAGTGGATCTGTCTAAGTTGGAAACAGAGTTGGGTCAAAGCTTCTTTGCCAATCAGAAATAGGATTAGGTCATGAGTGGCCATTGTACTTCTAGGTCTGGTTAGATGGGAAAACATAGTCGGGGGGTATATATCATCTGAAATATTAGCATAATTAATAAAATTTCTATTCTCTTTGATGGATACTTTCCCCCTCTCTTTTTTTTTTCTTCTACCAATTTGGTGCAGTGAATAGAGCACTGAGCCTGGAGTCAGGAAGACCTGAATTCAAATTGGGCCTCCAATATTTGCCATCTGTGTGACCCTGAGCAAATCATTTAACCTTTTTTTTTTTTCACATCAATTTCCTCAACTGTAAAATGTGCACAATATTTGCACTTAACTACCAAGCTTGTTGTGAGGATCAAATGAGATAATGTTTGTAAGGTATTTAGCATGGTGTCCGGCACATTGTAGATGCTCAATAAATATTTCTTTTCCTTCCTTCCTTCCTTCCTTCCTCAACTCACTAGTTAATTCCACCTTGATGAACTGAACCCACTAGATTATTTCATCTCATAACTAGTACATCAACTTTTCTATAGTGTAGAGATTGGTAAACGTAACAATAAGCCCCTTGTTTTCACACCATCAGTGAAAGTGACCTGATAACAGGAGAATCATCCCCCAATTTGACCCTCCTCCTTTATATCTTCTAGGCTTTGCCTTACCTCAGCTATGCCTCAAGCAGTCTACAATCAGCTCTACTCCGCTCTATCCTGCTGCATCTGCATCTGGCAGTGATGTTAAATATAGTATTACAAATGTGACACAATTAAAGGGTAGCGTGTGTGATGTAGGTGGTGTGTTAATAGGTATTTACTTATGAAAAAATCTTGAAAATGTGATGCAATTAAAAAAAATTACATGAGCTTATCTTTCTCTTATTGAAGTTAAAACTAAAAGAAATAGAAAATGATGATTTTTTTTTTGAAAATAAGCCATTCTATTTCAGGCATTCAGAGAATTGATAGTGGATTTTTTTTAATTGAAAATACTTTGACAGATACCTCATTAAACTACATGTTTTCTGCCTGTTAATTGGAGCCATTCCTCTTGTCAGAAACTCAAATATATGTTGGAAAATTCATTCCCAATCCCACCTTTTCTACGTTTTGTATCTTTGAGCATGTAGCATGTAGCCATTGTATTCTTCTGTTGCTTCTTGCCAAAGTTAACCATATAGACCTAGAACATCCTTCAGGTCATTCATTCTCTTCTGTCATTCAAGTGAAAAGGTTAGGACTGGATCTATGAATTCATTGGTATAGACAACTCACAGGTGAGGAGGCTCCTGATACAGGATGGCACCTTTTCTGCAACATATGGTCTTAGAGAGTTTCCTGGAACACTGATGTCCAACTCAAATAGAAACTGAGGCCAGTACCTGGTACGTAAGGATCCCTCCTGGATGCACATGATATAGTTTTAAAAGGTAATGTTATTAAAAAAAAAAAGGTAGGGACAGCTAGGTGGCACAGTAGATAGAGCACCAGCCCTGAAGTCAGGAGGACCTGAGTTCAAACCCAGCCTCAGACCAAACACTTGACACTATTTGTGTGACTCTGGGCAAGTCACTTGACCCCAATTGCCTAAAAACAACAAAACAAAACAAAAAAAAACATGAACATTAAAATTCTTTTAAAAAGGTAATGTCATCTCTGTTTTATTTATTTTTATTTATTTTGTTAAATATTTCCTGATTACATTTTAATGAGTTTGATACCTCTGGCCTAGATTACTATGAGGTTAAATGATTTGACTAGGGTCACATAGTAGTCTGCCTCTGAGGCAGGGCTTGAACTCAACTTTTTCTGACTTCAAGGTCAACTTTCTACCCACTAAAGCATGCAGCATCTATTGTCACCATTCCCCCCAAAATATTAAAACCCCACATTCTTCGAGTCCTTCTATCCTTTCAAAAAGTATCCTTAACCCTTTCCTTTCACAAAATGTAAATATGCAGTGTAGATGTAGTTTAGATGAAGACAGAATAAATAATGTGACAAATTGTCTGGCTTTGGAATCAGGAAGCCCCAGGTTCAAGTTGCATATGTAATTACTGCTGATATTTGTCCTTCCTTCTGGAAGACCATCATGACATCAGATTGGTGATGTCATTACATGCAAGTGAATTGGATTTAAGTGAAGTAGGGCTATGTAAAGTCAACAGCCTCACTTTCTCCTCAGGAGCCATCTGGGTCCAGTGGCCTGATACGGATCAAGGCAAACTGGATATGGCCCAGGATGCAGTGGAGGACATTGGCTTTTTCAAGCTAAGGTATTTAACAGGTCTCAGTTGACTGAGGCAGTGTTCATTCAGTGATTAAGGCTTAATCTGCATATCTAATACATTCTATCTGGTGGCCCTGGAAATCTCCTACCCTTTGAGAACCCCAAGGGAATTCTTTAAGCCTTTAAATTACAAATACAATGTGATTCCTCATACAGAATCACCTAGATTGAGACACCTAGGTCTTAACAGATAGAACATTCAACCTGGAGTCAGGAAAGAGTGAGTTCAAATTTAGCCTCAGATACTTATTAGTTGGGTGCCTCTGGACAAGTCACTTATCCTCTGTCTAAGTTAATTTCTACATTTCTAAAATAGGGATAATAATAGCTCCTACCTCACAGGGTTGTTGTGAGGATCAAATGAGATAATACTTGTAAAGCACTTTGTAAACCTTAAAGTAATCAACAAATGCTAGTGATTATTATTATTAAATGGATAAAATCACATATACAGCCAAAAAACCCTATCATCCATCTATCCATCCATATGTAGTAGGTATATATGTAGGTATGCCTTATAGAATTATTTTATTATTATAGAATTCTTTATTATAGGACTGTAGATTATCCTAGAGGAGAGGACATATCATCTTCATCATGTTACATGTTAGTTACAGGCAGATGAGGTAACATGATGCAATGTAAAGAGTGTTGGATTCCAGTCAGGAAACCCTGTTCAACTTCTGGTTCTAACACTCAAAATCAGGAGTCATTGGGCTTGGGTTCAAAATTGACCTCTAATACTTACTGCCTGTGTGACCCCAGGCAAGAAATTAAATCTCTTGGAACCTAAGTTTCTTTGCTTGTAAAATGGGTATAATAGTTTCACTCAGCCTATCTCATTGGTTGGTTGTAATGAAAATAAAACAAAAAACCCAAATAAATGTTGGTTATTGCTTATTGTTGGAGAGCGGGAACTTTAATTGTCTGAACAATTCTCAATCCAAGATTGTTAATCCCGTACATACTTCTGATGAATAGAACCAAGATCACAGATATATTATTTTAATTTAGGAGCCTAGGTCCTACATCTACTGTTGGAAGGGACCTTTGAAGAATTGACTTATCATTGATATTTCACTCAGAAGACAAGAAAGTTTGTAACTTGATACTTTGAAAGTTCATTTTACACAGTTGTAAAGAGTCATTGCTTTTCTTGTACCTAATCGATTGTGTGGTTGCAACATTTTATCAGCAATAAATGATGAACTGATATATACATATGAAATCACCTTTGATTAGGGGATTGCTTTTTAACAGGCTAAGAGAATGTGGACATCTCTCATTTTAAAGGTGAAGAAACAGAATCAAAGAGGTTTAGTAATTTGATGTCAGGAAGAAATAAATATTTCCAACAATTAGAGGTATTGAGAAGTTTACTGAACTATGGAGAGAGGTAGTGATTCCCTCCTCCTTGGAGGCTTCTCTTTTCACCAGACAGCAGAGGCTGAACGCCCACTTTTGGGCTATGTTATAATGGGGATTCCTATTATGTACAATAAATAAAGAGCTACTGAGATCTTTTCCAAGTCCCAGATTCAGGGGTTCTGTAAGAGGCAGAATCAGAATGAACCCAGATCCTCTGACTCCAGATATAGAGATCTTTCCATAGCAGCATGAAGGTTACTTTTTTATGTTTTAACAAATTAAAACTACTTGATTGCAGAATTACTCTGAAAAGATTATTCAACTATAATTTTACATTAAGATCTTTTTTATTTAGAACCATTTTGACCTTGACAAAGAAAAAGATAATTTTCATATATAGGAGAAGGTGATACTTCAAACTACAAACCTCTATCTGGCAGAATTTTGCTTTTCAAGGATTAAAAAAAATTATATGTAACTTCCAAAAGTGTCCTGCTTTTCTGTGATTCTTTTGGACCTTTCTTTCCTCATTTCTCTTTTCTTTTTCATTGAGGGGATTGGAGGAGGGTGGCCCTCTCCTTATCATTCTACTCCCACCCACCATGAAATTGAAACCAAAGCAAAACCCTTGTAATTAATATAAATAATGAAGCAAAATAATTCCCCACATTGACTGTGTCAAAAATGTGCATCTCAATCTGCATCTTGAGTACATCAACTATCTCTAAGGAAGTAGGTCATATGATTTCTTACTTTTGGAGTCATGGTTGGTCATTGTATTGTCCAGAGTTCTTAACATTCTATAACTTTCTGTCAAAAAAGCCAGTCTGGTTTCTCAGTATGATAACACATTTCATATAACTGAAAATTACCCAGCCTTTGCCAAAAGGAGCATTATAGTCACAGAATGAGCTAATCAGTTTGAACAAAAATTACACTTAAAAGGTTTTATGTATCTTTAACTGGAGCTATGACTAGGAAGTTTTGTGTTTAGGGTTCAAAATGACTGAGGGCGGCTGCTAAGAAGATGGCCATGTCAGACGTGAGAGGGCTTATATGCCAAAGAATCTGACCCTCATCCCTCTATGCATTGGGGAGCAGACATTCTAGAAGAGGGTATCATAATAATGGAATTTTGGGGGGGTCACGTGAGGGTAGGAAGAACAGTTTAGGAATAGACTGCAAGGCATAGCATGGGTATAGTTGTCCAAAAGGGCAATAATTGCTCCCTCCCAGGAAGGAAATACACCTACTCTCCATGTCAGTACCCTGTGGGAGAAGAGGTAAAGATATGAGTATCTCACATTAGTTATAGCTATGTATTTTTTTCCATTAGTTCTGAAATACTAATAAAGGAAGGAAGTGAAAGAAACAAATAAGCAAACAAACAAACAAAAGAAGAAGTAAGAGAGTTAGAAGACTATACTTCTGGTCAATGAATTACATATGACGCCAAAGCTGACAAGCTCAGATCATAGCTTTAGGTCACAGTGGGAATGTGTTAGACAAAAATCCATGATCCCTGACATTCCCTAGGAAGGGTAAGGTGACAAAATGTGATGAGCCAAGGCCAGGTTCTAACACAAGTCAGGGGCAAAGGAGAGAGTGAACTACCCCTGGGAAGTATCTGGAAGACAGCATATAAAACAGAGCCAGATGCGTCAAAGACTAAGCCAGGAGTCAGGTGCCATTCAAGTCCTAGTTGTCAAGAGCAGGCAATGGGACAGAAGCTAGCCAAACAATCAGATAGCCAATACAAAAGTTCAGGGCTTGGGATAGAGACTCTGGGAATTAATTGATATCTGAATTGGGGATGATGACCCCATCATTATATATTCTAAAAGAGGACCTCATACTATCTGGTGGCTAGCTCAGTACCTCCAGGTCCATAAGTGTAGGAGTAGATGGTCCAGACTTGGGAGATGATACATTGATTTAATTTGGGTATTGTGAGGAATTTGGAGCCTGAGATAAAAGTGGATTCCGAGTATAACTAATTCATTGTTAGGTCTTCCATAAAGTACTTTATCTATGCAGGTATACTTTTTCCACATATAAACCAAGGTAAAAACAAACAAACAAACAAACAAAAAAACTGACCCTTTGTATTAGAAGTATATGCAGATCAACCAAAGATGGCAAAGCACTTACAAAGTGTTAAATTCTATGTAAATGACAAATATTATTATGATTTAGAGATTTGGGGAAGATTTTGCATTTGGAATATATTTTCAAGTAATCATAAACCTGTTTTTCCAAGGAAGAATGCAGTGCCTGAATTGCCTTAAATACATATTTGATAATATCCAGTCATGTTGTCAGAAGGGGGCTGATGGGGAGGAACCCAGTTTCTTCAGCAAACATCAATCAGCTTATCATTCTGCCTAGTTGCACAATCATTGCCTGTAATGAGAGGTTTGTAATTGTTACTTATGATGACTTTACACATCACTGCTGATTAGTACAGGAGACAAGAAGGTCTCTATAGCCTGGTGCTTTCAAATGTTGTGTTACTCAGTTGTTGGAGAAAGCCTTAGCTTTTCATGAGCCTAATTGATTGTGTGGTTTCAACACTTCATCAACAACAAATGATGAAACTGATGAACATTTATAAAATCACCTTTAATTAGGGGATTATTTCTGCATCAAGTTAAAAAAACTGTCATTGTCTATGGTTTATATTCATATATTTGTGTTTTCAACTGCTAGATAACAAGGCTACTAATCTTCTAAATCTTCTCTTATATAGTTACAGTTGTATTAGAGTTTAGAAGACTTCCAATTTCTCTACTCCAATTTACCTTATGCATTGATACCAGATTAATCCTTTGAAGAAAATGATTTCAACAGAGTATCCCCCTAGCCAAAAGTCTTCAGCCTCTTATGTACTACAAGGTTAATTCCAAACATTTCAAATTGGCATTCAATGCCTTTCTGGAGTCATTCAATCAATCAGCATTTATTAAGAACCTACTAAGAACCAGGCCCTCCCCTTAACATCAAGCATATAAAAATAAAATTGAAACAATCCCTTCATGCAAGGATCTTATATTCTTTCATGGGATACAACATGTACTTATAAAGTATATAAAGAATAGTATACATATATACATATCTATATGTATGCATATACATATGGTCTATAATATACATACATACATATATACATACATAGGTCTATATTTATATGTACACACATACACACACACACACACACACACACACACACACACACACGGTAATGTTGGGAAGGGAGGCCCTAAGATGGTATGGGGGCTTAAGAAAGGTTTCATGTAAAAGATGGTATTTGAGCTGAATCTTGAAGGAAATAAATTCAAATAATCAAGAGGTAAGGAGAAAGTGCATTACAGGTACAAGATACAGTTAATGCAAAGAAGGAAATGGCAAACCACTCCAGTATCTTTGCCAAGAAAACCCTGCATAGGGTCATAAAGAATTGTACATGACTGAAACAACCAAACAACAACAATGTGAAGAGAGGCAGGAAATGGTGTATCTTTAGTGAGGAACAGCCAGAAGTCCAGTTTGTTTGGATTGTTGAGTGCGGGAAGGTGAATAATGCATATTAATATTGCAAAGGTAAGCTGAGGTCAAGTTGAGAAGGAGTTTAAATGCCCAACAGTGATTATATTTGAGCCTAGAGGTAACAAGGATCCATTTTCCTTTAATGAGCAGGCAACTGACATGGGCAGACCTGACCTTTAAGAAAATCATTTTAGAAGATCTGTGGAGGATAGGTCAGAGAGAAGAGAGACTTCAGGGAGAGAGATTAATTAGGACACTTGAAATAGTACAGGTGACAAATGATGTCAGTCTTAATTTGTATGGTAACCATGTGAGTAGAAAGAAGTGGTCAAGGATATCAGTGAAGATGTGAATTTGGGTGACTGGAAGGATGGTTATGCCCAGAACAGAAAAACAAATGTTCACTAAATGGGTTTTGGGGAAGGATAATGAATCCTGACTTGGCCATGTTGAGTTTGAGGTATGCTTGTCAATTACAGTTTGAAATGTTCAATAGACAGTTGGTGATGTTACAGCCAGATAGGTAGATATAGGAGTTATCTTCATAGAGATAATCATTCAACCAAATGGAAGTGTCAAGTCACCAATACAGAAAATATAGAGAGTGAATAGAGTCAAGGTACTGCTCTTAGACTGAATCGACCTGATGTTCAATTATCAAGCATGATCTCTTATGTTTCCTAAACACATAGCATCAGTTTCAGTCAGGCTGGGCTGCTCAATTTCCTAGAAAAAAACCATGAACATTTCTATTTTCACACTTTTACCTATACTATTTCCTCTTGAATCTTAAATCCCATACCCTTCAGCTGTGTCTGACTCTTTGTGACCATCTTTTGAGGTTTTCTTGACAAGGCTACTAGAGTGATTTGCCATTTCCTTCCCTAGTTTATTTTACTGATGAGGAAACTAAGGCAGGCAAGGTTAAGTGAATTTTCCAGGGTCGCACATCTAGTAAGAGCCTGAGGTCAGATTTGAACTCAGGAAGATGAGTTTTCTTGACTCCAGGCCTGGTATTCTATCTACTGTGCCTCCCCCCTTCCTCTTAGATTGTTCTAATGTAATCCATTCTTTAAAACTCAGCTTGAGCCCCAAAACATTTTTTATCCTCCACAGAACTTTCCCCAACTATTTTAATAGTTCCTTATTTTGTTCTCTCTACAGGAATTATTTGGTATTTATTTAGTTGGCACTTCATAATCATCTGTATTTGTGTGATATAACCTCAGTAGAATAAAGGTCCTTGAGGGTGGGGACTCTTGTTTTGCCTTTGCCTCCCCATAGTCCCACATAGTGCTTTCTTTGTACATAACACATGCATAATAAATATTTGCTTAATAGAATGGAACTGAACTCATATAGCACTTTCTGTAAGGGCCATAGGAGTATTATATTTGGCACTTTTTGACAGACCACCTTGTATTGCTGTTTACATTTTTTCAACATCATTCTTGCTTCCCCAGTGAGATTATAATTGTCTTTGGTAGGTATTATTTCTATTTTATACTTGTTTCATATCCTCCAAAGCACATGAGCCATACTGAGGAAGGGTTCAATAAATCCGTTACTTTGCCAAAAGCTAAATGATTAGGGGTAGGATTTTGCCTCTTTCATTTCATTTGTTCAAAATAACTAGCGTATACTAATTTTATTGATTATTATTGTTTATGTTTAGTTTTTTTTTGTTATATGTACGTCTTTGTCCTCTAAACAGTAAAATCTCTAGTCTTTCATTTTAAGCTCTGAGTGAAACAGTTGTCTGTTAGTAACATCGCCCCCCCCACATACACACCTTAAACTCTACATTCTGAAATTAAAAATGAACATGTTAGGAAGCCAAGAAAACAATAAACCACTATCTAATGCCACGGCATTTCTCTGTGCTGTAACTCAATTTGAGTTACACTTTTTTCATGTAACAAAGAAAATGGCAAAATAAATTTTCCTTTATTCTGTAAATCTCTCACTGAATTTTTAAGAAAAGCTAGTTATTCTCCAATCATATGTAGTTTAGTAAAAAAAAAACAAATAAAAGCTTCAATTTTGCTCATTATGCAAGAGTCTTCTGATGCTCAGGAATCTATATTCAGCCATCTTTGCTGATCAAAGAGCCATCAATTAAAGTGTCCTCAGAACATCTTTTCTCCTCTCTTTAAAAATGTTTCATGCCTTTTCTAAGGAATTTTAGAAACAGGCCAAACTGTTCAATTTCATAAAATTTCAGAGTAGAAGAAATGCTGTAATTCTAGGCAATAACATGAATGAAACACCCAGTTTTATATGAATCAGTTTTATTAAGGAGCAATACTCAATTATATGACTAAATTTCCCCATACAAATCTTTTTATTTCTTTAGCTCTCTAACATCTATTAAATGCTTTAGAATTCTTTGGATATTTAGAACTTAGTATCCTTTCTAACCATATGGAAAACCATACTGTTACAGGCTTCGTGGTGAAAAAAGAAGTGGTATCACTTACAAAAAACATCTCTTTCTTTAATTTCTTAGGCTAATTTTAAAGAGGCAAGGCATGAAGTCTAAAATGTTTCCATTGCCTGCAAAAGGGACAGAAATAATGTAAATATAAAATCCACCTGCAGGACTTATCACTGCTTTGCACATAGTAGGTAAATCAGCAGCAGAAGTATAAACAACTGAATACAGAAATAGACAATTAAATCAAATTCAATTGAGTGTGTGTGCATGTGTGTGTGTGTGTGTGGGAGGGGGAGTGGGGTGGAGGGAGAGAGAAAGAGAGAGAGAGTGGGGGTGAGGAAGGGAGAGAGGAAGAAGAAGAGGGATAGAGACACACAGAAAAACACAGAGAGAGCAGAAGGTGGAATAACTTGCTTAAGATAATTCAGGTAGTGAGTGTCAGAGGTGGGATTCAAACCCAGGTCCTCCAACTCTTGAGCTAATGTACCCTGTTGCCCCAAATCAATAGTATATATCATTCTAGATTTCCTATTTACCTAGAAGGGTTTCAAGGATCCACAAAATGGCCTGATTAGAAGGTCTTAACAGTTGAAACAATTGGAAGTATAAACATGTGAAAAGGAAAACATATCTTCAATTAAAGTTGACATTTATTAATTTTCTATTATGTTCAAGATAACTCTCAAGGCACTAGTGAAAGAAAGGCAGAAATAACCTTATCCTTATCTTTGAGAATATATTTTACAGAATTCAAGTAATATCATAGACACAGAAATAGAGGGTTGGGCTAGGGAGTCATGAGTTCCTGCATTCAAATCCAGCTTCAATCACTTATTAGCTTCATGATCCTGGGCAATTCACTTAACTTCTGACAGGCTCAATATATTTGCAGCATATTTTCTTCGACTTCTTTTTCTTGCTTTTATTTTGTTGGAGCATGGCAAATTTGAACATTTGTTTTAGATATCTATAAGTATTAACATTGGTTTTAATTTTTCTTGCTTTCTTAATTGGGGAAAGGACGGGGAGCAGAGATTTTGGAATTTAAAATAAAATGAGATTGAATAAAATGTTTGAAAAAGAAATATTTATTTTACCCAGGGTGAACTGCATAATGCTCATGCACCTGTCATCCAAGATGAGGACACCTCCATTCTTATATGACTCATAAGAGCATCATCAACCTCAAGGATGATAATTCAGTTAAACTTCTGGGAGCATGGATTCTAAATTGGATTCTGTTCATTAAGCAGAGGGGGTGAGTATTATAAAATGATTATGAGAAAATCTCTGTCCTACAAACTGCTGAATCAGATGATCATAGAAACTAAAATGAACAAAAAGCTATAGATTTTATCGGGAACCACCACCAATAACTGGCAAATAGAGTTGCTTTTCAGAAGAATCACTAGGTATTATGTATTTACCTGGAGCTATGACTCTACAAGGACATGTATTCAGTGCAAAATAGATTAAAAAGAAATCCATAAACTGAGTGTATATAAAATGCCTAAAGATAAATAGGTTCAAATCTCAGTTCAGGACCTAGAAGACATTTTTTTTTTGCTAGAAATTTAGTCTATTTCCTTGTTGTTAAAATTTGAACCATTAAGAAGTAATGATACAAGTAAACTACAACAGCAATCAGATCACATTTATAAGAATATATCTGAGGCCAAATACTCTCTGTATTTATTTGACTGTTTCTTTTCGTGGCATGTTGCCATCACTTTATAGGTTTGAGCTTGTAAGATAAGTCATGAAATTGAGTTGATTATTTATTACTGAACACTTGACCTGCAATTTATCAGATAAAAATTCTTGTTTTATCTCTTTAGCATTCCCAATAAACCCAATAGAATTCTGCCCAATTCCTATATTTTCCCCTTCCCAAAAAAAATGTGACTTTCTGTTATTATGGAGGAAAAGGCTTTAACTCACCATGCTCTATATTATATATATGTATATATGTGTGTATATATATGTGTGTGTGTGTATATATATATATATATATATATATATATATATATATATATTACTCAGTTTGATCACCCACATCCTTACACTGAAAGGCTTTTGACTGGTTTCAGAAATCAAATCAACCCTGAAATGACTAATATTTGTGCATACTAATGATACAAAAAAAGTCACAGGTTCTGAAGGCAATATCAATTGGAGCAAAATTGCTGGAATGAGTCTATAGATTCCCAAATTAATTACTTTTAAGGGTAATACTCTTTTGAATATATAAGTTTTAGTATATTTACTTAAAAATCAATCATGTGGCAAAGTGTTATTGTTAACCTCACCTTGAATCTGTTTGATGCCTCTCAATATAACATCTAAGATATTTATGTTGATCATTGTCTACAGTTTATATTAACAATTAGGTTTTACTACCTGACTAGCTCTTCTAGTTTTACAACATGATAAGTATGGTGTGGAAATAAAGGAAAAGGTAATTGCTAGGCACTTATGTTTCAGAAGAGAAACACCTCTCTCTCCCTTCCATTTCCATTTGATCTCATCTAGGAAAATATTGTACATTCAGATTATCTAGGAAAGCTTTAAATAAGGGGAAAGGAGTTTGATTGACAAGATAGGAGAGATATCCAGATACATGCCCAATTTGTGAGTAAGGAGAAAGTTGAATTTATGATGGGGAATAGATGAATGGTATGAAGTTTTGTTTCTTTTAGTTAAAGTTTAGTTGTTTTGCTTATCTATCTATCTATCTATCTATCTATCTATCTATCTATCTATCTAT
>NW_020954569.1:71635043-71636752 GCF_900497805.2 Vombatus ursinus | reverse complement strand
TATCTATCTATCTATCTATCTATCTATCTATCTATCTATCTATCTATAATCATCATCATCTATCTTCTTTTGCCTCTGTTTTTAAATACGTATATTTTGCTGCCTTTTTGCCCCTAATCCCCTTGAAAGCACTCTTACTAGCATTCTTCTCTGATAATAAATTGTATTTCAGCATTTTGGACAGAATAATAGATGAGCCTATGTGGTATAATAGGCAAAATACTGCTTGCTTTTGTGTTGTGCAATCTGAGTACAAATCATCTAAAAAAAACTTGTTATAAAGTTTTACAAGCATAGTATACAATAGTGTCTGATTTTTTTTCACTTTAGTCTTAGAAAAATAACTGGTTATGAGACAAAATTTTTTTATTCAAACTTTTCTAAAATGCCAGCCTACACTTTCTCCTTAATGTAACATTTGAACATATTTTGTGAGAAAACTCAGGAGATTTATAGTATTTGTAGCTTTCTGATTTTCTGTGACATCATATTTCTGTGTATTTTTGGAAAATATTCTACAAAGCTGCAATTCATAGTAATTTCCTCAGGATTGTGACTTTTGGGCTTTACATTCTGTAATGCAGTTGTATATCTATCTATCTATCTGTCTGTCTATCTATCTATCCATCTTTCTGTATGTATAAATGTATGTATGTGTACAAATGTATATGTGTATATATGTACCTATTGCATATGTGTTTATGCATGTGTGTATGTACATACATGTATGTGTGTGAAGTGGAAGACTCTAGCATGGCACCAATTTAATCTCTGTATGAAAACCCTGGTCAATTACATTGAGTTTCTATCAAAATCACATCAGTCGCTATTCAATTCCTAAATTCTTAGCACTGAAAGTTACTTTAGGGATACTCTAATCCTACTTCTTTATTTTACAGATAAAGAAACTGAGGCCTAGAAAGGAGAAGTGACTTGTTCATGGCCATACAGATAGCAAATAGCAGAGCTGGGATCTGAATCCAAGCTTCCTAGTTCCTAGTTCAATGGTCTACCACTGAATTTCCTTGGCTTTCAAGGGTTTGATATATGTTTGCATATCCCTTGAACATGAGTTTGTTAGCTTGTAACTCCCAAATTTCTAAAACTCTATTAAAAATAAAATCAGAGGAATGGTTGTAGAATTCTACTAAGTGACATATTCTGTTGTCACTAATCTGTCAAATAAAAATATTAAATTATAAATGTATAGTCTCCTGACATCAAGGTTAGGAATAAAAATGGAAGGGCTCTGAAGTTTCTGCTCTCTACCTGCTATGTTAAAACTCATTTTAGTACTATTTTAAATTTACCTGTCTTTGGAAAATATGGATATACATGTTTTTTTATAAAAAAATAAGAGCAATTATTCATTTCATAAGAGAATATATTTAAGGAGAAAACAAGAACTCCTCTAAAAGAAAAAAATATAACCTTCAGAAAAATAAAGGTGAACTACATGTAATTTTCAAGTAACCAATAGACTCTGTAAATCACGTTCCATGGATATGTTCGGTTCTTTGGTATTTTGTGATCTTTTTCATTTCCTGGTGTTTATGTGGTCAAAATTTTGGAAGAAGAGGATTTAATTAAAGCCCTTATATTTTGTTTATTTTATTTTTATCTATATATCCATCTATCCATCCATCCATCTATCTATCTATCTATCTATCTATCTATCTATCTATCTATCTATCTATCTATCTATCTAT
>NW_020954569.1:71535066-71635033 GCF_900497805.2 Vombatus ursinus | reverse complement strand
TATCTATCTATCTATCTATCTATCTATCTATCTATCTATCTATCTATGGGGGACCAAATACTGTTAGGGATAGCATGGTCCATTTTTTAGAAGAAAATTATATTTTCCTCTGTTCATCCTCCATTACCTCCATCTGAGCAGAATTTAAAAATTGCTTATATTAGGTGTCCAAAAAGCCTCAACTCAGTTTTAAGCTAATAAAGCTTTAAATTGCACTAAGACTTTAGGACATCCTATATATTTTTATTTTGTTTAAAGCACTGTAGGATTGGTTGTTATATAGTGTATAAATGTTCCAACAATTGATTTTTCCTTTTCTGACCTTTGATAACATATATTGACAGCATCACAGATTTTGGCATTTGGTCAGATAATAATCAACATTATTTCATATTTATTTCAAATACATGTCATCTACCTAAGAACATGCTCCTGGGGGCAGCTAGGTGGCACAGTGGATAGAGTATTGGCCCTGGATTCAGGAGGACCTGAGTTCAAATCCGGCCTCAGACACATAACACTTACTAGCTATGTGACCCTGGGCATGTCACTTAACCCCCATTGCCCAACTGAAAAAAAAAAAAAGAACATGCTCCTGCACAGAAGGCTGCCTTCTCCTCTTGAATCATTTATAGTTTATAGGACTAGGCTAGGCCAGATAAGCATCAATAAATATAACTTAGATAGGATGGAATATGATGAGATGGGATGGGATGGGATAGGGATAGAATGGGAAGGAATTTCTCTTCTAGGTTAAATGAAGGCTGCTTAGACCAGGTAGTTAAGTGATTAAGTTATTTGTGCTTTAACACTGGGAGAGGAAGCAAGAGATTTTTTACTTCTGGCAAAGCTTCTTAAGAAGCCTAAAATTGAGGAAATTTGTCCTGACATCTTGGTTTTCTTCCCTTACCTTTTCATGATTTTTGGACATTACACATGTAAATTTTAATATGCGACTATTTGACCACACAAATCAGCAACCTTATATTTGATGTAACATATCCCATGTTCAAATGATCTTGAATCTATATAAAATGTTATTTATTAATCTTTATCATACATTTTATTCCTTAAGTATCTTTGAGAGGCAAGTTTTTATGCCCTTTGTGCCTATGGGCAAAATGAGTTGTAAAAAGGTTAGTGGATTACCCATGATTATATTGGATCAGTGGTAGCTAAGAATAAAACCTAATACCAATTCACAGTTTTAACATTAGGCTTTTCTGTCTTTTTGCCCTCTCCCTTGGTGATAATGAGGACTAAATTCTTCTTCTTCTTCTTCTTCCTTTTCTTCTTCTTCTTCTTCTTCTTCCCATTATCCTCCTCCTCTTCCTCCTTTTCCTCTTCCTTCTCCTTCTCTTCCTTCACTCCCATCTCCATCTCTTTCTATCTCTCCCTCTGTCTCCCTCTATCTCTCAAAATTACTTTAAAATTTAATACTCTTTAATTTGATATTCTTACATCCAATCCCATTTCTTCTCCAATTTATGCTCCAAGCAATCTCTCTACTGTACCACCATGATTATGCCACTTTTCTACTAAACCAAACCAAGAAAAAACTTTTACTGTCTTTAAATGCCAATCAAATAGCTACTAATCCTGGTATCTCCAGTCTAAATGTTCATATTTGTGCCCGACTTGTGGTAGAGGCTTCTGAGCTTGTTTTGTTCTGATCAACCACAGTTGGGTACACTGTACCTTGATCCAAACATAGTGATGCCTTTTTTGTCCCTTTCAAGAATGATGGACAATCATCATCATCATCATCATCATCATCATCATCATCAATCCTGGCACTAAAAAACTAACATAATCTATCTGATTTTCCTGCTCCCACTCACATTACTCCCCTTCACTTCTTATGCTCAAAACAGTTAAACTATACTTTCTTCTATTCCTGTTCTTTAATACCATCCCCCATACCTGGAAATCAACTTAACCACGTTTTTCCATCTTGTAAAACCTCCTCCTTTTTTTTTTTTTCCACAGGCCAACTGAGATGCTTTCCACAGAAAAGCAAAAAAAGATGCAAAAAGATCTCCTCAGTGAAGCTTTCCAGGCAAAATCAACCTTTTCATTTTTTCTAGAACTCTTTCTATCACTCTACTTTGCACTTAGCCTCATTCTCTCTTATATCATAGCTATTTTTATACTTGGTGTTCCATTCATTATAATCTCCTTGAGATAATGTGCTTTTATCTTTCTTAATAAATGTTTGTTGAAATAAAACTTAAGAATCAATTTACTTCACCACAGAATTCTCTGTCAGAAGCACATATTCCTGTTGTGAGCATTGTAAGCATCTACTAGAGAGAAAGTTCAAATCACCTGCTCCTAAATGGGGTTTGAAGTAGTTTTTTTATTGCATATCAGCTGACAGATATAAAAGTTGTCTAACACTCTCCAACTGTCAGCCAATTACCAGACTTGTCTGAGGCAATATCGCAATTTTTCATCTGGTGTTGTTATTTATTTATTCATACTTTGTCATAGTCTTTAGGAGTTTTAAGAATAAAATAGGTCATTAAGGAAAAAAAAAGACCTAGTTTTGATGGAAAAGGAGTAGACTTTAACATATAACTTTCTATGTGCTTGCTCAATAGACCTTAAGGAAAATGGCTTTTTGGTAGGACTTTAGTTATCTTACCTGACAAAAGAAAGGAAAATATCAATTAGATAATGTAAACACTTATTTAGGGTAACACACTTCCCCCATTGGATGATTATAGCTGGACATTATCCTGCTTATAAAATGCATTTTCTATTCTGTAGTCTTATCCTATGGAAGTCCTACAGATAATTCAGATCCTCTCTTGAGAAGTGTTTGTGACAAACTGAAGAACTCTGGGAAAACTGGCAGTGGTGTTATTCTTATGAAAGAAAATACAATAAAGATATTGTTTTCATTCTGATCTAATGCAGAGTGTATATATGGTTTCATAGAAGACAAAACAGGGCAAGAATAGATTCGATCTCTGTATCTACTACACTGGGAGTTCTTAACCATTTTTATGCATTGTTGGACCCATCTGGTGGTCTAGTGAAGCCCATCTACCCCTTTGCAGAATAAAGATTTTGAATATAAGATAAAATACATAGTACTATGAAGGAAATAAATTACACAAAATATAGTTAGCGAAATATTTTTAGAAGTTCAAGTTTTGCTTCTTTTTGTTTCCAAAGTTAAAAGATTGTTCTAAATCCTATAAAATGTTTTAAGTCTATGTTTTTTTTTTTACTTAGAAGCACATACAACAGAATACCTAGTAGTATAACTTTTAAAAAGTTATACTTCTTCCCCCTCAAAAAAGGAGAATAAAAAACCAAGTATGTCTCATTCAATTAAAAATAAAAGGTGTCATTAGTCACTCTGCCAGGCTCAGAAGACACAAAGGTTTAAAAAAAAATAAGCAGCCCCTGCTTTCAAGGATGTTGAAATAACAACCAAGTAAAGTGCCTGCCATCCATGTGATATGGTCATCATTCACAATCTAGTGTGCCTCTAACTAAGTTATTTCTCATGAATGGAAAGCAAAAAAGATGCAGCTTCCTATGTCCAACCTTCTACTCCATTTCTTCTCACTTTCTACTGTTTTTTGAAGAAATCTCCCATCACTCATCAGTGATCAGTTTGGCTGAAGATAGAATGATAATTTCCTTCTTTCAGAATTGCTCCACAGGAAGGGAGGGAAAAAAAAAACTACTGTGGGAGCATTTATTTTCCTTTTGTTCAAACTGTGGTACTTTTCTTCAAGATAAAGGAGTAACCTACTTTTTTTTTAGAGATGTCAAAACAATCACCAAGAACAAATCCAATCTGTCAAAGGTGTCCTTTTATATGACAAGATACCATCCAAGTATAATGCCCCCATTGAGCCCATTAGAGAAGAGAACTTCTGTTTTCTCCCACATTCTTTATTATAACATAAAATTGATCCTTATTTCATCACCTCTTTTGGTGAGTTTCTGATCTTCTCCTACATTGCCCATTTCTTCTCATCATCCATATGTTCCTGTTCACTTTATGCCTTTGCATTGGTCAGATGCTGGACACAGAACATTGAGATTTCACCCCATTCTTATTTACAATCTATGAATTTAACCCTTCACACTAAACAGAATCACACTGAGTTCTGTACATTATGGAGATCCTGAAATGGCCCCAAAATGACTCGTTATCATGGAGGTACATAGAATGTAAACCATATACTCTAAGCATATGTCAGCTTGTCATAGTAATTAGGAACAAAATACCCTTGACTGATTGGAGTGCACCAATACTTTCTGTATCTAAACTCATCTTTTTTTTTTACTTCCCTTTGTATGTGCCTAGTTATTTTTACATTTCATTGAATATGAGATCCTTGAGGGGAGGGATTAGTTTTCTGTTTGCTTGTTTTTGTTTGTTTGTTTGTTTGTTTTGTTTTTGCCTGTATTTGCATTCCCAGCACATAATACAGTGACTGGAATGTGAAAATTGCTTAATAAATCCTTGTTGACCAAATGACTTAACCTTCAAGTTACAATCATTCATGTTCTTTCATCTATTTTATCTTTATTTTTCTCCCATTCCTCTGACTAGATCATTATTTTCTGTCTAAAAACAGCTTGCCAACCCCTCACACTATTGTGCCACATTGTGGCATCTTTTAATTACCCAACTTCTATAAAGACTACTGTACAATCACTGTCTCCACATGGTCATCAAGTACTCTCTCTTCAAGCTGCTACTTTAAATCTTGTTTCTATCCCCAGAGTCTGCTGAAACCACTTTCTTAAAGGTCACCAGTAAACTAATGGCCAAACCCAAAAATTCCTTTTCAATTCTCATTATCTTTGGCTTCTCTACAACATTTAGCATTATCAAACATTCTAGTCAGATTTCTGGGGGTGTAGCCAAGATGGTGGAATAGAAGAAGTGCTTAGCTGAGCCCTCCCAACATTGCTTTCCAAAAACTTTAAAATAATACTTCAAATAAAATTCTGGAGTAGCAAAGGCAACAAAACATCAGAGTGAGATATTATTCCAGCTGAAGATAACTTAAGAGTTCAGAAGGGAGATCTATGACTTGGGGGTGGAGACTGGCCTGACGCCCACGTGATTGAAACACCAGTGGTGGGACTAGGTGGTGGTAACAGACACAGCAGCAGCTTCCAGAGTCGCCATCCAGAGATGATAAAGGGACCTGGCAACTGGTCAGAAAGAGACTACAAGAGATCTCTGTGCCAGCACTGAATGTAGAACAGACACTGTTTAGCAACTCCATTGCCTATACCTATTTCTGGATTAATGTGAAAGCCATGATCAAAAAAAAAGAACCTAGATACCATATTTCAAGAAATCACCAAGGAAAACTGTCCAGAAGTCCTTAAAGCAGAGGGTAAAAATAAACATTGAAAGAATCTACTGATCACTCCCTGATATGCCAAAGTAAAAACTTTCAGGAATTTTAGAGCCAAATTCAAAAGTTCCCAAATCAATGACAAACTATTTAAACTAGCCAGAAGGAAATCATTCAAATACCATGGACCATAGTCAGGATAACACAGGATTTAATACCTACCACATCAAAACATTGGAGAGGTTGGAATATGATATTATGGAAAGCAAAGAAACTAGGATTACAACCAAGAATAATCCACCCAACAAAACTGAGTGTAATTTTTCAGAGGAAAAAAAATGGATATTTAATGAAATAGAGGACTTTCAACTATTCCTGGTGAAAAGACCAGTGCTGAATAGAAAATTTAACTTTCAAATACAAGAAACACACTTGAAAGAGAAAGTCATATATACAGGTAAAATAAGGCACTAGAGCAGAATCTAGCATGCTTTTGCTGAAGCAAAAAAAAAGGCAGAGGTAGCAATTATGATCTCAGAGAAAGCAAAAGCAAAAAAAAATAGACATAATTAAAAAGAAATAATCAGGGAAACTGAATCTTGCTAAAAGTAACCACAGATAATGAAATACTAGCAAGACTAAACATACATGCTCCAAATGGCATAACATCCAAATTCTTAAAGGAAAAGTTAAATGAATTAAAGGAGGAAACAGTAAAACTATAGTAGTGAGAAACCTCAATTTTTCCCTCTCAGAGCTGGATAATTTAACTGTAAAATAAATTAAAAAGAAGTCAAAGAGATGAATAAAATTTTAGAAAATCTGGATATGATGGACCTCTGGAGAAAATTGAATGGGAAAATAAAGGAGTACACCTTTTTTCTTAGCTGTACATGATACCTTAACAAAAATTGGCCATGTATTAGGGCATAAAAACCTCACAACCAACTGCAGAAAAGCAGATATATTAAATGTATCCTTTTCAGTCCATAAAGCTATAACCATTGCATTTTAAGAAGGGCTGTGGAAGCACTAATTAAAAATTAATTGGAAATTAAATACTCTAATCCTAGTGAATGAGTGAATCAAAGAACAAATCAATTATTTCACTAAAGAAGATGTCATAAATGAAGCAATATTCCAAAATTTAGGAAGCAGCAAAGCAGTACTTAGTAAGTAGTACTTAGTTACATATATAGCATACCTCAATAAAAGAGTGAAAGAGTAGATCAATGAATTGGGCATATAACAACAACAACAACAACAACAACAATAACAACAAAAACAAACTAGAAAAAGAACAAATGAAAATTCTCCAATTAAACACCAAAATGTGAATCCTGAAAATTAAAAGAGGGATTAATAAAAATTGAAAGCTAAAAAATAAATTGAATTCACAAATAAAAGTAGGAAGTGATTTCATGAAAAAAATGACAACAATAAAATAGATTAACCACTGGCTGATTTGATCAAAAATGAGAGAGGAAAACAAATTATTAGTATCAAAAATGAAAAGGTAAATGCACCTCCAATGTATATGAAATTAAAGGAATTATCAGAAGTTATTTTTCCCAATTATATGCCAGTAAAACAGACAACCCAATTTTAATGGATGAATATTTACAAAAATAGACATTCCCCAGATTAACAACTAAAGAGGAAACAAAATGCTTAAATGACCCTAGCTTACAAAAAAACATTAAAAGAAAGAAGAAGCCATCAATGAGCTCCCTAAGGAGAAAAAAAATCTCTAGAAATAGATTCACAATTGAATACTTTCAATCTTTTGAAGAACAATTAATGCCACTACAATAGAAACTATTTGGGAAAAAATTAGGCAAAAAAGGATGCTTACCAAATTTCTTTTATATAATGGGGCTGATACCTAAACCAGGATGAGCAAAAATAGAGAAAGAAAAAAAAACTATACACCAATTCCCCTAGTGAATACCAATGCAAAAAATTTAAATAACATACTAGCAAGGAGATGTATAGCAATGTATCACCACTGACTTTGTGGCCTTTTTCTGAGTATGTGTTTTGAAATTCTCTTTCTCCATAGTAACTTTCTATGGTCAGTTTTATAGTTGTGGCTGTTGTTTCCTCATTTTTTCTGCCTATTTCTTGATTTTTGACTCTCAAGTTAAAGTGGAATTCTGTTCCTGGAGTGGAGGAGGCACTGTCCCAAGCTTTAGTACTTTGTTGTTGGTACTCACAGACCTACTTCTGGGTATCTGTAAGTTTTCAGTTTTTCCAAGGTGATATAATTTAAAGAAGGTTGTGGAGGTGGAACCAAGATGATAGCGGGAAAGCAGGGACTCACCTGAGCTCTCTCCCAAATCTCTTCAAATAACTCTAAAAAGTGACTCTGAACAAATTCTTGAATAGCACAACCCAGAAAGACAGAGTGAGGCAGATTTCCAGATCAAGACAACCTGAAAGGTCAACAGGAAAGGTTGGTCGCACCAGTCTGAGAGACCAGAACGCAGGGTACAGCAGCACATCCTGCACCAGTCTGAGAGACCAGAACGCAGGGTACAGCAGCACATCCTGCCTAAGCAAAGTGCAAGCAGGCTTTGTGGGACAGAATCACCAGCAACAGTGGTGGATTCCAGTCTTCTCAGCCCACAGACACCAGAGACAACTTAGAAAGTCAGCAGGAGGGGTCTGTCAGAACTGGGTGAGAGAGAAGCACAGTCCAGTGCAGGGCTGTAGGGCATACAATAAAGCCCCTGCACCAGCAAACCAGGAACAGGCTTTGAGAGTGACTGAATTAGCAGCAGTAGTGATGACAGTGCAGCAGCAGCAACAGTGCTGCTCTTGGGGCTATTAGCCCACAGACTGAATGTTTGGAAGTCACCTATTTCAACTTCCAGAAGCCAAGATGGTGGAGTAAGTAGTAAGTCTCTCTCTCTCACCTTCCCTTATTGAGCTCAAAAAACCCCAGACAATATTGCCCCAGGAAAAATCCTGAAGGAGTAGACTCAGCAGAAAGACTAGATACAACAGTCTTTTAACTCATGAGGCTGGGGGATTAACAGGAAAGATCCGTCTTCCTGTGGCTGAAGGAGACCGGTACAGAAAGGGAGGCATCCTGGCAAGGCTCACCTCAGTAAAGCAGTAATCACACCCCTAGTCCCCAACAAAATAAGTCTGGAACTATGCCCCCTGTACCCCAGAAGCAAAGATCAACTTTTAAAGCCAGAAAAAAGGCAAACATCATGAGCAAGAAGCAACATAGAGAAACAATGACCATAGAAAAGTATCTTGGTGACAGGGAAGATCAAAACACAAATTAAGGGGAGGATAACATTGTCAGTATACCCACATCTGAAACCTCAGAGGGGAATATGAACTGGTCTCAAGCCCAAAAAACCTTCTTGGAAGAACTCAAGAAGGATTTTAAAAATCAAATAAGGTAGGTAGAAGAAAAATTGAACAATTCATTTTTTAAAAATGGAAAAAAAAGTATACTGAAGAAAACAACTGTCTAAAAAAGTAAAATGGGCCAAATGGAAAAGGAGGCACAAAAGTTAACTGAAGAAAACAACTCATTAAAAATTAGAATTGGGCAATTGGAAGCTAATGACTCTATGAGACATCAAGAATCAGTAAAACAAAATCAAAAGAATGAAAAAAATAGAAGACAATGTAAAATTCCTCATTGGAAAAACAACTGACCTGGAAAATAGATCCAGGAGAGAAAACTTAATAATTATTGGTCTACCTAAAATCCATGATGAAAGAAAAGAGCCTGGAAAGCATCTTTTGGAAAATCATCACAGAAAACTGCCCTGAGGCCCTAGAACCAGAGGGTAAATAGTCATCAAAAGAATCCACGGATCACCTCCTGAAACAGATCTCAAATTGAAAATGCTAAGGATATTGTAGCCAAATTCCAGAATTATTAGGTCAAGGAGAAAACCTTGCAAGCAGCCAGAAGGAAACAATTAAAATATCATGGAACCATGGTCAGGATTATGCAGGACCTTGCAGCTTCTACATTAAAAGATCAGAGGGCTTGGAACACAATATTCTGTAAGGCAAAGGAGCTTACATTACAACCAAGGATCAACTACCCAGCAAAACTGAGCATAATCTTTTTTTTTGTTTTGTTTTTTGTTTTTTTTTTCAGGCAATTGGGGTTAAGTGACTTGCCCAGGGTCACCCAGGAGCACAATCTTTTAGGAGAGGAGATTGACATTCAATGAAATAGGGGACTTACAGACTTTCCTAATGAAAAGACCAGAGCTCAATGGAAAATTTGCTCTTCAAATACAAGACTCAAGAGAGGCATAAAAGGGTAAACAGGGAAAAAAAAAACATGTTATTCAATAAGGATAAGTTGTTCATATCCCTACGTGGGAAGATGATACTTATTACTCTTGAGAACTGTATCTTTATTATGACATTTAGAAGGGATATACATAGACAGTGGGGGTGGGTTTAAGTTGACTTTGATGTGATGATAAAAAACCTAATGAAGTGGTGAAAAGGAATTGTAATGAGAGAAGAGGAAAGGAGGAAGCATAAAGGGGTAAATTACATCACATGAAGAGGCACAAAGACATACTACAGTAGAGGGAAAGAAGGGACGGAGATGAGCCTTGTCTGAACTTTACTCTCATTGGATTTGGCTCAAGGAGGAAATAGCATACTCAGGTATAGAAATTAACTTGCCATATAGGCAGTAGGAGGGGAAAAAGAAAAGGGAAGGGAAGGGGCTGATAGAAGGGGGGCAGATTGAGGGAGGAAGTGGCCAAAAAAGAGGGGTGTGTTTAGTACTCTCCTTGCCTATGATCTGGTTTGTGAGTGACCACAAGCACTCTTTTCCACTCTGGAAGTCTGATGAGGGTTCTACTCCCCTGTGGCCACAAGCTCTGGTGTGATACTACTTCTACTTGCTCTGAGACTGCAACTAAGGACTGCAACCCAGATCTGAGTATGGACAATACAACAGAGTCCTGCATATAGTACCACCAAAGAGATGCCATAATTTCAATTTGATCAGTTGTCCAACCCCCTTATCATTTGATTGTGTGCTAAGAGCTCAGGAAACTGCTTCTCCCACCACTAATTCACTTATCCTTCCAAAGCCTCCTGCCAGTTTGCTAAAGCCCTACCTGCACTTGCAGAGCCTGGGCTGAACTGGGCTCCACTCTCATCTCTGTGGGATAGACCATTCCTGCTAACATCCTAAGTGGTTTTGGGCTTAAAAATGTGTTGCATTCTCCTTTTATGGGTTCTGCCACTCCAAAATTTGTTTGGAGGTATTATTTAAAGAATTTTGGAGGGGAATTTAGGAATGCTCAGGTTAGTCCCTGCCTTTTCTCTGCCATGTTGGCTCCATTCCCACAACAGACAGTTTTCAGGAGAAGAAATCATAACTATCAATATTCACATTAAAATGTTCTAAATCACTACTGATTAGAGAAATGAAAATTAAAACAACTCTGAGGTACCACCTCTTACCTATTAGATTGGCTAACATGACACAAAAAGAAAATGACAAATATTGGAAGGCATGTTGAAAAATTGGGACATATTCACTGCTGGTTTTGTTGTGAACTAGTTCAGTCATTCTTGAGAAAAAAATGCAATTATGCTCAAAAGACTGTAATACTGTGCATACCCTTTGATCCAGCAATACCACTGCTAGGTCTGTATTGCAAAGAGATAAAAGAAAAGGGAAAAGGACCAATTTGTGCAAAAATATATTTATAACAGCTCTTTTTTGTGGTTTCAAAGAATTGGAAAGCAAGGGGATGCTCATCAATTGAGGAATGGTTGAACAAGTTGTGGTACATGATCATGATGTAATACTATTGCATTATAAGAAATGATGAGCAGAATGGTTGCAGAAAAACCTGGGAAGACTTACATCAACTTATACAAAGTGAAGTGAGCTTTATACATAGGAGAACATTATACATAGTAACAGCAGTATTGTAAGGATGATCAACTGTGACTGACTTAGCTACTCTGATCTAGACAATGATCTAAGACAACTCCAAAGGACCCATGATGAAAGATGCTATCCACAACCAGAGAGAGAATTGAACTGAATGCAGAGTGAAGCATACTTTTTTCCCATTTGTTTGTGTTTTCTTTTTGCAACATGGCTAATTTGGAAGAGCTTTTGCATGCCTTTAGATGTATGATTGATATTAAATTGCTTTCTCAAAGAGGGGAGAGAGGAAGGAGGGAGAGAATTCATAACTTAAAATTCCCATAAATGGCAGCAGCTAGGTGGCACAGCAAATAAAGCACCAGCCTTGGAGTCAGGAGGACCTGAATTCAAAACTGGCCTCAGATACTTGACACTTACTAGCTGCATGACTCTAGGCAAATCACTTAACCCCAGTAGCCTCACCAAAAAACAAAAGAAACAAAAACAAAAAAAAATTAATAAATGAATGATAATTTTACATGTAAATAGGAAATATTTAGTGAGATAAAAATAATTTTAAAAACTCTCATCCTTTTTGATATTTCTTCCTTGACTTCAAAGAAACCACATTTTCCTGATCTTCTTCCCAGCTCTCTGATCTCTCCTCTTTTTTCTCCACTGGTCTCTCTTACTACTCCTAACTCCTTAATAGAAACATTCCCTCCAAATTCTTTTAAAATCCTTTTTTTCTTCCTTTTCACACAATAATTTCTTCACTGATCATCTTATTCATTTATTTTTCTTTAACATGGTATAGTAGAAATGGTCCTAGCTCTAGGATCAGGGAATATCAACTCAAATATTCCCCAGAATACTTTCTTTGTATTACATTGGGCAACTCATTTAACTTTCATGGACCTTAGTTTTTTGTTTTTTTTTTAATCTGTGAATAGAAAAAGGGGATTTAACAGATATTTTCTGATAGTTCTTTTCAGTTTAAATGTTAGGATTTTATGAAGTTCTAGGTAGAAAGCATTTGTTTTTCTATTTCTAAGTTTTTTAAACTCTGTACTCCCATTTCTAATTACCCACTGATTGTTTGCCCTTATATGCCCTTCTGACATCTTAGCCTAAGCATGTCCAAAATTGAGAGAATTTTATTTCCCATAAATTTTTGCTCTTTCTGACTTTATTTTTTCAATATGGTTGAATTCTACCAGTCACACAATATTAAAATGTCAGCATCATATTTAGTCTTCCTCTCCTACATTTCCTCCAGTCAATCTGCTTCCAAGCACTGTCAACAATATTTTTTATATCTTCCTGTTCTTATTTTTCTGCATTGTCATCACCCTAGTTCAAGCCTATTTGATTTGTTCCATGCTTTCATTACTACAATGGCTTTCTAATGGAGGTCTCAACATCTTTTACCTTCTAGATTATCTAGTTTAGCTTTTTACCAATGAAACAAAATTATCACTTTTTGCAGATGATATGATTGTGTACTTAGAGAGCCCTAGAGATTAAGATTAAAATGTATTTATATAATTAATGACTATAGCAAATTTGAAGGATATAAGATGAATCCACGGAAATCATCAATATTCATATATATGTATATATACACAAAAGCATTCATACATATAAACATACACACACACACACATATATACATGAATATACATATACATACATACACACATACACAAAACCTATCAGGAAGAGGTAGAAAGAGAATTTCCATTCAGAATAACTATGAAAGCTATAAAATATTTGGGAGTATATCTATGAAGACTCACCTAGTAGATATATGGAATTAAATACAAAACATTCTGCAGAAACAAAGACAAACCTAAATATCCGGAGAAACATTAATTACTGATGGGTAGCTCAAGCCAATAGAATAAAAATGAGAGTGCTCCCTAAACTAATTTATTTATTCAGTGACATAGCAAACTAACAAAGGAATATTTTATAGAGGTATAAAATAATGAAATTCACATGAAAAAGTAAAAGTAAAGAAATTCAAAAGAAATAATGAAAAAGTAGGAAAAAAGTAGGATAGTCTATCACTATCAGATCTCTAACTATACTACAATCACTAAAAAAAAATTGCTGTTTTTTTAAAGATGATAACAATATACAGAATTGAACAAACTCAATTGTATAGTGTTTGATTTACGCCAAGCCCCCAGTTACTGGTTGGAAGGACCCATTATTTGTCAAAAACTGATTAAAAACTGGACAACAGGCTCATAAAAATTAGCTTTAGATCATCACTTTATACCACATAACAAGATAAGCAACAAATGGATAAATAACCTATGTATGAAAGATCACACAGTAAACAAATTTGAAGAGCAGAGGAAATTTTATTTTAGATCTATGAATAGAGTGATTTTTTTTGTTTTTACTGAATGAGAAATAGAAGAGATCACACAAGCTAAAAGGGACAGTTTTGATTAGATAAGATTTTTAAAGTTTTTTTTTTTCACAAACAAATTTATTGTAATGACACTTAGAAGGAAAATGGCTAACTGGACAAAAAAAATCTTTGCAATAATTTTTTTCTGATGAAGGACTCAGGCAACATAAATTAAGAACTGATTCAAATTTATAGGAACACAGGGCATTCTCAATACATATATGGCTGAAGGATATGAATAAGAAGTTTTCAACAGAATCTTACTATTAGCAAACATGAAAAAAATGCTCTTGATCAGTGATAATTACAGAAATGCAAATTAAGTAACCTAGAGTTTCTATCTCATTCCCATCAGCCTGGAGAATAAGACAAGAGGAAAATGACAAACGTTAGAATGACTGTGAGAAGAAAAAAAAATACACTAATGGACTCCCAGGCCGAAAGTATAGCAGCTATTTGCAGTCCCAATCCCACTGCTCATTGACATGGGAATTTTTACTTGCTACGTTAACTTGGGCCTTACTCTATTGACATGGGCCAATTTGTCTCTTCTTAAGAAACCTGGTGCTTCTCCCCAATCCATGCTCCTACATGGCTCTCCACATTGTTGTCTGATTTAGTGAGGGCAAGCAATTTGCTTTAGAACTTCTATGTGTCAGAACTACTAAATTCAAGTGTTCCATCAGCCTTGTGCTCCTTCAGTAGCAGGAATTACATTGATTCCCCAACACCTGGTTAAGATAAATTTTCTTTTCCCATACTCCTGATTACTTCCTCATTTTAAAATGTGCAACCTTGGCACTTAGGGTCTTCAAAATCTGACACTCTTCTACCTTTCTAGGCCAGTCTGATACTATTTGCCTTCACAAGTCTTATTTTCTGACTCAACTGGGTCTGCTCATTTTTGCCTGAACATATAACATTCCTTTCTACCTTCCTTTATTAATACTCTTCTGTTGGGAATAGACATTGGAGTCTTACTCAGCCTTCAAGTCCCTGTTCAAATTATTACCTGCCATATATATATATATAGAGCCTTTTTTCATCCCCCAATTAGAAATGATCCAGTAATCTTTTGATATCTCAAAAAATATCTATTTATTAGCTTTCTTATATACTTTCACATCCTACTTTATAAGATATTTATTTGTATATATATCTTATTCCTCCTCATTAAATCATAATGTCCTTAAGAATAGGTCTTGTCATATAGTTTAATGTCCTCCCACCCCAAACATAGTACAAGCCTCTGTATATTCTTATTTTCATATTTGTAGTAAAACAGTGCCACCCTATATTTGCCTCTTAATAAATACTTTTTGATTTTTTTTTGCTGAATTTACCAGAAATTTCCTGATTCAATAGACTGGTCTAAAACTGCATTTTTGCTTCATTCTGTATTAAAAATCTTTACAAAATTAATGTCTACTCTTTTCTGCAAGATCATATGCAGAACCTAGTTAGTGAAACTAAATTTTGATCTGACAAATGAGAATTTTTCAGGTTGTCAGGCTCAGCTTTCTGAATATTGACCACTGATTACTCTACAATACTAAAGACAAAGATGGGAAGGTATAGGAGATTTTTCAAATATTGGTCCTAGAGCATAATATAAAGGGTACCTTAGGAAAAAAAAAGACTATGACCTCACTTCCTGAGCATTTGATTTTCTGTATTAAATGGGTAATAAAAGAAAAATAACCCAGTTTTTGAGGGTTCTTATAGGTTCTGGTGTTTTTACTGCATTTATCCATGCATTTTGTATGTTTGACTCATTTTCTTGGGGAGTATCAGATCAGAAAAGTCTTATTCTTCCTCACCAGAAATTACACTAAGCAATTAATTAAGGACAGGGCCTAGCCATTAAATTGTCAGAGACAAAAAGCTAGTAAGATATCCAATGTTTCAAAGGAGTTCTAATAAAGAACAATAATCTAACAAACAAGAACCCTGATTTCTGTTCTGCAGCCAAGTGACTTTGAGCAAGTCACTTAATTTCTCTATGCCTCAGTTTTCTCATCTCTGAAATGATATATTTGGAGTGAGAAGTGGGATGGTAGAGAATGATCTCTAACATTCCTTCTTTAAGACACGTTCTTTGATTCTATGATTCTTAAGCAAAGGTACTTCAAGGAATCCAGCCATGGATACCTCAACATACATTCTGGGAGGTTTAATTTTGAAGGCTGACATTTTAAGAGGCAGTATATGATAAACAGTCAAACTATAATACAAAAACCCATGTAATCCAGTGTGCACTATACTCTCTGAGTTAGCCTCTGATGGTTTCTAGACAAAAAAAAAATATTGTTTGAAGAAAATGTGCCTGCAGCTATCTCTTTTATTCTCTCAGTATTTATGTCATTTTCTTCTTATTTAAGAGAAACAGGAAACAGCTAGAAGTTTGGTTCCCTGCCCTTTTTTTTTTTTCATGAATCTAGGTTTGCTAGTTTACTTATTTCCTGCTTGGGGAGAAAAAAAATACCTGAGCTCAGCTACTAGTTTTCTTGTAGTTCTAATTGAAACCCTAGCAGATAATCTTTACCCAAAATGGATTATGTAGGCCAATAGCTGGCTGGAGACCTTGGGGATGAGCCAGGAGCTGCATAGAGTGGCAATGATAATTTGAGCACCTCATGCACTCCTCATGCAGTCAGTACTTATCTCGGCATGGATTTGGGGCCAACTGTGATCTCTTCAAGGTGCTGTCAGATGAGTTTGTGAATATAGAACTTGACCACTTTTGTTCATAGTTAACTCACATGAATGCCTTCTATTCACATGCTTTTCCAAATTGGAATCAATTAGATCAATTCATTCTAACTTCTGTAGTCGGCGGACCTCTAACCAGCAGATTTACTTCACAGGTGGATGAAGTGATTCTCAAGGAATGAATGTTCAAGGTGCTTTTGTCAGGGCCTGCCTCTAATTCATAAGGCCTTTGGTTTAGGATCCAGATCTTTTTTTGTGACTGATAATTTTCTGCCCAAGTGATTTTCTGTGAACATAGATCTGATCATGTCACTTCCTCTACTCAATAAAACCTTATGGTTCCCCATTTTTCCTAGCTATAAATTTCTCAGTTTGTCTGTTAGAACCATTCAAAAACTGGCCTCTGATACCTCTACAACTTCATTATGCATTGCTCTGCTTTCCCCATCTGTCACCTGGCCAAACGGGCTTTATCTCTGTTTCTCCACATGCCATGCAATCTCCAATCTCTGTGCCTTTGCCCTGAAAGTCCCCCGTGACTTGAATAACTTCCTTCTTCACCTTTGCACCATAGAATCCCTCAATTCCTTCACAACAGCTCTAATACCAATTTATTTATGAACCTTTTCTGAAACTCACTCCCCAGTCCCTCAACTGCTAGTTTAACTATCTTAGAAGTGTGCTGGAGCTGGTGCTTGTAAGTGCCCGTTGTTAAAAGTAAGCATTTACATCTTAGAAATAGGCTACAAATCTATGCTTGATTTCTTGTTTTATTTGTCTACATTTGAGAAAGTGTTAATAATACAGACTGAATTTTAAAGTATATGTATACATCCTCCTCATCCCAGATCTTAAATATTTACTGCCATACTCTTTTACTGTTGCCTTATAAACTTTGATTAAAAGGCTGAAGTCATCATCAGATTGATGGCCTGATATCTATAGAATGATGATGATGATGATGGCAATAATAACTTACATCTATATTGTGTTTTGTTTTGCAAAGTACTTTATATTCAATATCTCATTTGAACCTCACAACACCCCTTAACTAAGCTTCTATTTAACTCTCCTAATGATTTTGTATTTATTCTGATCATATTTATTTGCATACATTCATATACTTAAGTGTGAATGAATATCTATAAATATTCTTTTTTTTTTGGCCATTCACCTGGGCTCCTGATGCTTTCCGCCACATGCTTCCTAGGTTCGGTAGACAACTCATGTTCCCCATTCTTTGACATCCACCAAGGTACTTCAGTACAGTTCCTTGTATCTTAGATGCCAAGACTATACCCTGTTCCTCATTTTCTCCCCCCAGCTATTTGATTTCAAACTTCATAAAATGTATAGCTAGAGCACCAGGTCTGGAGTCAGGAAGACATTAGTGAAAATCCAACCTCAGACATGTACTAGCTGTGTGACCCTGGACAAGTCACTTAACTTTGTTTGTCTCAGTTTCCTCATCTGTAAAATGAGCTGTAGAAGGAAATGCAAACCACTTTAGAATCTTTGCAAAGAAAGTCCAAAATGGGGTCATGAAGTTTCAGGTATGAGTAAAAAAAAATGATTGAAAAACAAAATTTGTTAGATGTAGATGAAGAAGTAGGAAATTGGGTCAAATACATACAAATCTCAGAATGTAATACCATATTTGTCCTATTGTCTTGTGATTTGTCTTTATTTACTAAATAGTGCAGTGCATAGGGCTGGGGATAGGCTGGAGATACATCACTAAGGGTCCATCACATAAATTCTCCTACAGACAGACAAAACATCTCAACTCCTTATTTAAACCCACCATAGTTTAAGTGAATATATCATGATCTGTACCTCAGCAGCTCAGGGTGAGGATCAGGATCTAGGGAAAATGTAGATTGGCATGAGAGGAACATGATTTAGAAAAATAGAAGAGTAGAAAGAGTCAGGTTTTTTGATTGTCTTGTTTGTCCCGACATTCGCTTATTTTTAAATTTAGAGATTTTGAGATCTGTCATGTTGTTAGTAAATGTTTGTGAACCACTAAAGGTTTATCCCAGACTCTTATTAATTCAAAGAGATTGAGAAACACCAGTTGGGATTGTCTAGAGCCCCACTTTTTGTGATATCATTCTCCTCTGGAAACTAACATTTTCAATTAATAACCACAAATTTGTTGTTCCATCTATCTAATGGCTGAACACTCAGGATTCTCACTCAATTTGATGCTCTATTTCCCATGCTACCCTATTCGATTCAATTCTATTCAACCCAAGACATCTGTGTACACCTCTTTAGCTTAAGTGGTCTTGATTTCTTACCTAACTGAACCTGTTGCCTCCCTGAGCCTTCTGATTTCTATTGGTTTCTTTGAATTTGATCATAGGTTCACCTGGTTTAGATGACCTGTTAGGTCAGATCCTTCTGGTCTTGGCTTTTCCTGGCCATTTCTGCCCTGCTGCTATCCATGCTTGATAATATGATATCTATATAGGTGACAAGTGCTATGTAAATTATATATTTATTGTTGTATGTTACAAAAATAAAGAAAAACAATATATTGTACTTAGCAATTCATTTAAAAGAAGATTTGAATGTGTTGCTTTAAAAATCTGACTTTCAGAGTCCACAACTAGGTATCAAAAAGATTCTGCTTATTTTCCTAGCCAAGTATCAAATTCTTCCTTGCTTTCACCCTAAAAAAAAAAAAGAAAAGAAAAAAAAAACTTACAAAGCCAGAAACATAACACAGGCAGGAATATTTTAAAATGTGGTTTTTTTTTCTCATTGAAAAACTAAAACATCTATCTCTTCAAACATTCAATCAAATTTAGTAAATTTATCTTGGCACTGTGCTAATTCATAATGAGCCCAGTATGCCCCTTGGTTCAAGTATACACTTTAGCTGCTTATTTCTCCATTCCCCAATCTCATGCTCCCAACAGGGGAAGAGGAGGGGTGACCCCAGGAACAGCTGTATTCTGAGTATTGTTTAATTAAAAGGGGGAGAACCAATATGTCCATATTCAAGTCAAGGAACAACTCCCCTGGAGTTTAGATCCATCTGGCAGTAGAAGGAAGGGTTCGTGCCAGCTGGCTTTCCCTTCTTAGGGTGAAGAATCTGTCTTAATAAAGCACTCTGATAAAGATACTCTGAGCTGAGCCTTAGACTTTATTATTAGCTGGCTTCAGTCTGACCTAAATGTTAAAAAACCTTTCTTCCAAACTACTTCCTTGCACATCAGACCCAAAGATCTAGGGAAAACAAAACAAAACAAAACACACACACACACACACACAAACAAAACACACACACACACACACACACACACACTTCCCTAACTCTAGCACTCAGATATCTATAAATCTGAGGTTTTAAGGGTAGAGATAATGATCATACGATGACATTCTCCCTTGATTTGGAATGCTGCCTCCTTTAAAGCAATAGCTATCCTCCAAAGCATATCTGACATTTATTGCCTAATCTGAAGTCTACAAACACGGAATCTCATATCGTTGGCTTGCCACCTACATGCACCTTCACTACAGCCCACTTTTGCAAAGACTTTATAACATCACGGATGGGTCCTTAGATATGGGTGCTATCTTTATTGAAAAAAAATCAGTATGCTATTCCTCTATATTGGGCCATCTACAAGAGTTACTGTGGCTGAAATAATTCACCACTTGGTGGTCTTGATTCTGGTGATGAGCCTCTTTGAATGTTGCTAGTCTGGGGAATGAATTATGAAATTTTCAAGGTTGGAAGCGATATCAGTGACCATATATTACAATACATAACCCCAAAGAATTCCCAATACATTATAAGCCATCATCTAATCTCTGTTTGAATGCTTCCAGTGAAGAGGAACACACTCATTTCTGAGGTAGCCCAGATCCTTTCTGGAAGGCTTTTATTATTAGGAAGTTTTTATCCTAAGCACCAAATCCCCAAGTCTAAATTGGCCTCTTTTGTTTGAACATGAAACACACATCCCATTGCCAGGACCAAACTAGAAAACTTTCCAACCTGTGCTCCACTGGCTTTCCCTTAGAGAATACAGGCTCTTGTGCACAAGGCATTGGGGTATAGGAGGAGAAATTTAGAGAAGAGTTTGTACTTTCAATTTTAGTGGATAAGAGAGTGAAAATGGTATGTTTGGGGATGGCACATGATTACAAAATAACATATCAGAATCTTAGAAAATAAATGGAAAAGTCCTAAGTAACCCCATCAAATGCTCTTGACCGGTCAGTTTTCATTGTCTCATTGTCTCATTGTCTCATTGTCTCATTCTCTCTCTCTCTCTCTCTCTCTCTCTCTCTCTCTCTCTCTCTCTCTCTCTCTCTCTCTCTCTCTCTCTCTCTCTCTCTCTCTCTCTCTCTCTCTTTCTCCTTCTCTGTATTTTTTCTGGTTCCATTTGACCTATCTTTAAATCTGTCATAGCATTTATGACTATGCATTCATACATCTCTGCTGAATAAATGTCAATGCAATAAAGTTTGCTTCATAATTTGTCTACATGACACACAGTTCTTACTGTCAACAATGTGGCTTTGCTGTTGTGACACATTGTCATTACATTTTATTTTACTCTTCAGTATAACATTTTATCGCACTCTCAATAGGAATTCTAAATAGCAATGCATTTGAAGGTAGAAACTATTCTTTTTAAGATCAGTTATACTTTTTTTAATAAGCTCTATATAGGTAATCAACAAAATCCACTGAGTTTTAGCCCACTGAAATAAGCCGAGCTTCTCTGGAAATGGCTGGAAAATATCTGCTTCATTATATAAAATTAAAAGTTCATTTCAATGCAATTAAACAAATATTTAAGTGCCCACCATGTGAAAAAGCAAAGTTATAGCTAGTGAAGACAAGCATCATTCATATATAGATAGAATAATAGATATAGATATATAATCTATCTATAAATGAACACATGTATATATTCATAAACATATGTATACAAATATAACATGTATACCCATATGTATTTATATTTATATATGTATATCTATATCCATATATATGTATATCCAAAATATTACTTACATAAATACAGAAGTGAAAAAATTTAAATTAATGTGAAAAAGATCTTGAAGCTTTAGTTTACAAGACATTCAATATTAAGCCATCAGTTTCTTTCTCTCAAGGCATGAATTCTACGTACTATATCACTACATTTCTTTTTCTTTCTTCTTCATCATTGCCCTCTTCCTCCTCCTCCTCCTTTTAATCTCTGTCTTTTTAAGGGAGCCACATTTACTGCTGGACATTTCAATTATTAGGAAGTGTTGTTCTATATAATAAGGCCAAATCTGTCTCAATACCACTTCACACATTGGCCTGGTTTGGTGTTTGTTTTTTGCTGGTGTTATTTATTTTTATCAGCTAATTTGATTTTAGGCTTTACAACTAGAGAAATAATGTTCAGACAGATCAAAATAGGTCATACTCACATGTCACTATGCATTGCTCAGATACTGCCCTATTGCAAATAGGTGATGATGGAGACAGAATTCTGCTGAGCATAATGGGTGGAATTTGGGGAGGAAGCAGATCATTGCAACAATGAGTTACCCAGTAATGCAAGGGTTGTTTTTGGGAAAAATATACTTCTCAGTCTCCTGGAAAAACTCAAGCACAAGTTGGATGACCATTTTCGAAGAATATTGCTGATGGAATTCTTTTATTCCAAGACAGAACTAGACAGCCTTTGGGGGTGATTTCCAACTCTAAGTATGTATTATTCCATGAAAGATATCTCACACTAAACATTTGTAAACAATTTCAGAATGCTCTCTAGCTATTAGTTGTTAGAACCAGTGCTTTCTCTCCTCTCTCACTACTTCTCAGTTCCTCCCCAGTTGGTTAATGTTATCCAAGGTAAGTGGCAATAGTTATTCTAATCAGCCAATTGCAGATTCAGATTTACAGTAATAGGTGGCCTTTCATACCTGAGTTAAGCTAAGAGGGAAAAGGTTCCAGGGAAATCCAACTGGGATTTCCAATCTGTTCAGTAGGATATTTGCATTTTATGTGTTAATATTTTCTTTGGGAAATAGTTTAAAACACAAATCCTAAATTGTAAAGAGCTTTTCAGAGTTTTGTATCTTGTTATGTTTTCAATAATTAAATCAGAGTTGAAGCCCTGTAAAATATAATGATTTTCTCTTCAAATAATGGTACACAAAACTTGCCAGCCAGTGATGACCTACTTAGTACACTACACATTTCATCATCATCATCATCATCATCATCAAGCATCATCATCATCACCATTAAATCTTTATTGTATCATAAGTGAAGCACTATTTTCATATTCTTTCAAGACAATTCTGCTTGTATGCTCTATCCCTTCCAAATACAACTCATTTCGAAAATTTCACTTACCTCATTGTTTCCACTATTTTCACAGTCTCCTAGTCAAAAAACAAACATAAACAAAAACAAACAAAAAAAAAAACCCAAACACATCTTGGAGTTACTTTTAACTTACCTCAATCTTCAATTGCCTACATTTACTCAGTCACTAAGTTCTATTGTTTTATTTTTTTTCCTTTGAAAGCTTTTTTTCTCTCAGATTTACCCCTTTCTTCTCTATTCTCCATGTCACCCCATTACTCTCAAGCCTTCAACATCTCACGTCTGAATTACAATAAATTTCTGACTTGTCTGCTATTGTGACATTGGCTCCATACTTGTTTCCTCTTCTGTCATAGGAAGATGTTGGGCTACATAACATGTAAAGTGCCTTCCATCTCTAAATCTAGATCCTATACTTTCTTCCCTATTTCTTCTTGTTGCTAATTTATCTTTAAATTCTGTTCAATTAATCTTTCTAAAAGTGTTTTGGAAAGGGAGTATTAAAGTGGAAATTCAATGATTCTGAAATCAGAAGACCTGGGTTCCTCTGTGATTCTGGTTCAAATTGTGCTCAGACGTTTCTTACCTAAGTAAAGTTGGACAAATCATTTTAACTGCACCAGACTCAGTTGCCTCATCTGTAAAAGGAGGTATTTTCACTAAATGGCCACAGAGAGTATATATGTGTGTGTGCGTGTGTGCGTGTGTGTGTGTGTGTGTGTGTGTGTGTTACATTTGATTGGTGTCTTTCTCAATTTGCCTGAGTCAACTTTACTAACTGGTTATTAAGGCTGATTCTTTTTAGATTGTAAATTTAGTCTTCCATGCTACTCTTAGAGAGAAAATACAGAGAAACAGACTTGACAATAATACAGTTAAGCAGTCAGAATAAATTGGAATAAAGAACTATCATTCGTGGTTCAATATCAGATTGAAAGTAAATCTCCAATAAACTGCCCCAGGATTAGAGCTGTGCTACCTAAAATTTGCATCAATGACAGATTAATGCAAAATTGACATTCTTACCAGTTTCACAAATGCCATAAGGAAGGGAAAAATAAGAAGCGCCTTCTATGGGCCAGACACTGTGCTAAGCATTTTGCAAATACAATCTCGTTTGATCCTTACAACAATCCTTTGGAGTTAGGTCTTATTATTTACAGATGAGGAAAATGAGGCAGGCAGTTAAGTTTCTTGCCCAGAATTACATGTCAAGTAAGTTTCTCACATAGGATTTGAATTCAGATCTTCCTGACTGTAGGCCCATGTCTTTGTCCATTGTGTCACCTAGTTGCCTCTAGCTTCCACAAAACTAGGAGACATAACTAGCATAATACACGGCAGATGCTGGATACAATAAATGAAGGCCTCCAGAGGCTCAAACATCAAGTGGAATTTTATTAGATGAAATTAATTATGATAGATGGAAAATCTTATAGTTGGGCTTAAAAATCAATTTCATGAATTTATGAATATTTCCAGACAGCAGTTCTTCTGAAAATAATTTGGGATAATTTTAGCTAACATATGTTAGAAAAAAAAGAATGAGATCTTCAGCTGCATTTTTTAAAAGGCCTAGTACCCAGGAATATGGATTTCATAATCCCTTATGCTCTGCCCTTATCAGATTATATTTGGAGTTTTGCTGTTACTTTTGTATGTCACAGTTTAGGATGGTTTTAAGCTGAAGAACACCAAGATATTGAAACAGATCATGGTAAAGATTCTAAAGATCATGCTTCTGGGATTTTGTTAAATAATTAGGGATGTTTATCCTGGAGAATAAAAAAGACAACTTAGGGGAAATGTCTTAATAACTCTCTTCTCCTTTCTTGGCCTATAGACATGGGACTAGACATGTTCAGCCTGAAGCTACAAGTCAAAACTAGGACAATGCATTGAGATTACAGAGTCAATTTAAACCTTTAAACCTTAGATGAAAAAAACAAACCTTTCATACAACTTGAATTGTTGAAAATAGATTGAGTGGGTGGTTTGGAAAAGAAGTGGGTTACCCCTCACTGGATGTCTTCAGACAGGGATTGAATGATCATTTGTCAAAATACTGTAGAGGGGAATTTTTTTTCTAGTACAGGAATTCAGAGATGGAACAAGAAGAGTTTATGGTAAGTGGCTAGAAGAAACATCGAAAGAGAAGCAGCAATTAGTCTCAATGTAAGGAAGTTAAATTTCAAGATTTCAAGGACACATTTTCTGTGGAACATCAAAGGAAAAAGGCAGCTCAGAGAATTTCTTTGGTAAGTTGAAGCTCACAGAAGGGGATTGATCATCAGAGCTAGAATGAACCATTGGTGTCTTCTATTCCAATCCATGCATTTATAGTCCATAAATAAATCAAAGGCAGTCTTAAGAGTTTAGAAGTACAAAATTTTAATCATTTCCTCAGATATTTACCAGTTATATGATCCTAAGGAAGTCATTTAAACTCTCTGCCTCAGTTTGCTAATCTATAAATGATAATAGTAAAAGCGCTAACCTTGTAGGGTTGTTGTAATGAATGAAATGAGATAATAAAGTACATTAAAGATCTTAATGTGCTATATAATAGCAACCAATTATAATAATAAAGCTAGCATTTACATAGTGCTTTAAGATTTGAAAAGCACTTTGCTCATGGTATCTCATCTGATCCTTACTGCAAACCCATGAGGTAGGTTATCCCTAGTTTCCAAATGAGGAAACTGAGACTGAAAAAGATTTAAGTGATTTATTTAGGGTTGCAGAGTGTCTGAGGCAGGATTTGAACTCAGGTCTCCCTGACTCCAAGTCGAGCACTCTATCCATTATGCCACCTAACTGCCTAAATACATCAATACTATATTTACATAGTTTATGTATACTCTATAAATATATAGCAATATATGTTTATATATAAACTACATCAATGTTAACAACTACTAATAATAACTTATGAAACACTTAGTATGTATCAGGTTCTATGTCACAACACTTACAAATGTTCCTGATATTGATCCATAAAACCTATAACAACACCTTACACACAGTAGGAACTTAATGTTTGATGATGAATTGATTATTTGGTTTGTGTTGTCATTCCAGAAAAAGACTATTGATATCCAGTTGTCTAGAATGATCCTTAATATTCAGAGGCTCAATTTCTACTCTCTAGGAGCAATAATCAAATCCAAGTTCTGATTCTGACCATATTTTAGAAAAAAAAGGGACATAATAAGCAAATAAATTATAGTGTTTAGAGTATGTTAGAAATGAAAGGGCCTACTAATATGACACCATTTTTTTCAGATGATGGAATAGGAAGCATTTGTACATTTCTCAAATTCTTTTCTCACTTTTAAATCCTTACATAATTCTCATTGATATTTTAGATGGTTATATCATTCAGAAAATACCAAATATAGTGCTAAACACTTCATCACTGACCTCCATACATAATGGATTGAGACCCAGAGGTTTTATATGTTGATTCTAGCTGACATACACAGAGGTGTGTAGCATAAGTAGCCAGAGGCTTCTCTTCTAGGCCAGATACACTATCAAAACTTTAGCCACACAGTTATGGTCAATGGTTGTTCAAATGTGTTGAATTTTAATGGGCTTTGCCTTCAGGCATCAAGAACATCATATGCACAGAAGGAGACATTGCCAACTCAGGCCCTATTGTTCGTATCCAACTTAATTAAATTTAAACTCTTAGGCAATATTTAAACCACTGAGTTTTCTGGATATTTATGCCTTCAAGCTTTCTAAACAAACACGATCTCTGGGTCTATTCTGTCTGTGATCATCCAACTAAATCACCATTTTAAAAATTGGAGAATTGAACTTGGTTGTTAACTCCTTTGCCAAGGTCTCCCCCATTCCATTTCCCTTAAAGGTCTTTGGTGAATATACTTCACCAGACTCTCTACATTTTTACTTTGTTTTCTATTATATTCTTGAACTTACAAGTGATGAGTTCACTTTACAAAGTTTTGGGAGACTTTCTCTTGACACCACCCCCAAAGAACAATCATATTGTTAGTATCAAGAAAATGAAATAATATATACTAAACCAGGGGTGGGGAACCTGTGACCTTGAGGCCACATGTGTCCCTGTAGGTCCTCAAGTGTGACCCTTTGACTGAATCCAAAGTTCACAGAATAAATCCCCTTAATAAAAGTATTTGTTGTGTAAAACTTGGACTCAGTCAAAAGGCTGTATTCAATGATCTCCAGACCAAAGCACAGCTTTGGGGGGTCAGAGAGAGAAGGGGAGAAGATAAGAAGAATCATGTTTCATGTACTTTATCCAAAATGAGTGATTAAGATCCACCTATAATGAAAGCCAGACTGAGAAATAGGTTTTATGGATATTCACAAAGCCTCATTTTGCAATCCTAAAGATGAAAGAAAAAAATCACAATCAAACTGACATCTAACAGGTCAACATTTTCATTCAGTTTAAAAACAGCTGAATGATTTCCTCATCATCCCATAAGCCTCTGCCTTTATGAAAACCAGTAATATAGTCAATTTTTTCTCCTAAGCAGCTATGTAGATTTGTTTTTGCTTGAAGCCTAGCCTAACATACATTAAAGAAACAAAGTTTCTGAAACTTAAAATAAGTGTTGAAGGATTGTTTGATTTGTAAATACGATGAACAAGTTGCAATCTGGAAATGTAAGAAGCAATGTGACAATAAAGTTAGTTAGAAAATGCTAGAATTAGTTGGAATATATGAGATAAAATTTTAGCCCAGCTACCAACCAATTTACAACCTAAAACCTCTCTGTGTCCCACTTCCTTATCTGGAAAATGATAGATTGAAAGGCATGATGCATAAGGTCCTTTCTTACTCTAAATTTTGAGGTCCTATGGATATTCAGAATATATATTGGGCCTGATGTGATTTTCTATCTGTATCTAAATAGACCTATAGTTATATCTATTCTAACTGTTCCACTTATTACCTCTACCATCTTAGACAGGCCACTTGACCTCTTTGGGTGTCATTTTCCTCAGATGTCAAATGAAGGCATCGTGATTAGATTATCCCTAGGGTCTCTTTTATCTCTTAACAGAACTTTGAGTCTATTTTCTCCACTCATTTCTCACTGCTATGCTGAACCCATAACACTCATTTTTTATAATGACTTGATGGGTTCAATGAGTAATTACAGGATTCCTTTAATCTGATTCATATCTTCTATTGGTGACCTAAAAAAAAATGTTACTTCTCTGTTGAACCTCAGGTCTTCAGCTTTTAGACTTACCACAGTGATGCTGCCTGCTTGAGAATGTTAAAAAAAATTGAGACTATCTGGTTAATTTATACCTATTGATGTTCACTATTTTCAGTGGTTTGTCTCCAGTCTAGAGGAGTATAGTTCATATTAAAGAAGTGAGTAGACCCCTCTCTCTGAATGCATTTCCTCCAACCTCATTGATCTTCCTGTGCAGTGCATGTAAGTAAGTGCATGATATCAAAGGAATAATACAATCCAGTCTTTGTGGGTTCTTAGCATAACTAATTTTCTACTAAATTGAATTTCAATTTTAAACAAATGTGAGAAACATATGGTCTTCCTTTCTCCTCCCCACTTTTTCATTTGAGCTAAGAAAAAAAATAAATTAGCTAATGTCCATGGTGCTACATTAGGAATGTTATTCTACTTCTACTTTTTAAGCATCCTAAACTGTTTATCTCCCTATCCTGACATATGTATATTGATATACCTTTTAACTGACTTTTACATGGTCTATTGCATAACATTATATTGTTTTATAATATTACATAGATTGTATCATATAATATTATATATCAGTCACTAAGATTATTATGACTTAATAATTATTTAATGAAGATGTATCATTAGACTATCTTTAAGTAAAGGTTGGATTAAAATTTTCAGGGTTGTTTGAAGTGATTCACTCCTTCAAGCACAGAACCTCTGAAGTCTCTAATCTAAGGTTCATATGAAACAGTGATACTTTCTCAATTTCTTCTTTCTTTAAAGTCATACATGTTTCTAGTTGTTAAAATAAATTAAAATGAGAAATTATACAAAATAGATGGTTTTGAGGAAGTATACAATACTTATCTTAAATGATTACATATATATTACACACACACATACATATATATATATATATACACACACACACACACATGTACATACCCATAGTCATAAGCAAATATATGTTTTCTCTGGATGGAATACAAAATATATAAGAACTTAAAGTGATTCCGAATAAAAACATTCTATAAATCTAAATGCAAAGTTTCTAATTCCTCAGTGAATTTACAGGGCTGAGGAAAAGGATGCCCCAGATAACCTAGGCACTTGTCAAATGTATATCAATTTTATTTCTTTCCCTCTTTCTCTTGCCAATTTCCTATAATTCAAAGAACTATGAAGTATAGAATCCACTGCCTGATGTTGCCTTGATAGGTAGTGACTTCTCCATTAATAAAAAAAATACACGCACATACATATACACATATTCATTCAAATCTGAGACAAAAATAATGAGAAAATTGCAAAGAAACATGGTCTATTCTTGTAAGTCAGCATATTGGCTCTTTCTGAAATTAATATGATTATGATTACACTTGTGTTAACTAAAATGGTTTACCAGCTCTCCAGTGTCTTTTTTTAAATTTTTTTAGGCAACTGGGGTTAAGTGACTTGCCCAGGGTCACACAGCTAGTAAGTGTCAAGTGTTTGGTCTGAGGCCATATTTGAACTCAGGTCCTCCTGACTTCAGGGCCGGTGTTCTAGCCACTGCACCACTTAGCTACCCCTCTCCAGTGTCTTTTTAAGTTATTCTGCCAACTTCTGCCATTTGCTTCAATTTCCTCATTTATAAAATGAAATGTAGAAACCACTCTCGTATCTTTATGAGATACAAAGAGTCAGACGTGACTGCTGTAACTGAACAACAACAAAAATTCTCATCTATAAAGGGATTAGATGATATCAAGATTCCTTCCAGCCAGAGTGTGGTGGAAAATGTTTAACAACAGGCTTTTCATCAGGGCAAATCTTTATAGGTTTAATCTACATTAGTAAAAATCTCTCTATCCCTCTCTTATGTCTAAACAAGAGGTATCAAACATCATTTGCCTCATGTGGCCCACAAGATTCCCCAGTGTAGCTAAACCAGATTAAGCTATAAAGGAGAAATATTTAACAAAATAAATACAACTATAAAAAATATATAATACTAACATGTGGTTTTATAAGTCAATATGCAGCCTATAGGGATCATTGCACGTGATGTATTTCTCCTTTCTCTATTTGAATTTGAGACCACTGTCCTAGACATCAAAACAGTACATCAAGAGCTCTGGTTTCTAATATTTGCCAATTCCAGAGTAGAAATGTTCCCACCACAAACAGAAGGAGCTAGCTGGATGTAGTGTGTCTCTCCTTCCAGCTCAAATTCTCTGATCCTCTGAGTCTAGCTTTCTTCTTGTCACATTACATGAATCTTTTAAGTGTCCCCTAAAGGCCAGCTTCCTTTGAAAACCATTGTATTTCTTGGCACCTAGATAGGATCATAGCACCTCATGTCCTTGGTACTGAGGAGTTAGGCTCTGTCTCCCATTGTACTTAATGAAGCATGTATGCATAATCAACTAGATAACCTAATTTGCTCAGCACCTGAAAGAAAGCAGCATCTATTGTGATTGAAGGCAAAGCAGGAGGAAGCATTCAAAACCCAAATCCAAAGATATGACATTCAATGAAGAAGTAATAACGGTGGGTCAGATCATTCTTTTAAAGACCTGAGCATGAAAACGTGTCCTAATTGCTCAGTGTTCCCATGGAGTGGTTATGAAAGCTTATCCATCTGGGAACTCAGGAATAAGAGTAAAAAGAAATGAAAACACTGAGAAGTTGAGAGACATCTGGATTAGAAGTTATAAAATGTGGGTTATAGTCCTCCTGCCTCTTACAGGTTTTTACCTTGTTTGGCTTCAGTTTCCTTTTTGGGAAATGAGAAGATTAGATCAGATTATCTCTAAAGTGCCTTGTAGCTTTGACACTCAACAGTCCTCAAAAGCATCTCCAACACAATCAACCTAAGGAGGCATCATTTAGCCTCAGCTTGAAGACCTCTATTAATGAGGAAGTCACTACCTATTAAGGCAACAGTAGGCAGTGAACTCTATACTTCATAGTTCTTTGAAGCATAGGAAATTGACAAAAAAGAGGGAAAGTAATAAAAATTTATATACATTAGACAAGTGTCTGGGTTATCTGGGCATCCTTTTCCTCAGCCATGTCAGTTCATTGAGGAATTAGGCACTTTTCATTTAAATTTATAGAATGCTTTTCTTTTAAACCACCTTAAGTTATTTTGTTCTTTGTATACTGTTCAGAGCAAACTTTATTTTCTACCTCTATTTTCACTCATTATTATTGTTATTTTAAGTCAAATACTTCTTTCTCTTGATTGAGGCTGCCATTTAACCAGAATTACAGGCTGTCCACAGGGCGCCCCCCACAAAATACCTCGTAATGGCTCAGATAAACACCATAACTACACCATTTTCCAGGCATCTCACCTAAAAATACCAGGTTCACACAAAGATAATATTCCAATTTGGAATCCAGAATAAGGCCCATCAGGCCTAGTGGTGACATACACATGCAGCTTTTGCCTAAAAAACTGGTACCCTGACCATCACAGCTGCTTTCCTTTATATTGAAGTGTCACCACCTGTCCTAACTCAGGCGCTATACCATGGAAACCCCTGCACATAAAAGAAAAGCTTTTTAGGGTCTAACTACAAGTGGAAGGTACCAGACGTGAAGGTAACTGAGGGTTTTAACAACACAAAGCTTTAGTGGTCATAGCAACCAAACAGCAATGGGCTCTTGGCCATTTAATATGGCACCAATTAGAATTAATGTATTCAAAGAAAATTTAGAGACTAAGACTGCCTTGGCCCTGATAAATCACAGGGCAAAACATTTTCCATTCTTACTTGAGGAAGATTAGGAACATTGCTATATGATTATTAGTGGGTAATAGGAATTAACAAAATCATATTCAAATCTCAAGCCATTGCTGTCCCAAGGCCAACACTGTAAAACACATAGAATAAGCAACTGTATGCATTGGGGCAAGAGAAAAAAAATATAGCATTCTAGGGTTGTTAGAGGTCTTATTAAAAACTGTTTCATGAGCAAAAGGGAGGAGGTGGGGATATGATGGAATTGTTTGCTTTTTTAAAGAAAGATTTTGATGAAAAGTTGGATTCTAAAGACAAGGGTGTCATAATGTCTCTAGTTCCCTTACTTTAAGTTCAGAAAGCCTCAAGCAGTCTCCGTTCTATTTGCTATCTGTTACTGAGCTAACATCATTGCTGCTAATATTCTACTTTTTGCTTTTGTTCACATTCTAACCTATGCATATCCATAACTAAATAACTCTACTTTGTTTTAGATACATGATAATCTTCACGTCAATATAATACATTGGATCTGAGTCAGTTCAAAGCTTGATGTTGTCACTCCTATCTGGGCAAAACTGCATTTTGGCATCAATCACTAACAATCCATTCACAGACCCACTTAATATGAAGCTGTTCAGGTCATGCATAGGACTCCCTGTCTAGCATTACTGTGTACTAGAAGTATATGGGATCTTACATATCACTCATCTAATCTGTACCTCAGTCACAATCTGTTTTGTAGCATCCCTGGCAAATCCATGAAGCACTTTTTTTTGTAAACCTTGAACAAAGGGGAACTTACTACCTCCTACACTGGAACATATTTAATTAGTAGGAAGCTATTTATTTCCCCTTATATTAAGACAATCTGGTTTTTTTCAATGTCTACCGAATGCCCATTGTTCTGCCCTCCAAGTCCAAACAGAACAAAGAATATATGTGCATTTGACAGTTCTAAAATACTTGATGGTAGGTTCACATACATGTCCCTTAATTCTAACCTAGTCTCTTCTTTTCCAGGCTAAGCATCCCTAATTCCTATACCTAAAACACTCTAAGCACACTCACTGGCTTGACACTGGTCACTCTTCTCCCTGTGTTCTCCAACTTATAAATATCCTTATTAAAGTGTAGCAGGAGGAAGAGTAAAAGGAGGAGAAGAAGAAAAAGGAAGAAGACAGGAGGAGAAGGAGGAGAGGAGGAGTAGGAACATGGTATAGGTCAGGTCAGGAAGAAAAATTATACATATTTTTTGTGTTACCCTGGCCAAGTCATTTAACTTCTCAATTGCTTGGGCAAATCTCTAACCCTGTAAATTGCAGAACAAGTGCTAAATTGTATTAGTACAGAGAGGCTCCTTGTGAAGAATTTCCTATACCAAGGAAACTGGAAGATTGGTCCTAATAATAATAGGTGACATATGTATATGCATATGTATATTATATGTACATATATAAATATAGGTATAACATACAGATGTTATTATTTAGACATACTATTCTTTCCTATACATTATATATATATATACATGCACACACACAATACACACACACACTGTATATATAGATATGTGTGTGTGTGTATACACAATGTGTGTGTATGTGTATGCATATGTAATTTCTTCGCTTCTTGTAATAATGATTTCCCTAAGCTTTTCCCCATTCTAAACAGCAATAATATCTTGTATTTGTCCTACAACAATCTCTTTCTGGCTGTAAGACCTCTTACTATTCCTACTTTGGGATCTAGAGTGGAATGGACCTTTTTAAAATTATCACATTATCCATATATTTTTACTGCTACATAAATATTTTGATGCTATCCTTTTCAATCTTTAGTCTTTCCAGGCTGGAATCTGAATAGTTTATCATTCTCTTTGATTTTAGTTGTTCCTCTTTATACCTTTGAAAAAGAATAAATGTTATTATTTTAATTAACATTTATTTTTTTCTTCTTCCTATTTCTCCAGTGAAAGAAAAGGAAAAAAGAAAGGAGAGAGAAAAAGAAAGAAGGAAAGAAGGAAAGAAAGAAAGGAAGAAAGAAAGAAAACTTATGATAACTAGGCATAGTCAAGCAAAAAAAGATTCCTCATTGACCATTTTCAAAAATTTGTGCCTCTTTCTATATCCTGAGTCCAACATATCTTTGGCAGAAGATGATTAGTGTGATTCCCCTTTGGTATCTAATTGTCCTTTGCTAAGTACTCAAATATTTCATTTTTTTTTTCTTTTTATAATAATATTATTTTGTAAATGTTTTTTTCTGGTTCTGTTCCTTTTACATTGCATCAGGTCATATAGGTCTTCCCACTTTTCTTTCAAATTTTCCATTTGATAGTTTATTATGGCACAATTATAACCCCTCACATTAATATAAAATAATTTGATTAGCTATTCTCCAATTGATGGGCACTCCCTTTGTTTCCATTTTTTTATTTTTGCTACCATTAAAAGAGCTTGTATAAATATTTTTAAACAGATGTATTGTTTTCCTCTTTCTTTAATCTCTCTTAGATAGAGGTCTGGTACTCATATGTTTGGGTCCAAATGTATGCTTTATGACTTTTAAATCTATACCACTTCTTCAAAAACTCTTTTAGGACCATAAGATTTAGAACAGGAAGGGATTTTAGGAATCATTTATTTTAACTTCCTCATTTAACAGATGAACAAACTCCCTACCTTCTATTTGAGTCAAAATCAGGTGTTTTCCCATTCTGTGACCTAAGAGAAAAAGCTTTCTGACAGAAATACATAAAATACAAATGTATTCTTCCCTAGATTATCACAATATTAATGGAGGAGGGCAGATACCACATTTTAAAGTTCCATGAAAACTTTGGCCCTTCTGTGAGTTAGAGGGTGATTTTTGAAGCAATCAAGACTTTTGTCATAGACATTCAAATATGAGTCAGTGGCCCAGTTGTGTAAGGAAGGAGAATATAATTACCCTCAAAACCGGTTGATTAGTCTTTTTCCATAGGAATGAAAGGATGGGTTTAACTCCACTTGTAACCAGCTTGGAATATTCTTTTCTGATTTCTGTAGATCTGAAGAATAAGGCATAGATTTGTGGGACCTAAATTGAAATGAGCTTTGGACTAAATACTCAAAGAACTATTTACCTCAGCTTGACATGAAGAATCTTTAGAACTACAGTGGCCTTTGGTTTTGTTTTTTTTTTGTTTGTTTGTTTTATTTTTTGGCAATTGGGGTTAAGTGACTTGCCCAGGGTCACACAGCTAGTAAGTGTGTCAAGTGTTTGGTCTGAGGCCAGATTTGAACTGAGGGCCTCCTGACTTCAGGGCCGGTGCTCTATCTACTGCACCACCTAGCTGCCCCTACAGTGGCCTTTGAAGAACTAGAGGAAGCACTAGACACCATGGATACTTTTAAGCAGAGCTAGACTACTATTGATGGATGTAATCATTTTATATATATTTTTTAAAATGCAATGACTGCTTTCAGATAATTCATAAAAAGGATTGCATATGTGTCTCCAGAGAAAGAGCTTAATATGTTCTCCCTGTTAATTCTAAGGTAATTGATTGCATTGTTTTCTTACTATCCTACCCTCTTCTAGGCAACTCCCATGATCCTTCAATAGTTCTTTCCAACAGCAAAAAACTATATTTCCTCTCTGCCCATTTGCTGATAAAGGGCTTCATAAGTATCTCTGTTACATAACTTAATATTAAATAATTTGATGTAAAATAATTACAGCCTATCAGCCTATATACTCATTTATCACTGGAAACTTCATGAAAAACAATATTCAGACATGCAATATTATTATGGCATAAGAAATAATGGATATCAAGAATTCAGAGAAATTTGGAAGAGTGAAGTAAGTAGCACTAAGAAAATAATATTCACAATGGCCATGATCAAATAAAGAAAAAAACATTAAAACATCATAACTTGCATCCATCAGTGAGCAGTCTTAAATTCAGATAATGCAGCATCTCTCCCTTCTTTGGGCAAAGAGATCTTAACCTACAGATGGGCAATGAGGCGTATGTTATCAGGTGTGGCCAATATGTTGGTTTGCTTAACTATGCTCTTTTGTTGTAAGGCAGGCCTGTACTGAGAGGGAATGGGATCACTCATAAGTAGCAGTGATATAATCTCTCTCTCTCTCTCTTTCTCTCTCTCTCTCTCTCTCTCTCTCTCTCTCTCTCTCTCTCTCTCTCTCTCTCTCTCTCTCTCTCTCTCTCTCTCTCTCTCAACTTTATATATGCTTTCTAGGATTATAAAATTGCAAGCTGGCTTGAATTAATTATGGCTAAACATGAAAGCCACTGAATTTGCTGAGATCGTATCACTTCTGTCTGTACATTTAAATTCTTATATTGACCCTAATCTTAGTCCTCATTTTCTCTTCCTCCTGCTGCTACTCAGGTACTAGGTTCCAAATGCTAAAGGAATAATAGTGTTTGGCTCCCTTCTAGTTATCCCCTGATCGAAGTAACTCATCAGTGATCTTCCTGCACTGATGGTTATGAAGCTGACGATTCTGAAACCATTTGACACAGATATAACTTTGACCCTGCATCTGCTTGCTGTACTACAATCTCATTTGCCAACTGACAGCAGTTACCATTATATTGCTACTCATGGATTTTGAGCTATAAAATGAAAATCTGAGTGAAAGGAACAAAGCAAGTAAATGAAGCAAAAAGAGAGGGAAGGAGAGGGGAAATAATTAAGAAAAAATAAAAAAAGAAAGGAGAAAAAAATAGCACTTGAAATGCAGAAGAGACAAAGGGAGGGAGCTAGGTGGTACAATGGATAGAGTACTCAGCATAGCACCTGAGTTCAAATTTAACCTCAGTTTCTTGATAGCTGTGCGACTCTGGGCAAGTCACTCAACCTCAATTCCCTCATCTGCAAATATTGGATAACTATAATGTTTACTTCACAGGATTGTTGTTAGAATCCAATGGGAATATTTAGGCAGCTAGGGGAAAAGCAGGGCAGGACCAGAACTGAAGGAACTTCCTTGGGTGCATTCCACAGAAGAAAGAAGTACTCCTGATTTATTTCTATTTTGTCTAACTGTTCTTGTCAATGAGTACTTAAATTGAAGATTTTCTTTGTTTCTAGGGAGCATAAGCATTAGTGATCTTTAAATTTCATTTTTGTGGACACAAAGTCACAGTTGCCTTGATCTAGTTATCACTCTGTCTGGAATAAGGCGAAATTTTGATTGTGATGTTATGACAAAAATGTATCTTCTGGGTATCTGAAAACAGTGGCTACAGATTCCAGGCCAAGGATACTGAACCTTTTCAGTAGCAAGGATCCATGTGACAGTCTGATGAAGCCTATGGACCTCTTCTCATAATGATATGTGTTGTCTACATTTTTAATTAAATGAAACACCAATTTCAGTTATAGGTTAGCAAAAATTAAGATGTATTTTTTCTGCATCCAAGTTTCTAGACTCTCAGAAATTTATTCATGAACCTGGTTAGGAAGGGAAAAGTCTATGGACCCTAAATTAAGAGAGACTATGCAAAGAAAATTAAGGAGACAATACAGAATATACTCAGATTAGAAAGTAACAAAAGTCTCGCCTTGGTATTTGACTACAATCTGTGCTATTATTTCTGCCTGGTCACACCATTAACAACATCTCCAACTATTCAAGAGAACAACCAATGTATTAAGATAATATCCTCAAACTCATACTCATCATCATCATCATCATCATATTTACCTACAGAGCTCCCAGAATCATAACTTGTACCCATAGTCCATTGTCTATATTATAATGATGTGTTTCACAGATAATCAAGGATAGAAGCCACTCATAGCCCAAGAGAGATGGCATATATTGAAGGTACATCTTTTCATTTCTCATCAAGAAATGGAATATTAGATGTTCTGACTCATAACCATTATTCTCAAAGATAGAAAAAGCAACGGGAATATTGAAATAATTTGTCATTCAAGAACCCTCATGTTCAAAACATACTGTGCCATATCACATTTAATTTGGCAGTCACTTTGATCACAATAGTAATGGAGAAACATTTAGAACTTTACTGAGAAAAAAATTGTGAACGTGAGGAGCGCTGCTCATTATCAAGAACACTCCAAACATTAAAAGATTTTATTTATCCCCCACAAAGCCCCAGAGAAGCAAGACCAATAAGCATTCTGCATAATGGAAGAACAAGTCAGAAATGTCTTCGAAGCTAAAACAATGAAGCTATGTTGGCAGCAGTGGTTCTCAAACTATTTTTTTTTAACTGATGGCATGGTATTCTTTGACATAAGGAATCATAGTGCGGTAAATGTTCACATTAGTAACAAAGGGTTACTGGCAATTTGAACACCAGACCCATTGCCTGGGCCCAATAGGATTCAGTCTTTTCTTTTCCTTTCTTTCTTTTTGGGGTGAGGCAATAGGTGTTAAGTGATTTGCCCAGAGTCACACAGCTAGTAAGTATTATGTGTCTGAGACTGGATTTGAACTCAGGTCCTCCTGACTTCAGGGCCAATGCTCTATCCACAGCCACCTAGCTGTCCTGACTCCTCTCCTTTCTTTGCTTGGCCAAATCTTTCAGAAGAGGAGGTAGCCATGTACCTCTGGAAAGAGATGCAATTATTACCCTCAGATGCCAAGCCAGAAAGAACAGGCTGGAAGTGGGAAGCTAGAGGATGTGGGAAACTGAAGGGTAAAGGAGGAGTTTATCAGCACACTATTTGGGAACTACTATGTTAGACTGTGAGGATATACCTGCCCCTAAACACGTGACTCTCATTAGCTAAGGTAGGTATGGGGTCTTGGGTTGAATTTTATTCTATTATTTCCTCAAAATTGGCCATATGCATTATATAACATATATATGTATATATACATATATGTACATATTTAAACAACTAGCACTATATATTAAATATTTGAAATTTTAAAAATGCTACATTTTCAAAGAATTATATACTATATAAATATCAACATATTTTATATAACATATAAAATATAATTTATATGTTTTATATATATATATAATATGCTTAAAAATTATTATTTGAACCTTACAACACTTTGAAGTAGGTACTATAAGAATTTCCACCTTCATTTCCATATTTCCATTAGATTGTGAGTTCCTCAAGGGAAGGATCTGGATTTTTTTGTTTGTTTTGCTTTTCTTTGTATTTCCAGTTCCTGGCCCGTAGAAGGTATTTAATAAATGTGTGTTAGTTGATAGACATAGAAAGACATATTATGTCACTGTATGAGGAAGAATAACTAGGTTTAAGAGAACCTGAGGGATGGTTTGGGAGCATGAAGCCTCATCTGTGACCCCGTATCCAGAAAAGCAAAGCCTCAGTGAAAAAGATAGTCAAATGTTTAGAAGCCCTAATTAGAAGGAACACTGGAAAAATATGATAAAAGGGTGATAAACAGAAGCTATTGTGCCCACTTGTACTTTTAGCCCTAAGAGACAAAGTGTGACCTCTGGGTTTAGTGGTATCACATGAAGAAATATCAAATTGAGGGATTAATGATGAGATAATCTGATTAGATTCTGGTTATCTGGATGTAATTTTTCTGAGGTTCTCGTAGTTTATACATGAGAAAATAATATCCTACAGGCAGAAACCACTTCAGAACTCAAGGTGCAAGGGAAATCAGTGGTAATGGTTTAACCTGAAGCAATTGTGTGTGACTATGTTGATGAGAATATAATTCTGGCTATTCACATATTGTCTTTCCTTCCTGCTGTTTGATTGCCCAACGCCTTTGTGCAATCATTCATGTTCAATATAAAGAATTGTGAGTTTGGAGCTATAGTCAGTCAGTCAGTCAGTCAACAAGAATTCATTCAGCGCTTATTATGTGCCAGGCATGGAATTAAGTTCTGGGGATACAAAGAAATGCAAAAGCACAGTCCCTTCTCTAAAAAAAATCTCACATTCTAATGGATTGGCAGGAGAAAATATATAGTCATGTACATTCAAGCCAAATAGTAAGAAATAATGGAAAGTAATCTCAAAGAGAAGATACTAGTAGCTGGGACTGTGTGTGTGTGGGTGGGGGGAGCAGCGGGGAGGAGAACTAGAAACACCTCCTGCAGAAAGTGGAATTTGAGGCATCTTGAAGAAGCCAGGAGGCAGAGGTGGGGAGGGAGAATGGTTCAGGCATCGAGACAGCCAGTGAAAATGCCTGGAGACTGGAGATGGTGTGTCCTGGATGAGGAAGAGCAAGAAGGCCAGTGGCCAGTGAAAATGAAGGTAGGGTGCCTGTGTGTACGTGTGTGTGTTGCGGAGGGGTATTAGAAGACTGAGAAAGTAGGAAGGGTTGAGGTTGTAAAGGGCTTTAAACAACAAACATCAGACTTTAAATCTGATGTTGTAGATAATATGGAGGCACTGGAGTTTATTGAGTAGGAGGGTGATAAGGCCAGAGTAATGCTTAAGGGAGATCAGTTTGGCAGGTGCATGGAGGATGAGCTAGAAAGGGGAGACACTTGATGCAGTGAGGTTAGCTATCAGGTGATAAAAATTTTACCTACAAAAACTTAGGAAAAAATATTCTTTAAAGTCCAGATGGGTTGTGATTCTTGTCTGTAGAGGAGATACTAACACAAATGAAATGAAAGTTCTATGGAGGTGATGATTTAAGAGGCATTTTAGGATCTTATAGGTTTTCAATTTCATCTTTAGGGAAGCTAAGTGGTATAGTGGCTGGAGTGCTGGGCCTGGAATCAGGAAGACTCATCTTTGTGAGTTTAAATCTGACCTCGGACACTTACTGCTATGTGTCTCTAAGCAAGTCATTTAATCCCATTTGCCTCAGTTTCCTCATCTGTAATAATGAACTGGAAAAGGAAATGGCAAAACTCTCCAGCATCTTTGCCAAGAAAACCCCAAATGGGGTCACGAAGATTGAGCATGACTGACACTCCCAAACAAATCTCATCTTTACAAACATCCATTTTCGTTGCACAGTATTATGTATATTCAGATAATCTTTCTCTAAGGCTTTATTGAGGTGTAGAGGGAGTCTGTTTCTCAAATCCTATGCTGGCCCAGTAAACAGTTTGCTAGGTCCATCCAAGAAGTCTCAAACTGTGCCTCTCAACCAAGGATCAGCCCTTTCCTTTAGGAGATGTTTATCAGTCACTCAGTCAAGAACTTTTTATAGAGCATCTGCTAGGAGCCATGCCCCAAGCTAGGGACTAGGGATAGTAATAAGCATATGTATATGTGTATATATGTGTGTGTGTATATGTGTATACACACACAGACATATATACATATATATGTGTGTATATATATATGTGTGTGTGTGTATTCATGTGCAGTTGTTTGCACCTGTGCCCATGTGTGCACACGCATGAATATATACATATATACATATGTACACATATATGCATATGTATGCATGTATGTAGATGTGTCCTGTATCTGCTGTGTATGTGTATACAGGCACACACAGACATACTCTATATACACATACATGTACATGCATATATACATACATATGTATGTATATACACACATATGCAAGGCACACATATGTATGTATGCATGTATATATGTGTGTGTGTATGTAAAATCTTATATATTACCTGCCATACACAATAAATTCAAGGACATTTGGAGATCAGGAAGGTCCTCCTGGGGAAGGGGATATTGAATTTGAGTTTTGAAAAAAATTGGGAATTCTAAGGAGATGGGAGGGAGTGCATTCCAGGAAATGGAGGTGGAGAGCAGCCAGGATAAGGAAGAGAGACTAGGAAGGAGTGCTGTATGTGATAAACAGCATGACAGTTTTCCTTGACCAAAGTGTATTGGAAGGGCAATAATCTATAAGTAGATAGGAACCACGTTGAGTATGGGGTAATAGAATTTTTTGAGCCTTTTTTTTTAGAATTAAGTTGTATAGGGGTTGTGATCTGAATTGATAAAGGGAGAAGTGAATTCATAGATCTTTGATGTAGGGTTGTAAATACAGAAGAGGTATGTTGTGAGGCTTGAGTATTATACCTAGAAAAATACCCTGGAAATTGTGCTATGATGGGGTAGGGTGGAGGGAGCATGAACTAATATGAATCTTATTTTTTTCAATCCAGAGAAAGATGATGAAAGTTTTTTTTTCTGTACATTATTATTAAGTTCTATATGAATTGTTTACTATTTCTATATGGTTCCAGGGGAAGAGTAAAAACAAAAACACAGATTAAAGTGGTGAACATAAACTAAACAAAATGAGTTTTTAGACCTAACATCCAAATAAGTAGTCTTTGTAGACTTAACCCACTGTATAATTGCCCATTTCTCCAGTTAACTTTGCTTGTGTAAATACAACCTAAAAAATTATACTTCTTTTAGGGAAGCAGTCTTAGTTGCTATCACATGTGAAATTAGGGTATGGTTGCAACTTGTACTTACATATTTTTAGAGACATCTGACAAACTGCTAACCATTATGGCCTCCTGTTTTGTTTTGTTTTTTTTAACTTGATGGATTTTAGCAGGGTACCATCTGTCAAGATTCATATGGTCCTTTCAACGTTGGTGAAATTCTGTATTAAAATGGTGACATCTTTCCTGCTAACAAATATCTGCAGCCCAATCTCATTCTTCAAGACCTCATATCATGTTGAAAACCAGATATTGCTATTAGAACAGGAACATGCTATGGGACAGGTTCTTAATTCAATTCATAGAAAATTTACAGCTGCAAGGGACCTTAAAGACTCATATTATCACCTTGCTTCACAAATAAGTTAATGAGATCTAGGATGGGAAAATGTCTTATCTAAGGTCATGGCAGAGAGTATAACTAGCAAAGCAGGGATTTAAACCTGTATCTTTTGATTCTAAATCTAGTGTCCTTTCTACTACGATTCAATTCAATGATCACTTCATAAGTATCATTTGCAAGACGCTGTCCCAGGTGATGATGTTGTAAAATATGTCAAGCAAAAATCCCTGTCTCCAAGGAGCTTATAGTCCCTTTTGTAGCTTCCTCTCTAGTGTTGTTCAGTCATTTCATTCATGTCCAACTCTTTCAGGGTTTTCTTGGCAAAGATACTGGAGTGGTTTGCCATTCCTTCTCTAGAAGGATTTGACAGATGAAGAAAATGAGGCAAATAGGGTAAAGTGACTTGCCCAGGGTCATACAGTTAGTAAATGTCTGAGGCTTGATTTGAACTCAGGAAGATGAGTCTTCCTAACTGTAGCGATGAACAAAACTTCTCTCTCATGCTATGAATTAAATAGTACTGAGAGAGGACGAACTCAGAAGGAAATAGTAACTCAGGCAGGTAATTCTGGGAGTTGGTGTAGATCAAAAGGGCTTAGAGCCATGTCAGTAAGGCCAGGAGTCATATTCAGAGATACAAGCTAAGGCAGGAAGTTGGAGGCAGCTACTATAACGTCCAAGGCAGTCTGCAAAGCCAAGAGGAGCCTGAAGAACATAGGTATAAGAGAAAGAAAAAAAAAGGTTCGATTTGGGCAATAGGGTCTGATGAAACTAGGCCTTCTTCTGCAGGGGCTTCTTATATACTTTCTGCTTATCATTAAAAGTGATCTCAAAGTGCCAATGGACTGAAGAACAAAGGTAAAAGCAACTGGGCAGACCAAGTTAACATAAGTGATTGGAAAGAAAGGCAATTCTTGACATTGCCTTGTTTCTAGAAAGAATATTTCTGATTATGTTTTAATCAGTGCTCCAGAATTCTCTAGGGGAAAAATATAGTTCTGGCCATTTTTGATCCTACAGAAATTTTTCTCAATGAATAATACCTAAATGTACATGAGAGTCAAATTACATAAAATCATTATCTTTATTCTATATGTAGAGGGGTGAGGTCTGATCAGGGGAACCAGTCACTCAACACACTTACTGAAATGACGGAATGCAAGTGATGGTAACAACGTTTTAAAGGTTTTTTTTTCCTTTTCAGACTCCATGTGGTCCATTTGTCTATGAACGGTGAGAGAGAAAGACAGAGAACCAGTGACAGAGAGACAGAGACAGAGATACTGAGAGACAGAAAGAGACAAAAATAGAAACAAAGACATAGAAACAGTGACAAAACAAGAAAGAGAAACAGCAACACAGAGACAGGGAGACAGACAGGCAACAGACCCTATTGAGAACCTCACTATTAAAGAAATCCTCTTTACCAGTGTTTTTTGATCATCTTCTCTATAACTTAGAGAATTGCTTAGGGCACTGAGAGGTTGGTTCAAAGTATGTGTGACAAACTCACATGCATAACCATAAAGCTGTTATTATTTGAGCTCATCATCTTCTTACCTGGCATTTAGAGAATGCTCTCCTGAATTCAAAGGTGCTTGCTGAACCGAGTAAGTGCCCTTTGAAAAGATCTTAGTTTAACATAACCTCCCTCTTTGAAGGCTCTTTGTTTATGAAGCACCTTTGTGCTCTGCCCAGGGAAATACATTAACTAGATAGGCACTTCCTGTATTAGTGCTCTATTGAATTGCATTTTACCTTTACAGTCTTTATTGGAAAACTGTCCTCTTCCTCAGATTGATTCCGTTGGAATGTATTTACTTAAAAAAAAAATCAGCACTCTTTCTTATTGCTGGTTATTCCTCTACATATTCAATCCAGGATGGGGGAAATCCTCCTTGTATACTAATCTATGCCTTTTATCTGCTTTTGTTTGTTTTGCTCTGGTCCTTTTTTTTTTTTTTAAAGACTCCTTATAAAACAAGTTCTTGTGTTCACAGGTTAAACAAGAGAAGATTCATTGGCCTTCCTCTTCTTGTATAGGAGATGGAGGCTATTAGAACAAGGCATCATAAAACTTGGTACCATAAAATAACAATATTAATAATCTATAGTGATTTAAGACTCTTTTCAAATCCCCTTATATGCATTACTTAAGCCTTATGGCAGGTCTGTAAATCAATAATTCCATGTGGCATTGAGACAACTGAGAAAAAGTGAGGTAGAGGTGACACAAGAAGAACAAAGGGTCATTCTGACCCCCAGACCACAAATCCAGAATTTTGGATTTTTTTTTCCTGTGGTAGATATTAGTTTTAGGTGCTCCTAAGGCTGCCTCTGGGACTAAATACATAAGCACACAATAGTTTGGTTTTTTTTGCCTTTGCTCCCCTTCTTCTTCTAATAGCTTTGATCCAATAAACCTGACAGTTGGTTTAAGGCTGTGTCTACACAATCCCCACTTATAAACTATATCTTCAGGATGTCTAATGGTAAATCATTAACTGGTCTCTATACACGGTAACCAGATATTTGACACTATATGAAAACATCCTTAAGTTTTACAAAACTTGCTCATATTTATCTCAGGTGAGAAATTATTCCAAAAACAAATGAAAATCCTACTTGCCTTCCCACTTACATGTTGAATTATACTTCCTGCATTCTGTGATGCAGTGATTTTAAAAACTGGTATTTACATAGCATCTCAAAGCTTGCAAACACTTTAGATACATGTATCATTTTAGCCAACAATAACCCTGGGAAATAGGTACTAATATTTTTATCCCAATTTTACAAATTAAAAGATAGTATCAGAGAACTGAAGTGACTTGTCTTTCATGGTGACACAGCTAGCAATCATCAGAGGTAGGATTTGAACTCAAGTATTCTTGAATCCAATTCTTTCATTCTATCCATGAAATCAGATCCATCAAACGCTGACAACACTCGAGTTCTGCCAAAGCAGATTAAAATGTAATTGGGAAATATTTAACAAAGCAAAATACAATAGAACATAATGTTAATGTTTTTCTTTTTTAACATCGATACTTGGTTCCCAGTGATGCTTATGTATAATTTTGTGGTCTCCTTTTCTATCTGAGTTTGACATCGCAGAGAAGGGTGAGCCATAATCCTGACACTTGACAGGCATGCCCTTCATTCACTAAAACTTTCTAGGCATGACCTGTACAAAACTCTGCCCCTCTCTATCTGTGTGTCTAGAGGCTCACAACAAAATATGCACCTGTAAATACTATATTATAGTTATAGGATTCTTGAAAAATGAGTCACCAAGGGGGATCTGGAGAAGTAGGTATTGTTGATAGTCTGAGCTAGAAAAGGTGTCATTATTCACTGGGCTTCTCCATTCCAAATGAACAGAGCTGAAAGTTTTCCTCTTACATGAAGCAAAAACCTAGCAGGTCACTCAACAGGCTATAAAAAAGATGACCCAGGAATAAAAGAAAAATGACTTGTACTATAGGAATTTCTATTTTATAAAATTCTGATTTTTTTGCTTAGATGTTTTTCTTATTTTTATTTTTTACCTAGTAGTTCCCTAGTAAAAGCTAAAAAAATCTTTTTTATTAAGAAAGTTTTGGCAGAATGAAGGAAGGAAAGGTGTGTTCATCTTGGTCAGGCTGGGGTGACCAGAACTTCCCAAAGATGTGAAGCATAGTGGTAGAATCAAAATTCTCATTTTAATATCCCAGAAAAAAGCAAGTGGAATTTGGAGAGAGAAAGGAGAACATGGGGAAGAGGAGTGGGGAAAGGGCGAGAAATTTGCTTGTTAATTCCTTCTTATTTGGGTTTTCCTTTCCCTCATATTTTATGCCATATTTTATATCCATTTTTCATCTTTAAAAAAGTTAGCTAGAGCTGAAACTTTACTTGACTGAAGACACAGGTTATAAAGGTAGATATATTCAATGAATGTAAGAGGATTATCTGAGTTTAGAGTTTTGTCAAGCTAAAAAGTTGAAAACAATAATAAGGGAGACAGTATAATGTACTTAAGAGAATACTAACCTCAAAATTAGGAGGACAAAGTTCTTTTCCTAATTCCATCATTAACTACTTAATTTTAAGTAATCATTTCCCTTTTCTAAGCCTCAGTTTCTCTATCTATAAAATGAGGGAGTAGGACAAGAATATTCCTAAAATCTCATCCAGTTCAAAATACCTTGATCCATAATCTAATCCACATGTAGTAGTTAAAATTTTAATAATGACTATAATGATAAGATTTTTCCTTCTGCAAACTACTTCCCAGTCATTTGTCTCCATTATTCACTATCATAGATAGCACTGGGAAACAGTGGTAATGTGGGCCCCATTTAACACATGAGAGAGTCATATATGTCCATTACAGTCACACAGACAAGCCACAAGAGAATATTGGAACCATAGCTTACTTAAGGCCAAAATATTAGTCAGTCTGTCAGTCTCAAAATACTGTCAGTATGACTATAATTACCAAAAGGGGATGTTTATTTAGACAGACAGCAAGTAGACAAGGGCAAAAGGGGGCAGAAATATATATATATTTTACTGCCGTGGTTTAAACTAAAGTAAAAAATAAAAAATGGAATGGAAAAAAAAATCAAAGATTTTCAGCTGTCACAGACACTTAATCTCTGACCATGAAGTTCATGAAACTCAGATATAAAATCTGTGCCCTACAAAACTGGAATATTCCATAGTGCAAGAATCTTTTCCATCTAACCCAAAGTAACCAGTACAATGCCATACATATGTTACATGTGTTTGAACTGAACTTGTCAGCAGCCTGACTTCCATCTACCCCAGAGAAATGCTTAGTTCACTTTGCTATACACTTTTCATTATAGGACACCTATATAGTTGACCATGATTAATACCATAGTAATTTATTCTTTAGCCAACAGGGAAAAGCACTTGAAGGCAAAAGAAATTTTAGTTTGACCTTATTAAGCCTGAAATCATATCATTCCTACCATAAACTTTAGCAATCCACAGAGATGCCTTTAATCAGTCTTTCTCAAAAAATAAATTGCTTGCTCTTCCACCATGTACACTGAGAAATCTCCTGCTATGATCCTCCTGATATCCATGGTTTGCTGACTGTTTTTAATCATGGTACAATAGAATCCTCTTCAAACAATAACTGTTAACACGAGGCTGTTAAGCTATGAAATGTTCAGCATCGCTTGACAAAATTACTATTTGCCTAAAATTCCTTATTGTAATATCTTCCTTAATAGAGGATATCTAATAGCTTATAGTAGAAAGTCAGTAATTGATAGGGACTCAACTATGTGATGAAAAGCTCCCTAGAGTACAGTGGGATTATGGTTCAATTGAACATAAGTTGGAGAATGCACACATACAATAAAATACCAAGGGGGTTGGAGATGAGAGAGCCATGGGAATACTGGAGGCATATGATAAAAAAAAGTGGGAAGATTTTAAGACATCTTCAAATTTCCTCTTAGGACTTAAGGAGAGAGCAGGGTATTGGGGCTGAAGAGCAATATGATGTTCTTCTTGTCTCTATATCCACAGGATAGCCCAGTCATATTGCTGTGAAAAAAATGATTAGAGAGGGCAGGGTTACGGGACTTGGACCTTTCAGAATTATCTGGATCATGATTATTGTCTCACCTGTGTCATTGCAGATGTATGTCAGGGGGTACAGCTGAGAGAGGCAAGAGTTGGTATAGAAAATGCAGATCCATGATCCTTCAGTCAGAATGTGCCTTCAGGCACCCACTTGGTCATTCTCTGGCTATAGGCAACCTTTGTCTTGGTTATGCCTGGACCTAAAGAATAGATAAGGAGGGGCATATAGAGCCTTTCCCTCTCCTTTGTCTGGAGGTCAGGCAAACTAGCACAGGGATAGATAATCTAACCAATGGAAGGGACCAGAATGGAGAACCTGATCCACGCTACCAGAATTTTAGCAGTTTTGTGGACAAAAGGACTGCTATTCCCCCCCCCCCCAAGATTGTAATAACGAGTTCATTGTTCACAGTGACTAGAACTGACAGATGTTTACATTATTGATATGTTTATTCATTTGTGTTTGAAATATATTATATTTTACATGGAAAAATTATTGCTTTGGGGTTTTAATGTTGTTGCTTTGCTTCATTGACAATATTTTCAATGGCTACTAATGAAACAAGTAGAAAACTGCAGACATCTCCAGAGGGACTAGTTGACCATCTGCCTAGAATCAGGCTTATAGAACCTGAAAGTAAACTAGAAAGCACTTGAAAACACTTCTTCTGTGGGGTTAAGTGAGAGAGTAAAATCAAATTAGGATGACTAGCCCTAAAACATTTGAACCACTTTCTCCCCCACCCAATACAGCAATCGTTTTCATTTAGCATGCAATCCAACTCTGCCCCAGTGGGAGAGAGAAAGTCTCTGGCTTCACTCCCATTCTTTTGGTTCCCCCCAGAGGAGAGACCCCATATCTGGTTAGCCAAATTTACCCAATGGTAAAAACTTTAACATTTTATTCACTTTGGACCTAAATTTTCTCAATAGCAAAATGGAGAGGTAGAATTATATGATCTGTGAGGTCCCTCTTACCTTTAATATTTTTAATGTCATGATTTTGCCCAGCCTGGGATCTTGAGTTAGACAATCGCCACGATCTAGTCATAGTATTTATAGACAGCCAAAATCCACTGCCATAACATGAACAAAGAAGACTTAAGAGAGGAATGCACATAATAGCAATCTTCAGACATTGAAGGGACATCATGTCCAAGAAGAAATCATCTTTCAATTAGGTTTCAGAATGCAGCACTAGACCTGAAGGGCAGAAGTTATGAGGAAAGAGACCTCAGATCTTGAAGGTATAAAAGGTTTGGTGGATATACAAAGAGGAGAAATGGCAGCCTTTCCCCGTATCAATTGTCGTTGCGGAGAAGAGTACAACTGGTGCAGAGTGTTATTCAGTCATTCAGGTATGTCCAACTTTTTGTAACCCCATGGAACATATAGTTCATGGAGTTTTCTTGGCAAAGACACTGGAGTGGTTTGCCGTTTTCTTCTTCAATGGATTAAAGCAGAGGTTAAGTGACTTGCTCAAGGCCAAATAGCTGGCAAGTACCTAAAGTCAGATTCAAACTCAGGTCTTCATAACTCCAGGCTTAGCACTAGGTGTGGAGTACATGACAATTATTCATTTATTGAAATCAGATTCTGATATTTTTGAGATTCACAAAGAGGTAAAAGCTTTGTCTCATCTATGCCTCATTTTCTTATAATGTCATCACTTTTGGCACTCTGACTAGCCCACTATGTACTTTAGCCCATCCTCTTTTCAATATGTATCCAAACTAAAACAAAAGTCCCATAGGGGAATTCACATAATAGATAGATAGATAGATAGATAGATAGATAGATAGATAGATAGAGAAACAAATCATAACAAAGGAGGTTGGATTTATTATTATGCACATTGTGTGTGTGTGGTGGGGGGGGCGGTATACCAGGAGTTTTCTGTGTGTGTACAGGGATAAACATGGTGGAAGCCCTGCAAAAAGCCAAAGGATAAATGAGTATTAAGAGACCTCAGGAAAATGACATGGCATCAACTCAAACAAAAGCTTGAGACATAAAGACTGGGAATTATAAATTCTGTACCCTGTATTTTGGCTACAAAAAAATCAGAGAAATATTCACTGTTGACTGTACACAGTCTGTGGGATGAAAAGATGAGCACAAGATAGATAATGTCATTGGTGCAGCTTGCTACTGAGGGTCTTCACAATTACTGTCAATTGCTGCATGATCAATACTACTGTAGTCATTGATTGAGAAATCCAACTGCAGGGGACTTTACTGACAGTTGTGCCTATCACACAAACACACACACACACACACATACACACACACACACACACACACACAGACTCCCACCATACCTGCCACATTGCCACATTTACTTAAGGTCTACTCCATCGTCCAAGAAACATCAACCAAACAATTCCTCAGAAAAGGTTAGGCATTGTACAACTGAGAAATGAGCAAACTCATCATTTTCAAAATTTATGAAACACATGTTCCAGAGGTAAGACTTCATGTGCCAAATGTCAGCCCAGAGTGAATTCTTGAAACTGCATCACAAAGGCCCCTAAAATGAGTTTATAATGAAAATGTTGACAGACTCTTGCAGCCAGCATAGTACAGGAGATTTAATGTCACCTTGTTCAACAAGGTTTTACTGGCATAGGAGAAAATTAAAACATTTAACATCCCTCATTTTGCCAAATTGCTTTCCTCCCCCAACCTGGGGTGCCATTTGTAGTGGCATTATATTTATAAACATCCTTGTTATTGTCGCTGTGCTTAACACATGTATTCACTGCTCCCAACTCACAGCTTCTTCCTGATTGCACTAAAATGTTTGTTGGGGCACCATTATCCTGCAATCTTATTCACATTTTCTGAAGGCAGGTTAAGTGGTAAAAGTTTTGCTGGAGTATAGACTGAATTTATTTGCATACCTACACATGCCACATAAGTAATGGTGATTATTAAGTCCTTCTTAGTGAAAGCATCTCATTCTCCATACCTTAAAATGTGGAAACATTTATAGCTATTATATTTACAGGGATTCAGAGAAATAAAAGCTAGAAAGAAAAATTTACTGAAACATCTAAACACAAGTGAAACTTCAAAAATCTCACATAGAATACTGTTCTTTTATGCCAACTGTTATTTAGTAAGTGAAATTTATTACAAACACAGGGATAATAGGAACCTTTGGATTCAGGAAAGATTTCATTGAAACCTGTCTCTATTCATGATAGCTATGTGACCCTAAAGAAGTCACTTAATCTCTCAGTTCACAGGCAGATTTCTGGAAGTACAAATTACAGAAAAGTTACTGATCTGCACTATTAGAAGCATTGCCCCTAGATATCCCTTACACCAGTGAAATCATAGTAGCCCCACTCTGCCCCAACAAAAAACAAAAACAAAACTCTAAACCAAAAAATATAGTGCATCAGATTGTTTTGTTAATACCACTGTCTAGAGCTTTAGAAGTATGGAGAAAATATTTCTATATGCTCAATTATCAAATAATTATTGAATTACATGTTATATCTGCTAAAATCATTTCATTTTGAGCCAGGTATGTTGTTCTGGAAGTTGCCCTATATTCTTGGTACCAGTTTGTTGTATTATATGAGTCCATTCAGAGGCACTAGATGTTTTAATTTTGCCTTGGATTAAGTAGAATAGAGACCTTGTGTATCAATCCAATCAATCAACAAGTATTTAATAAATGTCTGCTCTGTGCCGGGGACTGAGCTAGGTACTGAGAATGAAATAATCACACTCATAAGGGAATACATACAGAAATTCACATATGAATCATTGTTATTACCAATAGTTTCATGATCCTTCTTGTCTTTATACAAGTATTTTCCTCACAATAATCCTATGAGGCAAGTAACATGACTCTTATTATTTCCATTGACATATGAGGAATTGAAAATCAAAGTGATAAAGCAACTTGCTTATAGATCTACAGCTAACATTAAAGTAAGCATGAAGCCCAAGCCTTTGGCCTCCAAATCCAGTGGTCTCAGAGCTGTAAGGAATCTCAAAGGATCATCTAAGTCCAACTCCCACATTAAGCATGAAATCCCTTTTATTAACCTGCCTATACTTGAACAAATTCGGTGATGGGGAACTTATTTACACCCCAATCCCCAAAATAGTACTTCTCATTTTTGGATAAATCAAATTATTAGCATCTATATAATTTTTCTTTTATTCAGTAGAGATTTGCCTTTTTGCTTCTACTCATGGTCCTGTTTCTACCCTCTGTGCCCACACAGAATAAATCTGCTCCCTCTTTCATAAGACTTTTTGATTTTTTGTTGTTGTTATTGTTGTTGTTTTTTGTTTTTTTTTTAGACATGTACACAAACTCTCCTAATTTGAAACTCTTAAAAGTACCCCCAGCAGAGTCATCATTTTTCTTATTCTGCTTATACCAAATCAGAATAAGCTTGACATTTTACATTAGCCCAAGATCCTTTTCAAAGTGGTATTGTGATTCAAATAGCTTTGGGCAGTAGAAAAAGCCCAGGAGACCTGGGTTCAACTTCAAGCTTTGCCAATAACAGCCTTATTCAAGTCACAATGATGCTCTAGGCAAGGAGAGTAGGGAACTTGAGGCCTCAAGGGCACATGTGGCCTTCTAGGTCCTTGGGTATAGCCTTTTGACTGAGTCCAAGTTTTATAGAACAAATCTTTTTAATAAGGGAATTTGTTCTGTAAAGTTTGGATTCAGTCAAAGGGCCACACTTGAGGACCTAGAGAGCCACATCTGGCCTCTAGGCGGCAGGTTGCCCACCCCTGCTCTAGGCCTCTATATCCTTATTCATAAAAAGAATGAGTTGGATTTGATATTCTCTAAGGCAGCTAATCTCTAAAGTTAGCTAGCTAGATAGTGCCGTGGCTAGAGCACTTAGCCCAGAGTCAGGAAGGCCTGGCTTCAAATCCAGTCTCAGATACCTAGTAGCTGTGTGATCCTAGGCAAGTCATTTAACCTGTTTGACTTGGTATCCTCAACTGTGAAATGAAGGGTGATAACCACAGCTAACTTCTAGGGTTGTTGTGAGGATCAAATGAGATGAGATAATGCTTGTAAAGCATTCAAAGGCACAGTGCTGGGCACAAAGCAAGCACTGGATAAAGTCTTATTTCCTTCTTTCTAAGGTTCTTCCAGCTTGAACAATCTATCAGTCTATGAATGACTCTCCTCACAGTTTGATCACATCCACCTAGACATGCAAAAGCTGGCAGTCCCATTTGTAAGTGAGCATCTTTCGTCATATGAATTGTAGCATATGCAATCATATACACTGAACTGAGGGACCATGGCATTGTAGAGCTAATGAGAAACATGTTAAAACTGATGAAGTAATTTAGGACAGGCAAATGTTGCATTCCGTGAGTGGTAACTGTTCTCATTTCTTGTGGGCTGCATAGGAACTAAATAGGTGACACTGCCAGGTCCTCACCAATGAATTCCTGTACATCTCTTTGAAAAAGAAGGAAAATATCAAGCATATAAAAGTGAGAAACAACTTTGACTTAGACCTGAGAGTAGATTCTGCCCAAGGCAAAATCATGGAGTGGGTGCAAAGAAGGTCTTTTCTTTTCCACGCACTTGTAAAACAAATATTCCCCAGCATTTATGGATGAATGGAACTCATAAGCACTGACAATAGTTAAAAAATAATTATTTTTATATATTTTACTTCATATGACATGTCACTATATGAGGTATTTTCTGACAAAAACAAGACAAAACTGTATGAGTAATCAATAAACATTATAGAAACTATGGTCCAATATCTCTTTTTCTCTTTCACAGCCAAAATCCTAGAAAGTGTTTTTCCATATTTGTTGCCCCAATTTCTTCATCTCATTCACATCTCAGTTCCTTGAAATCTGTTTTTTGCCTTCAGCACTCAACTACAATTGCTCTCTCCGAGCTTACAAATTCTCTTTAAAATAATATATATTTTCAATTAAATGTCCTTTTCCCATTCTTCATTGAACTTGACCTCTTATTAGTTTTGAGGGTCCAGAAGAGTGTTTTTCCAAGTGTTATCTAGGGATTTCTAGGGGTGTGGTACACAGGACATTTTCATGGGGCTTATAGGGTCAAAATTATTTTCCCAGTCAGTAATACTAAGATATTTTTATTGTTAATATAGTAAATACTGATAGATATAACTCACTTAAAATTATTTGGGGGGGGGGTTCCTTAATAATTTTTTTAGCTTATAGAAGGATCCTGAGACCAAAATGATTAATAACCTCTCCTACAGACTGCCACTTCTTCCCAAACACTCCTCGCTTGGCTTCCATGACATCATGTTCTTGCAGGGGTATCAAATCTAACTTCCCTTGCTCAGTTTCATTTGCTTGAACCCCTTCCCCTGTTCTTTTATCTGTCATTTTGTCTAAGATCTCTCCTTTAGTGATCACTATCAGTTCCTACTGGTCTAATTATATGAAGACAGCTTCCAAATCTATCCACTCCTAAACTCATTCCTGAACTCTAGTCCCATATCACCAACTGACTACTGGATACTTCCACCTAGATGTCTCTTAACCATTCCAAGCTCAACATGCTGAAGAATAAAATTCTTTTTTATTCTCTGGCCTACCCCCATTTCACAAATCTATCCATCCTCCACACTTCTTCATTTAATTTGATGGCACCATTATATTTCCAATCACCCGAGTTCACAATCTAGCAGTCATCCTTCATTTTTTCATTGTTCCTCCACCTTCATATGCAATTGCTTATGAAGTCTTATTGCTTCTTTGCCCAGATCTGTCACATTTGTTCCTCTCTGTCAATTCTCATAGCCTCCACTCAAAGCCAGCCTCTCTTTCATTTCCTTTCCCCTGGTCTATTCTAATTGTCATCTTAAGTAATCTTGTCTCCAGTTTCTCTTTTCTCCAACCTATCATCTACAAAGCTGCCACTTTGGTACTAGAAAGCATAAGTCTGACCATTTCAGTTCCCTGATCAAGCAACTACAGTATCTCCCTCTTACCACAAGGATAAAATGCAAACTTTTATATTTGACAGTTAAAGTCCTTCAAAATATGGCTACAATTTATCTTTCCACAATGACTTCACATTATTTTGCCTTGTGCACTGAATTCTGTAGACAAACTAGCCAACTTCCTTTTAGTGTGCTTCTAGTCTAGGCTTGAATATCTCCAGTGAGGGGAGCTGATAGTGCCCTTCCCTTGAAATTACTTTGTATATATTCTAAATTTACATACCTATATACAAATTGTTTGCCACCAGCTCCTTGTGGACCAGGAATTATTTCATTTTTCCCTTTAGACACTACCACCTGGCACAGTGTCTTTCATATAGTAAGTTATTAATACAGAATCTTTGAATTTATACTTTATTGATATATCATACAACTAAGCAGAATATTTTACAGGACCATAGATGTAGAGCCAGAAGGGAACACAAAGTCTATTGGATCCAAACCCTTTATTTTACAGATAAGAAACTGAGGTTGAGATCCTAAGTGACTTCCCAAAGTCATACAATTAATAAGTTTCTGAGGTAAGACTTGATGTGAGGTCTTCTTGAATATAAGCCCAGTACCCTATCTACTATATCACAGCTAAAAGATGAGTGCTACTTGGGGGTGAGGTTGTGAGGTGAGTGGTGAGATAGTCCCATGAATGGCCTTGAAATTAAGGTTAGTAGCTGATGATTAATTTCCCCAAATATCCCAGTCTATCCATTTAGTTACCAGGTAACAATAAGCCTGACCTGCACTTTCAGAGCTTTGAGTTCTCGGTTCTTGTTCGTTCTCGTTCGTTCTCTCTCTCTCTCTCTCTCTCTCTCTCTCTCTCTCTCTCTCTCTCATAAACATTTTGCTCATACTGTAGGGGCAGTGATGATAATGGAGAACTTGTGGAACTGGATATTCCAAGTCTAAGGAAATACTGTTTAAAGGACCATTACTTTTCCTCCCACTTCCAAGTAGATAATACTATCTGCCTTAAAAGCTAAAAGGCCTTTTGAGTTGTGTTTCATGTGTCCATTTACTCTTTGTGAAATCCTTTTAGTCCTTGAAAAAATTGGAACTATCTCAAGGCCTCCTTCATTTGCATCCTTCCAAGATTGGTATGATAGTAAATTATAGCCATCTACATTGGTATCATCCTTTTGCTATGATAAAAAAAAGCTCCATGAAGGCAGTGATCATGTTTTATCTCCCACATTTTCTAGCACATAGTTGAGGTTACAATAACAAATTAAAAAATGTTTGTTGAGTGAGTAAATTAATGAAAACAAAAGGTCTCTATCACTTTCTTTTAAAAGATGGTTAAAAACTCAGAATTATATTTTTTTAAATATAACTTTAAAATATACAAAACTGAAAGTATCATGGGACAAAAATTGTAAAGATATAAGGACATTTTCCCATTGAAAAGCTGAACTTGTTGCGATTTAAGACTTATAGCAGTAGCAAGGTAGTCCTCATGTAATTTTGAGGTGTGAAAGTGAATACTTTCAGAAAACAGATAAGAAGATTTATAATATCAGAAAGATGCATTTCTTTAATATAAGAGGAATCAGAAAACCAACACATTTGGGGGCTATGTTAAGTTGTTTACACATATCAGATACTTGTAATGGTGCAAATTGAAAACAAATCCCTTTGTTCCAAGAAGGCAGAAAGAGGCAACAGAACAGAGGAGAGATAAAATGCTAAATTTTATTTAAATTTAAAATTAAATTTGTGTTCTTTCTCTCTTTCTCTTTCTCTCTCTCTCTCTCTCTCTCTCTCTCTCTCTCTCTCTCTCTCTCTCTCTGCCCCCCCCCCACTGGAATACTAAAAACCCTGATACTGAAGTGTTTCATGATAGATGGGAGATCCTAGCAGATTCTGAAAATGCCTACTTGAAAATATCTCTCTGAAAACCTACTTGTATTTAGAGAGAATCCTTAGAATCACCAATTATAAAATTTTGAAGGGAACTTGAACTGTATGTCTACTCATTTAATAGATAAACACTCTGACGCCATGACAAAGAATTGAAATAAACTGAAAGGAAGGGAATTGTTCCTGGTTGAACAGGGGCAAGTGGCAGCTGGCAATCAGGCATAGATCTTTGGACTTCAAGTTCAATGTTCTTTCCATCATGCTAGTTTAATGCTCTTTCCACATAATGCTAATTAAAGTCTGTAAATAAACCTAGTATAAAAGGAGTACTCCTATTGTGCACAGGGGCAATTAAATGGAATAGAAAAAAGAAATAAAAGATTTCCATCCCTTGCCCATCAGTGGAAAATACTTTTCAGTCTTATGCAGTGCAGACAGTGACTGCATCTTTCAATGGCAAATCTCCAAAGAAATTCCAGGAGGACTAATGGACTATTGTAGGATGGACTGCATAATATACTGAGGATTTTATGGCAGTAAGTTTATAGAGTTGGTTGGGGCAAGTTATCACTTAAGGAAGACTCATTCAAGTCTATACAATACTATGTGAAGAATAATGAATAAGTATATTTCATGTAACACTTTAGGGTTTCAGTATTATCACATAAATACTATCATTTAATTTTCATGACATCCTAGTGAGGTAACACTATTTTCTCCATTTTAGAGATGAGGAGACTGAAGGTTAGAGAACCTACATTAAGGCAAGCAAGGGGAGATGAGATGACTTTTTTCACTTCTATTTTTTTTTGCCATAGATACCAGATTAATAGTTATAAAGACTATGATTAAAAGATATAGGCCATTTAGGACCACTGATTTCCAGAACTGGAAAGGATGAATGATATTATTCATTCTACCCCTTTTTCTCAGACCAAGGTTAAATCTAATACCAAGAACTCTATGCTGTCATTTTAAAATGTGTTTGAGTCACTCATAATTATGCTATAAGAAGGAACTTTCCTATGTCATGCCATTTTCCCAGATGAATATATAAGCAGAATAATTCCATCTATATTACCTATTATTAATAAGTAATAACTGCATATATAGCAGCAGCTATTGAGCTACTATACTTTTACTTTTCTTAAATCCTAAGACTCTCAACACCCCTATTTTCTCTCAGATGTGTGACCTTCCTTACTCTCTCCCTCACCTTCTTTTCTTCCTTTCTTTCTTCTTCTTTCCTTAAATGATATGATAATTTGTAAAGAATTTATTTTAATAATACCACTATATAGTTATGTATGTTTATTTGATAAGACTCTGGTATTGAGTCAGGATTACCTAGTTTCAAAACCTGTCTCAGAAACTTAATAGCTGTGTGACCTTAAGCAAGTCACTTAAACTTTAAGTGTTTCAGTTCCATTATCTATCAAATGAGGGGGTTGGACTTGATGGTATCTAAATTACTTTCCAGCTCTAAATTAATAATCTTATTATTTTGTATTGGTCAATATAACTCAGGGCATTAAAATCTAAGAATACAAAGACCTCATTTGTGTTCAGCCTTTCCTTGCTTTGAACTTTGGTTTTGCATCTATAACATGAAATCAATGATATTTGAATACCTACTTTGCTGGGTTATTACTATTATATAAATAATATAGAAATGAGACTTGCAAATGAAACTGGTTGTAGTCTCAGCATAAGTGATTTTTCACGAACGCATACTTTAAATCATTGCTGAAAAAGAAATACTAAAAAGTACACGTTATTCCTGACAATATCATCAGCCTAACTATGCTGGTCTACAGATATTCTCCAGGTACAATTTGCTTCTTATTCTTAAAATTCATATATATTAAAAAAATGCAAACTGAAGTGTCTTTATATTATATTGAATTTAAATAAAAATTATACCATGGATATAAAAACATAATGGGGAAAAATCAGTGCCAGGAAAAGGTTCATAAAAGTCAAAGTGTTCTGTTAAATTTACTATTATATAATCATATTTTCATCAGAAATTTGCAGCAATATTATCTAATCTATCTACTTACCATGATTTGTCTCCCTTAACCTGTCATTTATCAAGAAAATCAATTTTTAGTATTCCAAAGGGTACCCTGGAAATCAAAATTATTTTCACTCACTCTCACCAAGTTATTTTAAATGCTATTCTCTCATTTTCATTATAGTGTCAAAAATGCTTCTGTAACTTAAGGCTTGAATGATTTTGGAGTAAAAGAATAAAGATTGAATAATTAGGTTTTTTCTTATTATAACATGAATTAGCATTAATAACAAATGAAGAGAGGGAAAGGATTTGGGTGAAAAGAGACTCAATTTTTTTTAAAATTTAGTTTTCTTTTTTTTTCTTTTTGGTTGCATATTTATAAGGAGCATTACCAAGCTCCTTATTGTTATCTTTATACTGTCATAGAATTCTTTCTGCTCTTCGTATATTTCTAAAAGAATTGTTTTATGTTTGAACTTGATTCCTTAGTTAACTTGCTTAAGAAGGACCTGGGGATAAACTGGATTCCGAAATAGATTTTTCCCCCTTTTTCTCCTGAGGAGGTTGAAGCTATATGTGACTACAATAATGGTGATCATCTTTCCTTCGGTTCCCTTGTTTTCACTTTGCCAGTAGTGTTCAAAAGAAATTATAAGATCAACTCCCACTCAAGAACTGCTTGGAATATCACCTATCCATCTTATATTTCTTATTTTTTTTAAATCACATAGCTATACAGAATCAGCGATAGGCAGAGAATTAAACCCACTAATAGTTCTGAAAGCTGAGCAATTCATTTTCCTACTCATCATTCTAAAATAAACATTACCCCAAGGGCCCTGAAGTGAAAAGCTTTGTACTGTAAGTGAACCTTCTCAGAATAGAATTTTGAGAGTATTACAAGGCCTTGGGATACGTTTTCCAAACTGCTTCTCTGTGTGAACTTGACCTCACAGGCAAGATTTTTATGTTTGTTCCAATGGAAGGGAGGAATATAAGCATTTTTCCTTAGAGCTTCCTTTCTATAACATGAGAATGACCTGAGGTGATGCAGTTTATTCCCCTTCCTTTTCAGACTGGCTTCTCCCCTTATTTCCTTTTGAGCTAGAACTTAAAGGTCAGATTATCACTTCACAGAGTGCCCATACTATTGAGCTAATTTTAGCCTGTCTCACCATAATGTGCTTCCACTAATTATTTCATAACTCATTTAAATAAGAGGTAGTCTAGAAGGGAATTCATTGAAACAACTATTCAAGTAACTAATTATGTTTGAAGCACTGGAGAATTTTAATTATGATGCCTGTATTATTTAAAAGCAGTGCTACAATTTGCATCTTGAAATATCTGTTGTACTTCAGAGTAAAAAAAAAAAGTGTGTTTCTGAATGAAATCCCAGTTCAAGTACTATGGTGTCAGTTTCTATTTCATTTAGGAGGGTATTGTGAGAAAATACAAATGTAACTTGGATTGGAAAGTCACTAATTTTATCAGAAGAGATAAAAAAAAGAATTAAAACTTTACTTTTTAAAATAATATATCTTTTAAGTATATATATATGAATTTATAATTTATCTATCAAGATAAATGTATCATTTATCATTTTAATACTATTATAATAATCCAATTGTATATTTAAGACACCTCCATATGTATAGTTAAAGGAATATGCGTCTGGCAGGCAAAGAGAGTAGTAGGTTGGTCATGAATTCCAGAAGACCTGAGTTCAAATCAGACCTTAGAAATTAACTAGCTATATGATCCTTGGCAAGTCATACAACCTCTGTCTGCCTCAGTTTCCTCAAGTATAAAACAGGGATAATAAGAGCCCTTACTTCTCACTGATGTTATTAAGATCAAATTATATAATATTGTAAAGGACTTATCAATATGCCTGGCACCTAGTAGGTGCTTAAAAGAGTTATTCTTTTTTCTCTTTCTTCCTTTTGAACTCATCATGCTCCTCCATCCCCTACAAAAACCAGCTTTTCCTCCTGATTTATCAAGTCTTGATGCTGGTACCACCTGCATTCTTGACACTCATGCTTGAAAATCTCTGTGTTATATTACATCGCATTCCAGCTCTGTGACTTATTGCCTATATGATTTTGGGCAAGTTACTTAACCATCTAGGTCTCAGTTTGCTAAGCTGTAAAATAAAGGAATTATACTAGAAAAGGTCTACTCTAGTCTTAAATCTTTTGTTTTCATAAGCCAATCAATTACTAAATTCCCTTGATCCCACACTCAAAATATCACATGTATTAAGGCTTGTGCTTTATTCCCTTTGCCATCATCTTAGATTAAGTCCTTATAACTTCAAATCTAGATTATTATAACAAATCTCTAACATGATTCACAGGACTTCCTATCTCTATTACCTTTTCCCAACCAATCCAAATGATTTGCTGCTGCTTAATCTTCCTAAAGAACAATTCTCATCATGTAACTCTGATGTCTCAAAAATCTACAGTGGCTCTTCATTGTTGTTGTTCAGTTGTTGACTAGTCACGTCTAATTTCATGAACCCATTTTGGTGTTTTCTTGGCAAACATACTGGAGTGGTTTGTCATTTTCTTCTCCAGCTCATTTTATAGGTGAGGAAACTGAGGTAAACAGGATTAAGTGACTTGCCCAGGGTCACATAGCTAGGAAGTGTTTGAGGCCAGATTTGAACTCACTAAGATTATTCAGTCTTCCTGACTCCAGACTTGGCACTCTATCCATTGTGCCACCTAACTACCTTACCTGGCTCCTCATTGCTTTTCAAATAAAGCCTGAATACTTTATCTTGACATTTGCCTCTCCATGTTTTGGCCCAACCTACCCTTCTGTTCATAGCACCTGCTACTTCAATGCACCTTAGATCCTAGACAAACAAGAGCACTCATTTTTTTTTATGAATACATCCCAAATCTTCTTGTCCCCTTGTTTTTATTGAAGCTGTTCCCCAAACACAGAACTCCTTTTCCTTTTGCTCGGACATTCTAATGTCTACCCTTCCTTCAAAATTCATATCAAGTATAGTGGATAGAGTGCTGGAGCTGGAATCAGGAGGACCTGAGTTTAAATCTGGATTCAGACAGTTACTAGTTATGTGACCATGGTCAAATCCCTTAACTTCTATGGGCCTTTTGTAAAATGAATAATAATTTGTAAAATAGGAATAACAATAACACCTTCTTCCCAGGGTTGCTGAGAGGATAAAATTAGATAACATTTGGAAACCATTTTGCAGACCTTAAAGTGTTATATAAATGCTAGCTGTTGATAATGATGATATAAATAGCAAACATTTATGTAGCAACTGCTATGTGCTAGGTACTGTGCTAAGCACTTTACATTTGTCTCCCACAATATACAGGGTAGTGTCTTGTACAGAATAGGCACTCAATAGACATCTTTTGAATGAATGAATACATGAGTGAATAAAATATACCAAACATATAATTCATTACCTAAAGGAACTCATTTTAATAGAATCACAGAATCTCAAGAGTTGTAAGGAGTTGAGGAGGCCAGCTAGCCTCACTCATAACTGAACAGGAATCCCCCTATGATATCCCTTAAAATGATTTATTCAGTCACTACTAAGAGACCTTCAGTAAAAAGGAAACAATTGCCTGCTGAGATGGCCAGTACATTGTAAGATATAGCTCTAATTGTAAGAATGATTTTCCTTATATGGAGCCAAAATCTGTCTTCATGTAATGTCCATCTATTGTTCCTGTTCTGCCCACTTAGTCCAAGTAAAACAAGTATAATCCTACTCTTATATTCGACATACTGAAGTTAAAATACTTTTTCCCCCCAGAAGCATCATTCTCCTAACCCCTTAGCCACCACTCCTGCAAGTTTTCTCCATGCTAAGCTAAACATCTCTAATTCCTTAAACCAAACTTTATGTCATGTTATCACCATCATAATTACCCTTCTCTGTATCATTCCAAAACTGGGGTAGTCAAAACTGACCATGAGACTATAGATGGAGCCTCATCTGAGAACCAGATAGAAGGGCTATTGCTGACTTCTGCTTCTAGGAGCCAAGATGGCGGAGTAAGAGGTGAGTTGCTCTTACCCTCCTTTATTAACCTCTGAAAGTTCAGAAAATATCACCCCAGGAAAAACCTTGGAACAGCTGAACCAGAAGAAAGATGGGGTGCAGCAGTCCAATAGCCAAGGTAGCTTGAGGGATTAACAGGAAAGGCCCTTCTTACCCTGGGGGGAAAGGGAGCAGTACAGAACGGGAGTCGTCCTAGCAAGCCAGTGGAAAGCCCCACCTCAGTATAGTAGGAAGAGATCCTGAAGCCCAGGTGGTAGAGCATGTAAACACCAACACCTGGATCCCTGAGTGCCTCACTGAGGGCGAGGGAACTGGTGGAAACCAGCTTAGAAAACTACCAGGTGCCTGGGCATTCTACAGCAACCAGCTCTCCCAGTGCCTCAGCACTAAGGGAAGCAGTGCTCCAAGGGGCCCCAGGTGGATAAAAACCCTAAGGAAGGAAAGGAGCAGGAAAATCTCCAGGAGCCACACTACCCAGTCCTACCCCTAGAGTTTGAAATTCACTAACACCCCATCTCTTCAGTTTATACTGAATAGTCCAGAATCACACAAATAGTAATTAGAATATCCAGGGCCCAAAACTTTGGTTCCTTAACTCAAAACCCAATGTTATTTCTTCTGTACCTTCCTAAGTCTCTTTTCCTCTAGGTCTCAATATTTTGAAAATATTTTTTCTACTCCATATAGTTTCATGATTCTAAATATTTGGTACTGTTACATGCATTAAAGCATTTTCTTAAATTTTGAAATTGAACATTATATGTGGATAATTGTAGGCAATATAAAGATATTATATCTGTCTGTTATTCTGTTATATAACTATTATTCCAGTACAAGTTATTTGTTGAGTTCTCAAAGACATTTTGGGGTTTGTACCTGTAATATGATAATGATGATATTTTTTCTCCTTCATTCATATTTGGTAAGCACCATTGTATAGAACAAAGAATTGGTAAATTCAATCCTATCCATTTTACTCATTAAAATATAGACTTGAGCTTCTATAATATTGTCTCTATGCTATGTAGATGGAACCTGTAATTACAAATCAGACATTCTGATTTCCTATTTCGGCAGTGCACTTCCTTCATATAATTCGTAAGTTTTCTTATCTGTCAGATAGAAATAATAGTACCTGCCGTATCTATATCAATGTGGAAATACTCAGACAATTTCACAGCGTTAAGCTGTCAGGATATTACTGGATACTTTTGTCTTGTTTTAACCTTGCTATATCAAGAATGTATCGCATTCCTTATGTGACAGTAAACGATGTTGAGGGTTAGACATAAGAAAAAAAAATTAGAAGCATTAACCCCATAACATTTAACATTTGGTCCAGCCTATCAGAGGTTGAATTCAGTAGTTTGTGGAAGGTCAAAAGCAAAATCAATAGATTCTGTCTGTGTCATACAAATTAACTGGTGAAAACAAACAAAAAAAATCAGTCATATCAGTTATTCAGCATCATCTAGCAATACACAGAAAAGCATTGTTTGGCTAAGCTCATTTTTAAACCACTCAATTCAGTAAGATAACTTTGCATTTGTAAACATCCAATGCAGAATTTCAAGTATGATTTGCTTTATAACCTGTTATATACTGACATATTTCCTGAAAACTTCTTGTACCACAGCATAAAAGCATCAATAAAAAGCAACCTTTCTTCTATGAGGAAGGATCATGCCATGTTTATTTTGTTTCTTAGTTGCCATGAATCCAAACAGACAACAAACCACTTTCCAAATGATGAAACTTTTCCATCGTCAGATTTAATGCATTTCTAATCAATTCAACTCCAATGAAATGCTTAAGAAATTCAGAGGATTGGGGCCATGGAAAACTTGAAGAAATGGCAAATGCCTTCTTCAGATCTTCCAAACCCAAATTTCCTATATTTTCATCATTTTATTTTATATCACATCAGAGCATAAGGACTATTCCAACTTTTTGACTAGAGAGAGAGAGAGATAGAGAGAAATACACACACAGCCATATACTCATATGTATGACAAACAAGTCCAACCAATTCCCATCAGTAAAAAAAAAAAAAATGTTCAGTTACTACAACCATAACTTGATGTACGGTGACCCCAAGTAATTAGAGTGACCCAAGCTAAGGGTCAAACAGAGAACTCTAGTTTTCTGTTGCTGCTGTTGTTCTCTGAATCATACTGCCTTTACAATTGTGTCATTTTAATCAGACCTATTTAGTTTTATTTCATGGTCCCAAATTGTGTATCACATTGGTTATGATTCATATGATAGGAGACTTAAAAGCTCATGCTGTCTGTGTTGGTACACCACCCAATTAAGTGGAATGCTAATAGTAGGTAACCTGTTAAATTGGATCTTTGAATAAGATGTTATACTAGGAGGCAGCTCTCTGGTTATCTTCACTGCTCTCTTTCCCACTTCAGCCAAGTGCACTTTTGCAAATACTGAATATCAGATTCTGAAGAGCTCTTCAGAAGTTCCTAGAAAATCGTATGAAGAGTGCATGGCGAGTTCTCTGCATAAAATATGTTGACTGATTAAGGACAGATTTTATTTGCCACATTCATCTGATTAAAAAAAATAGAAAGTACAAGTAGAAAATAGTCTTTAATGAAACTTTAAAAACAGACTTTAAAAGGTTATTGTTGTGCAACTTTCAGACTTTGGGGCAGTTTGTCCAGAGTAAATCTGGCTGTTAACTATTTGCGATAACTGGTTTATTTACTGCTAATACCTTAAAATTGAGATTAAATTAGACCCATAGTTTTTATAAGGAAGATCTATGCCACCACCACCCATTCCTCCTACTTCCCAGTAGTTTGACAGTCTTAACCTCTGCAGATATAACATTGATGAATGTTGTGTTGCCAAACAACATAGTGAGCATCTAAACTGCTGTGAGCAGCCCTATTGCCTCCAAATGATATAATCTAAGATGAGATTGTAACTCAGTGGCTGAATACTTTGCCTTCCCTTTGCATAGAATGCTATAGCCCAAGACTCTTTATTTTAATATCTTACAGGAATGCAATCTTTCTTCATTTCCCCCTTTGAAAAAGAGGCCCATAAAAAACTGAATCTCAATTGCAGAAAGCATGAAACCATATCAACCCCACATCAGGATATTCTTATGTGATATAAGATCCTGATTTGCTTTTTGATGCTGGCATTAAACAGCTGCCCAAATTCATTCTGTTCAGCAAAGATATTCAGGCATCATGGATAACTGATCAGAGATATGTAAGAGACCAGGAAACTGGATGAAGTGGGAGTGGAGGGTTGTAACTGCAGTATTCCTGACCTCCCTCTGGGCATTATTGGGTAGCTACTTGTGCATATCACTTGTATAGGTCATCATGAATATTAACCTTCAGCCCTTCCTACACTTTCTGCTCATCAGTCAGGAGGAGGACATTCATAACTCAGAGAAATCAGCTGGATTGGAGTCTTGCCTTTCATTCCTACTCATCCCTAAACTTGTCCTTTAAACATATGTTGTGTCCTCTCTATTCTTCAATCCAAGTGAGTCTAATGTAAGGAGTCTGTAGAATTGGGTGGGTAGCATTTGTATACAAATGAAATTATATTAAAAAGAACAGGTAAGCTGCCCCTGAAAAGAAAAAGTGGAAATAGGGTCATATGCTGGTTTAGATAAGTGTTAGGGTGAGGGATCACACATAATCCCATTCACTTTTCCTCGTAGTGCCAGATGGTGACTTATTTGATTATTCTAGGTACCTTGGTGGTGTAGGATGTAGAACACTAGACTTAAAGTCAAGAAGACCTGATTTTAAATCTGTTTCAGGCTGACCCCAGGGAGGTCACTGAACATTTCTCAGTCTCTATTTCTTCATATATAAAATGAAGATAATAATGGCACCTAGCTTACAACTCCACTGTGTAGATAAAAAAAGATAATATACATAAAGCAGTTAGCAAACATCAAGGAACTATATAAATGCCATTGATGATGATGATTTATTTAAATATGTTGTTGTTAATGTTATTGTTGTTATTGTTGCCTTTAGTATTAGCTAATAGAACCACCATTTCCTCTCCACCAATTGTGTTGCAGAGTGTCCTATGTTCAGGCTCTCTTTCAGAGGGTCTAAATGTGGGAGAGAGTGAAGTAAAAAGAAGAAACATACTACCAAAGCAATATTTGGTAGTTAGAAGTCTGAATCTGGCCTGGGTTCTGAAGTTAAGGATTTTAATGCCCAACTGTCCTCTAGGAGATGTTACTGGGTAAGCTATTGGAGATAAACCCAATTTAAAGCAACCATATGTAATGTTATTATCCTATCGTAAATGGGCCAGCTTGCATAATGACAGCTAGAATATAAGGTTAGCTGAAGATAGCCATTTACATTCCTGAACTCAATTCATTCCTTTTATTCCTGTGTTGGCCCAGTTAGTGCCTCTCTTGTGTACCAGACAAAAATTAAAGTCTAACTTCAGGTGAATACAATTTCATTATAGAAACACAGGCCAAAGTCTGATTCATCTTCTTGTTGGCCTGACACTGCAGTGCCCAATAGAGATAATTATGAGCTGCCCTCTAACAAGAAAAGGTGTGACAGAAAAAGCAGTAGATTGTAGATTCCAGGAATTTTAATGTGGTTTAGATGTGTTTATGTTACTGCAAAGCTTCCATATAAGAGGAAAAAAAAAGAAATAAATCATCCTGTCACCAAGATCTTTAGTTAAAATATTGCCCATCATTAAAGTATTTGGAAGCATCCTTCAGACTCTAGACATCTCTGCCATTTATCTGTAGATTGAGATTTCTGTAGATACCTCCATTACCACCATTATCATTAAAATACGATTCAATGCCCTTAGGCCAAAAGCTAGTCCATCTGCAAAAACTCAACATTTACAAAGCTGGGCTGCAAAACAAAATACATGTTTTTAAACCTTTCTTTCACTGTCATATTCTATTTGAGAAGAAACATAATGAATGTGATATAGGCCAAACGTGTATTTCTTTATTTTCCCCCACATAGTAAAAAACTACCAGTTGTTCTGAGAAACTTCTTCTCCGACCTCCAAAAGCAAAGAAAGAAGCCAGTCACCTACCTGCTACTGAAACTTTAGCTGTTCGACTGACAATTGCCCCATAATCTCCTAGTGATGCTTCACACTGGTATAGACCTTCATCTGGTTTATGGTGCCTGGAGTGGACTATATTTTGTATTAACAGGGAGCCATTCGGCAGTTGCTGTTTTCGTTCATCCATTGCTAGGGCTAAGTGGGCACCATCCTTCTTCCACTTGATAACTGGGGCTCCTCTGTCAGACTCTGCAGAGCAGTTCAGAAGCACATTACCTCCCCGCATGGTGACAGCATCAGAAGGCTCTGACAGGAACCGGAGGGATGTAAAACTCTTAATCTGGGAACCTAGAATGGGAAGAAGAGGTAAATAACTTTATTAATTCAGATATTAGAAAACATTTGAAGTAGCTAAACCTATGTTTGGTATTCTTTGGATCTTCATAATATATCTCATTTGGCACCATGGTTAATTTTCAATATGTCTCCAAATAACGTAAATAGTTTTTTTTTTTTAAATGTTCTTACAATCAAAGAGAAAATATGTCCATGATTGATGTTGGTCAATCAAATAAAATATGTGAAAAAGATAAAAAAAGAATACAGAAAGTCAATAATTCAAACAAGCCTCAGCATACCTACATTCCTATATTATCCAATAAACCAAAAATTGATCAAGAAAAATGATATTATACATGTAACAGTTCTACAGATTTTTGTGGTTTGTAATTTCTTTACAAAAATCTCTGAGTATTTCAGGTATTATTCTCATTTAACAGATGAGGAAACTGAGGTTCAGAGAGGTTAAGTGATATATCTAAGTTTGAGGGATTTGCTATTTAATGATTCTATATCCTTACTGCCTTTGTAATTTTGGATAGACCTATTAGGCCTCACTTGTTTATCTAAAAAATGAAAGGGCTAGACTAGATAACTCAAACTCTGGGGTTCCTTCCAGCTCATTTTTTTTATCTTAGGTGTTTGAATTAATATTTGAAATCTAGTCTTTAGATTTCAAGTCCAATGCTCTTTGCAGTATGCCAAGATGAAATTGTAGTTATTATTGCATGAGAGTTTTGGAGGGATTCCTCAATTCTAGAATCTATTTAATTCTCCCCATAAGATCTATCAACTGTATAAGAAGGAACATTTACTCAGATGCAATGTTTTATATAAAAGTGAGTCAATTCTGATCCCAATGAACATCCAGAGACATATAAATTGTGTATTTCAAACTGATGAGACATCAGAAAAAGGGGACAGTAAAGCTATTACCTGAACCCATCAAGCCCACTAGGTTAAATTGTCTTAATTTTCCCCCTTTTATGGCATTAATTGGGCTTCAAACTCAAAACATTATTGTTTGTTTACTTTTTACCATAAACTAAAAAGAAAATAAGAAATCAAATAAAGGAATATGATATATATGTTCTGGACAGCTAATGGAACAGATTAATTAGTAAAAATATAATATGATTTCCAGGGTTACTAGAACATTTATTGATTTGTTTGTTTGTTTTGTTTTGTTTTGTTTTTCAGCAGGTCCGGTTACATGGAAGGGATATCAAGAGGTCATTTGGTTCATTCCCCTGTCTCATACAGAAATATCCATTAACTATTGAAGACAAATCATTTCCAATCTTCATCCTAAATGTCTTGTTTTGTTTTTGTTTGGGGGATAGAATGTCTACAATGGTCATAGACTCTCTTGGTGGCCTTCCTTTAAATTTAAATATGCGTGCACATACACAAACACACACACACACACACACACACACACATAGACTCAACCCTATAGTCCAACTTAATTTTCTTGCTATCTCTCCCATACAGGACTAAAAAATAGATAAGGTTTTTCCTTGCAATACCCTTCATTTCCTTGAAGATAACCATTAAGTTACCCTATAGCTGTCTTATCCCCAAGGTAACTAACTTCAATTTCATTAGCCTTTCTTTTTTTTTTTTTTCTTCCATAACTAAAATCTCACTACTTGTTCTCTGGTTCCTTTTTATTTTGCCATCATCAAATTTAAAATACCAAGATTAAAGTCAGATATTATGTACGTACCAGTGAAGTCCCAATGAGGTCCAACCTCCCTTTTCAGTCCAAAAAACAAACAAACAAAAAACAAAAACAAACAAAAAAAAAACTAAAAATAAAACTACTACTATCCAACTCTCTATATTCTGTACACAGGTAAAATTGTGCCACATGAAGATCTCCATGCACTTTATTGCCCCCTTGCCTCTACTTACCATTCTACTTTCATATAATCCCTGGAGTAACCTTCATCCATTGAAATCCTACCCATCTATTAAGACTTGGGTCTGATGACAACTACTCTAGAAAATTTCCCTAATTTCACTGATGTGAAAATATGTTTGGATGGCTGAGGGAAAGCAGTGACTGTCTTGAGCTCTCTCCCAAAGCCCTCCAAATACCTAAAAAAATGACTCTATACAAATTCTAAAGCAGCAGAACCCACAAAAAGACAGAGTGAAACAAATTTCCAGCCATAGACAGCCTGGATGGTTGATCGGAAAAGGTGTATCACACCGGGCTGAGAGAGGAGCTCAGTTTGGCGTGGGCGCGCAGGCCACAGTGACCGTGAAGCAGGCCTCAGAGGACTGAATCGCAGGCAACTGTGGCAGTTTCCAGACTTCTCAACCCCTGAACGCCAAAGACAACTTAGAAGGTCAGTGGGAAAAGTCTGTAACTGCGGTGAGAGAAGGAGCTAGTTCTCAGCCACCCTCAGGGCCAAGGCTGTTTCCTGAGTTTCTGGCCCACAGACTGAGGGGGAATCAAATGGCTGATCAGAGGGGGATTGCAAGGATCTCTTTGCCAGGGCTGAGGCAGGAATCTCTTGCTTTGCCCGGGCTTGGATCTGGGTCACAGTTCTGAGGGGCGGTCCTGGGGCGAGGAGGAACACTGGTGTGGTGAAGGTTGTTGTGGTGGTAGAGAGGAAACACCTCGCCCCTTATCATAGCACCTTGGAAGAACTGAAAATTTTCAGGTCCCTAGAAGTAGCTCTGAAAACAGCTGTACAAACCCCCGACGCTTGGGACATAACACTCTTCACATTGGAAGCAGACTTTTACCTTAACAAAGAGTTTAAAACTCAAGTAATTGCCCGGGATCATGAGTAAGCAGCACAAAAAGAGTCAGACTATATTATCTTACTTTGGTGACAAAGAAGATCAAAACATACAACCAGAAGAAGACAACAAAGCCAAAGCTCCTACAGCCAAAGCCTCCAAGTAAAATATGAATCAGTCCCAGGCCTTGGAAGAGCTCAAAAGGGATTTTGAGAAGCAAGCAAGAGAAGTAGAGGAAAAACTGAGAGTGATGCAAGAAAATTATGAAAAACAAGTCAACAGCTTGCTAAAGGAGACCCAAAAAAATACTGAAGAAAATAACACCTTAAAAAATAGCCTAACCCAAATGGCAAAAGAGGTCCAAAAAGCCAATGAGGAGAAGAATGCCTTAAAAAGCAAAATTGGCCAAATGGAAAAGGAAGTCCAAAAGCTTACTGAAGAAAATACTTCCTTAAAAATTAGAATAGAGCAATGGGAAGCTAGTGACGTTATGAGAAATCAAGACACTGTAAAACAAATCCAAAAGAATGAAAAATTAGAAAACAATGTGAAATATCTCATTGGAAAAACAACTGACCTGGAAAATAGATCCAGGAGAGAGAATTTAAAAATTATTGGACTATCTGAAAGCCATGATCAAAACAAGAGCCTAGACATCATCTTTCAAGAAATTATCAAGGAAAACTGCCCTGATATTTTAGAACCAGAGGGCAAAATAGAAATGGAAAGAATCCACCGATCTCCTCCTGAAAGAGATCCCCAAAGGAAAACTCCTAGGAATATTGTAGCCAAATTCCAGAGTTCCCAAGTCATGGAGAAAATATTACAAGCATCCAGAAAGAAACAATTCAAATATTGTGGAAACACCATCAGGATAACACAAGATTTAGCAGCTTCTACATTAAGGGACCACAGGGCATGGAATATAATATCCCGGACAGCAAAGGAGATAGGATTACAACCAAGAATCACCTACTCAGCAAAACTGAGTATAATCCTGCAGGGGAAAAATGGTCATTCAGGGAAATAGAGGACTTTCAAGCATTCTTGATGAAAAGACCAGAGTTGAATAGAAAATTTGATTTTCAAATACAAGACTCGAGTGGCACATGAAGAGGTGAACAGGAAAGAGAAAATCATAAGAGACTTACTAAGTTTGAACTATTTACATTCCTGCATGGAAAGATGAGATTTGTAACTCATGAGACCTTTGTCAGTATTAGGGTAGTTGGAGGGGAAAAAATTATATGTATGTATATGTAGATATAGATAGATAGATAGAGGGCACAGGGTGAGTTGAAAATGAAGGGGTCATATCTGGAGAATAAAATTAAGGGGTGAGAGAGGAATATACTAGGAGAAAGAGAAAGGGAGAGGTAGAATGGGGTAAATTATCCCACAAAAAATAAAAAAAAACAGAAAAGAAAAGGCTCTTACAGTGGAGGGGAAACGGGGGAAGGTGAGACGGAATGAGTGAATCTTATTCTCATAGGATTTGACTTAAGGAGGGAATAACATACACACTCAATTAGGTGTAGAAATCTGTCTTACCCTACAGGAAAATAGGGGGGAAGGGGACAAGACAGTAGGGGAATGATAGAGAGGAGGACAGATTGGGAAAGGGAGTAATCAGAAGCAAATACTTCTGAGGAGGGACAGGGTCAAAAGAAAGAATAGAATAAATGGGTGGGCAGGATAGGATTAAGGGAAATAGAGTTAGTTTTTCATAGCATGTCTGCTATGGAAGTGTTTTGAATAACTGCACATATGTAACCTATATTTAGTTGCTTGCCTTATCAATGAGGGTGGGTGGGGAGGGAGGAAGGGAGAAAATTTGGGACCCAAAGTTTTAAAAACACATGTTTAAAGAAAATGTTTTCACATGCAACTGGGAAATAAGAAATACAGGAAATGGGGTATAGAAATCCATCCTGCCCTGCAGGAAAAATGAAGGGAAAGGGGTTAAGAGAAGGGGGGGAGAGATAGAAGGGAAGGCAGACTAGGGGAAGGGGTATCTAGAATGCATACCATCTTGGGGTGGGGGGAGGGGTGAGATGGGGTAAAAATTTGGAACTCAAAATCTTGTGGAAGTAAATGTTGAAAACAAAAAAATAAATAAAAATTACCATAAAAAAGAAAAAAAAAGAAAATATGTTTAATAGCAATGTATATGTATAGCCTATATCAGATTGTGTGCCGTTTTGGGGAAGGATGTGGGGAGAGTAGGGGGGAAAAAATTTAAAACTCAAAAGCTTATGGGAGTGATGGTTGATAAATCAAAATAAATTAATAAACAAAAAGAAAGAAAATTTCCCTGATCCCCCTAATCAGAAATATATTTTTCTCTCTGCTGCCTCAACTTCATACTACATTTTGTTTATACTTCTCCTAAACATGAGAATCTATTTGGTATTATAGTTTGTACAAACATTGCACTTTTATAGATTCTTAGGTCTATGTGGGCTGAGACACTTCCCCTCCACACTCCCACACACATGCACCTTCACTGTTGTACCTCCCCTAGAGTTGTTCAGTATATAAAAGGACCTTCTAGGTCCTCGGGTGCGGCCTTTTGACTGAGTCCAAGTTTTGCAGAACAAATCCTTTTATTAAGGGGATTTGTTCTGTGAAGTTTGGATTCAGTCACAGGGTTGTACTTGAGGACCTAGAAGGCCACATGTGGCCTAGAGGCCACAGGTTCCCCACCCCTGTCCTAAATTATCTTCCCATACCCATCTGCTTTTTGAATTTCAAGCCATCCTTTAAAATCCCATTATTATGTCACTTTTTCTAATGTCTCTGTATTCCTCCTTACTAATTAGAGATGTCATTACCCTGCTCCCACCACAAACACAGTTATTTTTGCACATGTTAATGAATTTGTTATATATGCATAATGTATTACAATTTTAATGTGCCATGTCCCCTTAGCAGAATACAAACTCCACGAGGTCAGGGACTATTTTGTTAAGCACCCAATACAGCTCTCTGCAGTCGTATGTGATTGATTAAAATTTATCAAAGTTGTTAGTCTTTTTTAATTCCACTTCAGATTGGAAAGAAAAAAAATAGTACATCATGGTCAATTCATTTTGGAATCCATTTTGAGTTCATAGTGTTCCCTAACAAGCCATCCTCTTCCTATTGTGTACATTTTTAGTCTATTATTTTTGTCCCTGCTGTTGACAACTGCACTTTTGCCCTCTGGACTTTGTGATGTATTATGGACTACTATTTTTTACCTAGCTAGACCACATGTCATGTTTTCCCATCCAACAAAGTACCTGTAACCTAATAAAAACTGAGATTATCTGCAAACCTAGAAAGCTTCTTTTTAATTCCCCTCATTGAAATAATTGGTAAAGCTATTAAATAACACTAGACCGGCAGTACTTACTATTGTGGATACTAGTACTCTACAATTGAAATTGGCAAGTATTATTTAGGCCTGTACCATCTAATTATAGGATAATCTCCACCACAGTTTCCTTGTAGAAAGAAAACCTAGCTTTATTAATAGCCCTGACAATGTGTCTTTGAGTAAGTCATTTAAGATCACCTGGGCCTTAGTTTCCTCCTTTGTAACATGAAGGTATTTGATAACCAGATGACTCTAAGCTCCCTTCCATCTCTAAGCATCCATGTTTACTAGTTTGTGGATAAGACTGATAAATGGAGCACATTCTAAAGCTCTAATGAAATCTAGGTAGATTATATCTGTTGCTTGCTTCTTGTCCATATGGTTTCCTAGTTGGAACCCAATGTAATGGACATTAAGGTCAGACTGTGCCAGTTGTAAAAATGCAGGAAAGCCAAGTTCTGAATTCTCTTATATCAGGGTAATTTGCAGGACAAGTATCCACAACTTTTATGAAAATAGTATTAATAAGACAGAAACTTATAATGTAAGATTATGTGTCTGCATTAAAAAAGCATTTGTTGCCTTTTCATTCTTTCTGGGACACATTTTTTAGACCACAACTTTGGGTTGGGCACCTTATTATGTTACAGAATGCACAATATATTTCCACACAGCTGTTTATGACAGCATGTTAATGAGTCTATGTGCCTATTATCACAAGTAAATAATCCACTTAATCTGAAACAAGGAGGTTATGACAGTTTGCAGAGCTGGAAGTGTGGAACTTAGGGAAGTTAAATAAAGATTAACATTCCTTTAATACAGTTCATTTACAATTAGAGCTATTTGTTCTTCTTTTAACAGCCACATTTAGATTGTATAGCTTCAAGGAAATGGTACCTCATTGACTAAGTAACCTCTATCAGCTCTGAAATGTGAGAAGGAAGAAAGAACTCCCACCATAAATTATGTTTATTCTGTGACTAACTAGAGGAAAAAATGAATTTAAGCAGGACAAACCCTAAGTAAACACTGTAAAGAAGATACAACTCATCTCTGGTGCCATTTCCTTGCCACTAGGCCCCAGACATTCAATACCCTTATGTTGCTTATGATATGTGGTATATGATAGGTGGTATTCCAACAAACAGAGCAGCAACTAGTAATTATCATGTCTGAGAACAATTCAACCAGGAACTGAATACAGGGAATAAGAGAGGAATGTCCTGCTCTCTACAAAGTCCAAGTGCCAACAGGAAGCAGTTAAAGATAAAGATGAAGAAAGGAAGAAAAATGGTAACATAAAATGCTACCGATGTTACATTTTTGCTAAGGTTGCACTGGATCCAAACATCCATAGTCACTTAAACTCTTTGATCCCTAGTTTCCTCAATTCTCTAAAATAAGTGAGCTGGCCTATATAAAGTCTAAAATTATTTTCTCTTTTAAGTAAATTATCTATATGGCCACCACAAAAAGAGTTGTAAAATAGTTGTAAAATGAAGGGGTTGGACTAAATGACATCTAAAATTCCTTTTAGGTTTAAATCATATGAGTAATAAATGGTAGCACAGGGAGTATACAATAGGAATTTTAGAGAGGTGAGAGAAGTTAGACCTTTCAGCAAAATCTTCAAGATAATTCACATACAAGGGATTACCTTATTCAGCAAAGGATGGAATAGCTTTCAGAATTTGTACCTTGAAAAATGGATTTGAAAGTGTCACTATGCACCCATCTAGGAAAATTGTCCTTTTGAGTCAAACATCAGAGTTTATGTACTGATTATAGATAAATAATTCTCCTTCAGCTACTACATTATTTTTTCCCATCATTTTTGTTTTAAAGGACATAAATCCCTTTTATCAGATTTTTCAGCACTGGATATATCTCTCAAGTTTTTAGCCTTAAAGTCAGAACTCCAGCTAAAAGAAGATATTGAATCTCTTTGGAAAGGAAATAGTTTATCCTGCCTAACTCAAGTGCAAATTATGAGGCATTAAGCCTCAATTTAATGAAAAATGACATCTCTGCTAGGGAAAACTTCAGCTGGTTTCTCATAGGCTGGAGAACTGCAACATTTGGAACATAGACTTTGTCACTTAGTTTACCTTCCTACAATATGAAACTTACTTTAAAAGTCATTGTATACAAGATTATTTTTTTAAATTTCCTCTATGGCCTGAAGAAATCACTATTTTAGAACATGGCCTGTGGGTGCCAATTCTGATTGAGATTGAATAGTGAGCATAAGGAATGGTGGGAAATTTCCATTAATACATAATTATTATTTCATTTATTATTTTTGCAACATTATTTTTAAACAAAAAGGAAATTGTTTTATTCTTTACTAGATTGCCTCATGAGGAAAGAGGAAGGAGAGTAAACTTTGAGGTAAATCTGGAGGAGATATTTATATTTTTGTTTTGAGTTTTCCATGTATAAATAAGCTTCTATAATAATACCTCAAGGCATTGGTTTCTTCCAAACTTATGTTAATAAAGCACATAGAGATAGAGGAAAAATATATTTAATGTTCCAGTAATTCACTCAGAAGATCAAAAGAAAAAGAAAAATGTTTCTACCAGTCAGAATTTCCTGGTGTTTGCCCACCTTATCTATTTCTTGCTCATTTCAAAGTAGACTTTGTCACAGAAAGGAGTATTAAGATGGGTTTTATAAAGTATAACTTTTTTACATATGATTTCAAGCTAAGTTTAAAGGATGAACAACAATTCCATATGGAGCTAAGAATCCATGCCCAAGCCCCAAAATATAAAATCTTTATTAAATCAGAGTAACAAATGAAAGATTAAAAGAAAAAAAGCTCAGAAGGGACAAAAGAAGTACAAGAATGGGGCCTGGAAATGCTATAAAAATACCTCAAGATCTTACTATGCATAATTCTATATCTTTTAAGGAACAAATTTCAAATGTCAGTGTGGAATGAATAGTTGGAGACGATAATGACAATCCTTCCCCTTTTCTCCTCTCCTAACCACACCATCCCCAAACCATTGTACAAACTGGAAACCTCAGCCATGGTAGCAATTTCTCTTCAAGCGAAGATCAGAAGAGATTTTCATATATATTTAAGGCACTCATAAGAATTTTGTGAATGGTAGAATTTGACCCACATATAGTTAGGCAAAGGTTTTAGTGATGGTGATTGAACTTTAACAACAAAAAAAAGGAAAAGAAAAATCTGATAGTTCCTTTGGACAATTCAATGCAGTTGTTAATAAAGATATTCACAGCATGTACAGTTAAAAAGGGCATTAGTAAGGTGGTTCCCATTTCATAGTTCACAAATATCTTGGAGGTTTATGCCAATCATATGATGAATTTACACTCAATTTTTTTAAATTATACCTTAAGCAATAAATAATTGCTCAATTATGTTTTATATATATATATATCCTCTTTAACAACAAGCATGTACATGTTTAAAATATTTTACATTTGTACGTTTTAATTTGAAGCTTTTGAGAGGAAAGGTTATAATTGTAGTTGTTCTAAGCATATCCTAAATCTAAAAGAGTATTATGAATTAAAAGAATATCATTATACTGGGGTTTCACAACATGTTGTGTTGTTGTCATTTTTGCCACTGCTTCTGCTGCTATTGTTGAAAGTTGTTCACAGAAAAGAAAAGTGGGAATGACAGATATAATAAAATTCTATTATTTCATGGGTTAGTAAACTATGGCCCAAAGATGAGAAATTTCCAAAGGCAGGAAGATAATAAATAGCAAAGCCAGTTAGAATGCCAAGCAAGTTGTCTGACCCCAAGTCCAGGCTCTTTCCACTATACTACCGTTCCATCTATATGAAGTCATCAGAAATCATCTCCTATTATTCCATGGCAACTGTAAAGGTAATCTTAAGGGAGAAAGAGGGCAGAATAGCTACCTGCAAGCCTTTGTTACATTCTACTAGACTCACGCTACTTGTGAACAGCCACACCGGAAACCTTTGTGGGGAGGACACAGGGGCAAGGGAGTAGTGGGAGGAGTCCTCACATTACTTCATGGTAATCACAAAGGACCTGCAAATGCTGGGATAGGTATGAGAAAGAAATGCCTGTGCCACAGCCCAGTTATGACTTTATGTAGCTTTAGATCTCAGTGGAAACTTTACTTAAGCTTATTCAAGGTTCAGTTGAACTGTGCTAGATGATAGATGAATAGACAGATAGATAGAACTGATATATATCCTTTTATAAGTTTAAAATTCTTTCCTCACAACAACTTTGAGGGGTGAATATGACCAGTATTACTAAATTCATTTCATAGATGAGTGTAACTTAGAGGAGAAATGTAATTCACCTAAGTTCAGAAACGAGATTAGGACTACAGAATAGGTCTACAACTCCAAAATCCCTTGTTGTTTCCACAATACAGCAATGTCTTTTCCAATTATGAATTTAAACGATATGAAAGGTCATTCATCTAGGATGAAATCTGAAGCTTTTTTTTCACCTTTGAAAGAATCTGCAAATGATGCCAGCAAGGAAGCCTTAAGTAGAAATCTAAAAAGAAAATTCAGAGGAGAAATACAAGCATGACTTCTCATGAATTCACTTTTAAGAAAAGTCCAAAGCCTGAGGCAAACTAATGGGGACTCAGGGAGGGAAACATCCATGTAGTCCAAATGACTTGTCTTGGCCAAACTGATATAGAAGAGGAATTCCAGGAAGTCTACACTCCAAATGTAAGTGAGGAAAAAAGTGAGTTTTGATTCAGGGGCAGCTAATTTTAACATGACTGAATATCTGCAACTGGCAAGTTACTTATCCTGATTTATTCTTGGCACAATGGCACTTCTTGTCCTCTTCCCCTTACAAGGTTGATAGCAGAACTCTAAATATGAATTCAAGATATGTGGTTCAAGTGTCAATCCCCTCAAAAATATTTCTCTACACTCACATGAGAACTTGGAATATGGGTACCATCCACAAAGCAATGGTATCATTTTAGAGATCTGAGGCAATTAGGGCAAGAAGTTTCTGTCAAAAGCAGCTTCCCAAGTGTCCTCTAGGCAAACCCAACGGTAGAGAAGAGTGATAAAGGATGGGGTCATGGAGGGTGCTAATAATTCCTTATCCTTTTGCCTCTTCCAGAACCAAATCATTACACCACCTTGTGATTTTGCTATTTGATATGAGGTGAAACCTAATGGGATTTTTCAGCTCAACAGGTAACTTGGACTGACCTTTAGGTTATCATTCCCTGTGCCAGACACAAAATTAACACTTAAAAGATAAACTTTGATGTGCTGCTTAATCTGTGCTTACTTTGAAACATTCCTACTCCCTCTCTAGTTGTGTCAAGACAATTTAGCATCTTTTCAAAGCATTTTGCATCAATAATTCTCACTGTGGGAGAAGTGATTTTACAGGATTCCATCAGGCCATCCCTGAAGGTGTATTTAGCATATTAAGAAGTAATGTAAATAATTGAACAGTTTTTTAAAAATAAATTCAGTCCCTGAAATATTACATTTTACCATTTCATTTAGGAAACAAAATCAGGGCATTAAGCCTACATTAGAAAATAGTGGTAAAAGAATCTTATATATATTAAGACAAGATGATTGTAGCCTTAGTGGGACATGAAAATGGTCATAGTGCTGGAACAACAGCAGAAAGGAAACATGACAGTGTATATGATGGCAGCACACTGGTGCAGTCTCCAAAGAAGCCAAAATCATGTCCTTTAAACAAACCACAGTGTGGCTGGACAGGATTTAGAGATAAAAGACAACTTAAGAGATCATCTATACATTAGATGTAAAACTGAAAACAAATACACAATTGAAAAGGGACTTAATCAGAGGGAAATTCCATCTACTACCTGAAAAAATACAGCCTATTAAAAAAGTACATAGGTTAAGGCTCAAGGCTGGTGACCTGACCTAGCTGCTTCACTTCAGTTTTGCTGTTATGAAAAGGGGTGAACTTGGTTTCCACAGAGAACAGGTATCTTGTTCACTATGGCAGTGCACAGAAAAATAAGGGCCCTGCTGGTCAGGGTATAAAGGGAAGTCACAACTGAAGAGAAATGAACAGACATAAGGCTGTATTTTTTTTTTGTCTGAGAGTGTGTCTAAAGTCCTCCAATCTCTACTTTATAAATCTAGCACCCACAAAAAGTCAGCTGCTTCCTACTATTTTCATTAATTATGAATAGCAACACATCTTCACTTAAAGAGGCATGATGTTTACACCCAAGGCAAGTAAATTGCACTGGAAAGAATACCAAACACTTTTGATAGTCACCTTCCTGTCTACCATAAGCAAAGACAGCAAAATCTGTGGAATTCTTCATGTTTGATTTTTGTCCCTGAATCCTTACACAGGATAACAAGAGTAAATTCCAAACTTTCGTGCCATGTTATCTAATTTGACTTTCCATCAACTTTGTTTATTACTGTGGCCATGTTTTATATGTATTTTATACTTGTGCATAACCTACACCCACTTCAAAACTCATCTTATCCTGCAAGTTTTTCTTGATTAAGATTACCTTTGATTCTGTTCCCTTTTTATCTAGTTGGAAGTAGATATATTTAGCTGAGAAAAAAAGTAGCCTATGTGTATGTGTGTGTGTGTGTGTGTGTGTGTGTGTGTGTGTGTGTGCGCGCGCACGCAGGTTTGGGGGGAATCACTTCCTGTCTGCAACCTGTTTTGGTTTGAACTCTACAGAATATGATGCCCCAACCAGGATAAAGTGATCAAGTGAAATTTCATAGTCATACTGGTCACTCAGAATTAGATACTTAATAACATCCCAACCCCCCCCAACCTCCTCTTTCATTTGATTAGAGGGCTGGAGGGTAGATCTCAAAACTCCTCCCAAAGCCATCTTTTGTAGAAGACTGAGTTCTGGAATTTCCAAGTAAGTCTCCACTTTATAGTTATAATACTACTTGGTCTGAATTCCAGGAAATATGGCACCTGTGGAGTACCCTTTGACATATCCCTGTCATGCTTTCCAACTTCCTTTTGTGTGTTGCCTCTCCCCATTCGATTGTAAGCTCCTTGAGGGAAGACTCTTTTTTATCCTTTTCTTATTTGTATACCCAACACTTAGCATAGTGCTTAACATGTATTAGGCACTTCATGAATGTTTATTGTATTGAATTGAATTCCTCTTGCCAAATATCTGAAGGTGAGAATAAGATCATGAAATCATGGAATCTCAGAGTTGGAAGGACCTTTATCAATCATATAATCCAAACTATAATACATGAGGAATTCTATCTATATTAACTTGAAAAGTATTTATCCAGTCCCAAACTAAAGACATATATAGAGAAGGCATTCATTCTTTTTTTTCTAGAAGAAACTATTTCACTTTTTTTTTCTTTTTGGAATCTGAGTCCCTTTCTCACCCAGGCTAGAAGTGAAGAGGTTACTCATGGGCCTTATACCTCTGTTGATTAGCATGGGAGTTTTGACCTCCTTTGTTTCTGACCTGGTCCAGTTTGCCCATCTTTAGACCGCTTGGTAGCTCCTCCTTGCCACACCCTCACATCTGCCTGCCAAGGTTATACCCTAGTGGTGGCAGACTTAGTGCAAACACCCAAACACTTATGGCCTTGCTGCACTTCAGAATTCCTGAGCACACATGATCCACCAGATTCCCTTGAAGCAGGAATTATAGACATACATCAAGATGCTTGGCTATTTCACATTGGGAAGACTGACAAATTGGGAACTTTTTTTTCCTTTCATTCATTTTACATTTGCCTTTCTGACACTTCCACCCACTAATCCTAGTTGTTTCTTCCTGGGCTAAGAAGAACAGTGCTAAACCCTCTCCTACATAACAATCATCACATGTATAAACATACATGTATTGCATGTCTTCTCTTAGTCTTTAGGTTAACCATCCCTAGTTTCATTAACAGTACATAATATGGCATGTTCTCTATTCCTTTGTTTCTTTGGAAGTTACTCTCTTTGTTTCTCGTCTTACATGTCTACCTGCCCCTTCTCCATATCTTTTGTTATCTCCAATATCACCAATAACTCTTTCTTTATCACAACACATAATCTTTTCTAAGCACACAGGTTTCTTGACTTCTCTGTAGTATTTGACACTGTCTACCATTAATTCCTTTTTTTTAATAGTTCTTTGTCCCGTTGCTACTCTGACACTGTATTCTCGTTCTCTTCCTCCTACATCTTTGAGGGCTCTTTCTCTGACATTTCTTCTCTGTCTCCATTATTGCTTCATCATGTAGCCTTCACACTTTTAATATTATCATTCCACAAGATTCTCTTCTTATCACTCTTCATTCTTCTCTCTTCTTCTATTCTCTTAGCAATCTCATCCCCTCCCACGCCATCAATTAGTATCCATACAAATGATTAATGAACCTTTTTCTCTAGCCGTAACCTCTCCCCAGATCTTCGGATGTGTATTTTCATTTCCTTGCCAGACATCTCTACCACAACATCTTGCAAGAACATGAAACTTAACATTTCTAAAATGGAATTTACCATCTTCCCAATTCCATCAATTAATTTTATTGTCCAGATAATCCCTATATTTCTTCTGATGTAGAAACACTTTCCCCCTTTTTTTGCGGGGGGAAGAGTGAACAACAGTACTTCTGTTGAAGATTAAGGTTTGTGTTTGAATTTTATATTATAATTGCTAATTTTCAGTTCCCAAGTTCTTATATCAAGTCCCTTTTCCCCCAATAACAATTTAGCTTCTAAGGGATACTGGACAGAATCTTTATTTGTTTAGACAATATTTCTTTTACTTAAAAGACATATGCTTATGTTTATACCACCATACTATTTAATAGTTATTTGTCCATTCAATTCCTCACAAAAATCATTGTTTCTATAGCTACATGACTTCAATAGGTCAGAGATACTCTTGCCTCAGTTTCACCACTTAGAATATTGGGTTCTAGTTTCCTTTGAAAATTAGCTCTAACTGATGGCCTTGCCTATATCTCTCCATTTCCTCAAGCATAAGTGTTATCCTATCACCCAAAAAAGTACGTTATATATTTTTCTATATATAACTTATATATTCATATTTGTGAATATGTCCCTTCCTCTCCCTCCCCATAACTGCTAGCTCCTTGATATCAATAACTTTCCTTTTGTATTTGTAACTTCAATAGTATTGAATATAGATGATATAGATGAATGTAGACTGGAGTAAACAGAATCAGAAAAAAACACACTTTAACTACAACAATTTAAGTGGAAAGAATAAGCAGAGCGCGCGCACACGTGTGCACACACACACACACACACACTCCAAATACTAAGTAACTTTAATGACCATCTTATCCTCAAAGATATAAAAAAATGCACATCCCTTTTCTGATTTAAGAAGTAGAGAACTAGAAGTATAGAATGTTGCATGTTCTGTTACACTCAAATTAGGTGTTGGCTAGTTTAGCTGAATTGCTTGTTGTTATAAAGGATGGCTTGCTGAATAAGGAAGGGAGGGAGGAAGATATTCGGAAATGATTGTGTGTTTGAATCAACATCCACTTCAGGCAGGCTAAGCTAGTTTTGCCACATCTTCTAAATCCCTGCCATGTAGACTAGGCTAGTTGTTGTTCTTGTTTTTTAAGTTAATTAAACTCTCTGGAGACTTAATTGTTCCAGGGACCTCAGTCTTATAATGTTAATGTAGATTCCTATTCAATAGATAGATAGATGGATAGATAGATAGATAGATAGATAGATAGATAGATAGATAGATAGATAGATAGATAGATAGATAGATAGATAACATCACAAAAGTAATTGGAGATCTTTAAACTTGATGGACATCCCATTGCCTTATAAGACAAAAGCTTCCCCCATTTTGATTGAACACACCTCCATTGCAAATGTTGAGGAAAGGAAGAAATGTTGAATTGAATCAAAGCTATATCTCTACTGAATACTCTTGCTATGCTGCAGTTAAGTAAATCTCTTTTCTTAAATGTTGATGTCTATGCATGCCTGGACCAAAATGAAAGGCCATAGGGAAAAATATATCAAAAATGAAACAAATAAAAACCAAGGGACCACTGAGGTACCATAGCATAAAAGAAGAACCACTCAATTTGAGGTCAGAAGACTAGTGACTTCTTACTTTTAATATCTATTACCTGTGAGGTCATGAACAAACATCTTCACCTCTCTTAGAATCAATGTCAAATATAAAATGCGGTGATTGGAAAAAAAATGATCTCAAATGTCTCTCCTAACTGTAAAATCCTAGAATTCCACCTAGAGACAATTCCACCTCCCCATGAATCCTTTTATAATATGAATATCAACCTTCTAATTGTTTTTGAAAGTTTGGATTCTTGTAAGGGAAGTTATTTGAAAGTAAAACACATTTTTAGCACAAATATAAAGTCCTCACTCCTACCCTGAGGCTCTTGCTATATCATAGCATCTATTAGGGAATTTTATATCAATGCCCCCATAGAATTTGAAATTCTTTCTTAAAGACCAATCACAATGCTACTTTTCAAGCATGTAGTTCAGCTAAATGCGATTCTGGGTGTAGGAAGATATATCCCTCCCAAGTCTCAGCATCACGTTGGATTAACTTTAATGTAACACTGAAAGCTTTGGGTGTTTCAGTCATTCTTCTCTCTATTTTTTAAACCTCTTTCCAAGTTGCTAAATATAGAATCATGTAAACCATTTGTAGAGTGAGAAGTTTTTTTTTGGGGGGGGAAGGGATGGAGGGAAGGCCTTGAATTCTGATTTCCTTGGTGTGGGGAATTTTTAATGTGGAAAATGTCTGCAAGAATACAGATTAACTACCTGTTTCTTGAAATCTTAGAGACTTCTCTCATGCACTAAAAGGTTTAGTGACTTGCCCAGGGTCATACAAATAAAAAAGTGCTGAGGCAGCAGTGTGCTGGTAAATGTTTAATAACTGGCTCTCTGGAAAAACAAAAGGTTGATGAATTTTATAATTTATTACGTATTATCATTCTCTCCAATACATTATTTGGTCTAGACAATCAGTAAGTTAGTAAATCGAAACCTATTTTGCAGTGTTAACTGATTTTTGATGTGTAAATGATAACCTTGAGAATGGCTCTACTATACCCCTGGCACTGAGGTAAGATTTGAACCTAGGCTTTTGTGACTCCTGATAATTCACTATCCGCTGCCTCTCAAGAGGAGATAATGTAAGATTCTTATGTTCTCCCATAATAGAATATAAAATACTTGAAACCAGGTCTGTTTCTTTTTTGTCTTCAATTCCCCAGTATCTAGCCCATTTTAAGGGAAAGGAACTCAAAGTTTGATTGCATTGGCATATGGAACTACCAGATGAGGAAACTCCTTCTACTAATGCAGGATCTTCTCTTACATTCTATAATCTTAGAAAATTGCCACAAAATCTCAGTTGTAACTTGCCCAGGGTTACAGAGTTAGGATGTTTCACACGTAGGATTTGAACTCAGGTCTTTAAGAGTGCAAGACTATCTCTCTATGATGCTAGGCTGACACATAGTTAATAAATACTTATTAGTACATTGATTGATTGGTATGAACTAGCCATGTGACCCTGAGCAAGTCACCTTGCTTCTCTGGGCTTCATTTTTCCTCATCCCTAAAATGAGTGGGTTGGACTAGAAGATTACTAGCAGCCCTGGCAGCTGTGACATTCTATATTCCCAATTTAGAAAAGAGCTTATCATATAGAATGGATTCATTGTAATCACCCTATACTCAGTTTATCACAGGCAAGGGCAAGACAACAAAGAGGCCCAGTGACTGAAAGTGCCAAGAGACCAACAACCCACCTCATTATCCATAAAATAGAGAGACAGTCTAATCTTTTCACTTGAAGATAAAAGACTGCAGAGGTCACTCTGCCAACACAACTGCCTGTGCCCAATCTGCTTATTATGATTCATGAGAAATGAAGTATTCATCTTTTGGAAACTCTTATTAGAAACATGAAGGATTAATTCCATAAAGGTCTGACAAGTCCGGGGAAAACCTAAGAGTACAGCAAATTTACACAGTCTACATTTCTGCAGAAAGGCTAATGGGGGAACCTGTATTGATAGAAAACTTATATTGTTAAGGCACCAATTTTCTCAAATAGAGGCCAAACTGATTTTTCATTAAAATGCTGTCATTTTTCTTGTCATGATATTGACTATATCTTGTCTTGGCATGAACAATGGTACGAACGCATTCCATGAATGATGAGAAAGAAGTCAATCTACCATGATAAGATGTACATGAGCTTTTCAAGGAAGCTTCCCAGGAAAAGGGACACTGATCAGAAATTAAAGATCCATCATTGCATGACAAATAGAGGCCCGACATGTCAGTGGAGGCAACATTGGTCCAGGAGTCAGGATACCTGGTCTGTTTCTGCCTAAGTCTATGATCTTAGTCTAGTCACTTATCCACCCTTGACTTCAATATCCTTTACTCTCTTAAAAACAAACAGAAAAAAAATAACAAACAGCTGAATGGGATGATTTCTAAGGAGTCTTACAATGCAAATAAGACTTTGAATCTAAGGTCCTTTATTCACTCATGCTTGATCTTAACAGGATATGAAGTGAAAAATGGAAGCATGGGATAGAGGTTAGGAAACTAAATTTGGAGGCAGAAAGATGTGGGTTCAAATTTTGCTTCCAAATTCATTAGCTGTGTAAACTGGGCCCCTTACATAACTACTCTGGGTCAGTAAAAAGAAGGGATTAGATGTTGTCTCCAACTTCTCTTCTGGGTCTAAATCAGTGATTTGTTGATCATGAGATAGTTTATTAGAAGAAGGTATCTGTCTTCTCAGAGGCACTACATAGAGTGTTGGGCCTGGAATATGGAAGATCTGAGATCAGATTCCACTTCAGATATCTACTATCTGTATTAAACTGAGGAAATGACAACATTTGCTTGCCTCAGTTTCCTCAAGTATAAAAATAAAATAATTATAACATCAATATTCCAGAATTCTTGTGAGAATCAAATGAGATATTTATAAAGTGCTTAGCATAATGCCATGCACATAATGTCTGTTTCCTTTCTGCCTGCCTGCTTTCTTTCCTTCAAATAAGGTCAGAACTTAATAATTACATTGAAATGATCAGGGACAAAAAAGATTTTTTCCCCCTTATCCTTTCAACTTATCTCTGTAAAAGCAATATACCACTCCAGTGAGGCATATAACTATGAATCATGGGATGTCAAGACCTCTGAAGAATTCAAAGTAAAAGTGATTTAGAAGGGCATAAACTAAGTACAGGGTGGGGATCATTAGACTGCAGCCTGTCATCAATAATGAGCTGAGCTGTGAGCAAGAAATGATGCAAGCCTATCACCTAGGAAATATATGACTGCAAAAGAAGAAAGATGAGAGAGACAGAGATAGAGAGACAGAGATGGAGACAGACAGGCAGAGATAGAAAGACAGGGTTTCCTATTCTGAGTACTGTACTGGCACCTGGAAAATGTTAAAAGGTTCTGAGGAAGGTCATCAGCTATCATGGGGGATTTATTAGATATAGACAAGAATTGCCCAGGTAAAGGAATAGTTAGATCATGATATCCATCAATGACCAGTTAGAGGAGGCCAAAAATTTATTGAAGTGTCAAAGAAATAAATTACAACAGTGCCTATGAAGTCCATTTTGGATTTGTTATGTGATCTCAGTTGTGTCATTGTGAAATTCATCTTTTTACTCTTCCCTGATTAACTCTATTCCACTCTCTGGAGAGTCTATTCCAAGCCTCCCATGTTCATGTAAAAAAAGTTCCAATATCTGTCCCCATTCCTTCTCAAAAAAAGATCTCACTCCATATTTGATTGAAAAAAAAAAACAAGGCCATCCATCATGAGCTCCATCTCCCGAAACCTGTGCTTCAAATCACTTTAAAGTTATTCCCACATCATGCCCTCTTTGGTCTAGTCTCAGAGGAGATGCTGTTCCTCCTCCTTGGCAGCTGAAACTGCTCTGCTTGAGCCATTGGTCCTATCCCGTTCTTTCTTATTCAAGAAATTGCTCTTTTGATCATGCCTTCTCCCTTCCATAGATATCTCTACTTCACACCTTTTTCACAGCCAAGCTCCTCAATTTCTTCACTTTCAGTTCACTTCTCTACCCTTTGCAACTAGAATTGTGATCTCAATATCCAACTGAAACTGCTGTTGGAGGTTATTAATGATGCATTATTTGCTAAATCTGGTAGTGTTTCCTCGGTTCTCATCACTTCCTCTCTTCAACATGTCTTTATTTCATACTAGGTATATCCCAATTTTTTTAAGAAATGTCTTTCCCTATATTCCCTACTTAGTCACATTATGTGCATCCTTCAAAAAACATATCACATCCTTTCTATTCCATCTTTTTTTTTAATGATTTCATCCAAGAGTGACCCAATTTCCCTTTAACATTTAGTTCTGGTTTCATATCTTTAAGAACTTTTTTAAAAAAATAATTTGTATTATACTGTCTTCCTTAAAGGGATTATGTCATCCCCCCCCAATAAAATAATTTAATCCCTAAACTTTAGGGATAATTGTGGCAGTATGACACAGCATAAAGAGTGCTGAACTTGGAGCAACAAAGCCTGTGTTCAAATCCTGGCTCTTCTACCTGCTTCCTGTATGGTCTTAAAAAAAAGTCTCAGCCTCTTTAGATGGAAACCTCAGATTCCTTATCTTTGAAATAAGGGAGTCTTACAATAAGAATTCTAAGGTATCTTTCAGCTCCAGATCTGTGATCCTCTAAGTATCTTCTCTTTCCTAAGTTGTTCCCACAGTACTGGGCCCACAGTCACTCGGTGCTCAATAAATACTCTAAAACATAGATGCATAAATTTAGAAGGAATCTTAGAGGACAACTAGTCAAATGTGTCCCTCAGTACAGAAATCTTTTCTACTAAATCCTTGGCAGGTCATTAATATATTTTTTTTTCTTAGCACATCACAAGATGTAAGGAACTCACTGCTTCACAATACACATATTTCTATTTTTAGGCAACTCTAATTGTTAGAAAGTTCTTCCATTTATTTTGCCAATATCTTCCCTATTACTTCTCTCCTACTTTTCTTTTGTCAGGGTGTGGGGAGGACTAGATGGAGTAAAATGATCCATCTTCCACATGCCAGGATTTAAGATATACAAAGACAGATAATTTGCCCCATAAATGTTTTCTCCAAGCTAAACATACCCAGTTCTTTCAATTATTTTTTTATGCATAATGATTTCTGAACTCCTCCTGATCTTGGTCACTCCATTCTCAAACTGCTTATTTGTAAATTCCCCTCTTAGAATCTGATGCTCACAAATTACATCAATGTACTAGATATAACTTGATTGTGAGTGAGACTGTTATCTCTTTTGTATTGGAAGCTATACTTCATATTAAGGGAGAGGCTGAAATATTCATTAGCCAGAAATGATGGCCATCTCAACAGGAAACTGGTCCTTTCCCCATCATCACTCTTCTATATTATGACTATTGGAGAAGTTAATCTTTTCATCAAATAGGATTTCTGCAAAGGTTCCCACCAGCTAGAAGGAAGACTAGAGTAGCTGAGCTTTGAATTATAGTAAGAATTCACTAAAACAGACTTTTCTTCTATATATTGGTAAGGAGATGCTGGCAGAGGAAGACATGTATTGGATAGCAGCGAGCTATCAATATCATGAGCACCATAATCCAGATTTGAAATAAGGTAGAAATTATGCTCCATGGAATAGATTTTCCATATGTATTTCTGCTTAACTCCAAGTGCCATCTTTCATATAAGTTTCATATTCAAATTTTTGGGAGGAGGGACATCTGCCTAAGAAACATTCCATTTGTAATTGGAAAAGTGGTCTAGGAGAAAAAGCCACAGAGATTATGAATGGGTATGGAGGCAGAGATCTAGTTTTCTTATACTTGACTACTTTCTTCAGAAAATTATGAACATCGACAACAATACAGACTACATCCCATGTAAAATTGTTATTAAGTTAGATATATAGCAAAACACTAATTCTGATCTCTAGGATATTAGTCTAGTACGACTACTAGACTAATAATAAGTCACATGTGGATATACCTCATATATAAGGGGAGGTGAGTTAAGTACAAAAGAGAGGACCAAGCAAAGCATAATTAAAAATTTGAGTTGAGAGCTACCATTCAAGTTGGGGAAGAAGTTCAAAGGTGGTGCCGTGGATAGAGCACCAGCTCTCAAGTCAGGAGGAGCTAAGTTCAAATCCGGCCTCAGAGCAAACACTTGACACTTATTAGCTATGTGACCCTAGGCAAGTCACTTAACCCCAATTGCCTTAAAAAAAAGAAGTTCAAAGGTGATCCACAGGAGCACCACAATGGAGGTCCTTTTATCTCCCTGCCCATTATCAATCAAGTGGTATTTATAGGTGAGTGGCCTAAAATTATTCTTTTGCTGTTTCCTTCCCTGAAAAAAATATAACATGTCTGAGGCACCCCCACTTTCTAGCAAAGAGCTAATTAAACATGCCCCTGAGTTGAAAAAGATATCAAATGTTTGCCAACATAGATTTGAACACTTCCGTACTTGAATTCTAGTATGTAATTGGTCTTTTAGCCTCCTTTTGAAGAACTCTAAGCAGTTATAACAAACACTCATTGAGTCAGCTAATTCAACTTTAGACATCATATATAAACAAAGCCCAAGCATGTTACTGGCAAAAATCAGGAGCAAAATGTTGCAAGTTGTGCAGTGACCCTCTGCTCTTGCTAACTGAAGTTCCCAAGATGGTGATTTGGTAAATTCTTACTGGCAACCTAGAAATGGAAAGGAATTTTCTTACTCAATTTAAAAGGGACCAATCTAATAGATAGCCTCAAATAAATTCAAAACACAAGCTTAAAATACCTGGAACCTTCTCTAGAAAGCCAGTTTCATATAGCTGGCAGAGGTCTAAATCTCTAAAAAAAACTCACTCTGCAGAAGAGAAGCAGCATAACCACCACTAAAGATGAACAGTGGGGAGCAAGTAACATGGGCTGCTTGATGTGGTCCAGCAGGCCACAAAATGGTGACATCACAAAAAAAAAATATCATTGGTTCTATAGCATTAGAAAGTATGCATTTTCCTGGTCAAGTATTCCTTACATATGTGCCATTTCATAAAAGTTTGATGGGCATATGTGTCCCCTACATTTGTGTCCCTTTGTGTGTATCTCCTGACCACATGTCCACTCCATATGTTCCTTTCAAAGTGTGTCCCACCGGTGGTATGGAACACACACCTTTGGAAGAATGTAACTCTCTGCATGAGGGTAGAATCTTTCTCATCACTTAATTTGCTTTCTTTTCAAATTGAGTGTATTTTGCTTCAAGCTAGTTATGTTCCCCTCTAGCAAAGGAGACAAAATGGTATCTTGTGAGCCTTCTTTTGAGAACATCCTGACCCACAAAATTTCAAAAACATGGGGTATCTGTCAGTGTAATGGGGAACCTAGTACTCTTATAATTGTTAGGAAATTTTTCATCATATTGGAACCAAAATCAATTTCTCTACAACATCAATGTGTTGCCCCTATGTCTCCTTATTTCCACTACTCAGAATTCTTGTCCTCCTTTAAAACTCAACTCAGGTCTGACCTTTTCTTTGAAGCATTCTTTGATTTCTGTGTTAAAGTTTCATCTTGTTCTGGTACCCCTGACTAACCTCTTTCCTTCTAGTCAGTATAGTAAGCTTTTGCAGGAAATAAGATTGCAAGGGGGGAACCTGGAATTCATATACAAACCATCCCAAAGATCTAAGGAACATAATTTATAAATTGTATCATATATTAATAAAATTCGCACCCTGTAATATGTGCTGAATGAGGGGAAGCCATTCAGGCACTGCTTCTAAGTGTTCCAGTCCTATGATATGTAAAATCCAGATAAAAGCCAGACTTCCACAATTCCATAGCCACAGAACATCAAAAAGATTCTGATAATTTTGGGATGATGACTTTGAAGTTTTACCAATAACTTTGAGATGAGTTTGATATGTTAATTAACGTAATGAACTAACCCCAAGGTTGCACAGATAAGAGGTAGTCCCCTCTTCAAAAAAAAAAAAAAAACCTGTACAAATTTGGCCTTAAACTTCTGCCCCCTGAGTACTCTTCCATTCCAGTTTGGGTGCATGCTTCCTAGTGTTTCCAACTGTCATCCATGGTTACCTGGGTGAAGCTGTCTAACACTTCTCCTAGCCATCCTCTTCCCCAAGATGCTTCCCTTCACCATCCAATTCCCCACTCCCTGAGTTACACCACCTGTCTCTATATTCCTCCTCACTTTTTGTTGCTTGCCTCTGTGCCTTATTAAAGTGTGATTGCTGCCTCATTTCCCACTGCCAATTGTAGTCTTTCTTGGTGAGGTACCAAAGAACCAAGCATGTCTGTCCCCATTTCATAATTTTATAATTTCATAAATTAATGAGCAATTCAATTCCTCTCATATCCCTCATGTTGTTTGTGTCATTTCCCTCCTCAATTATTTTATATTTATCTTTAGTTTACATATGATAATACACATTATTTTTCCAAGGAAAAATCTGCTTGTGGGGCCAGAGATTTCTTTGTAACCCTTTACTCCTGACTCCTCCTTCTCAATTGGTGAGTTCCTAGAGGAATCTCTCAGCCTGGCCAGGCTAACTCCTTCATTCCTCTCCTGATGTTGCTCCTAACTCTCTAGACTTGGCTCCCATGCCCCAGTGGGCAACAGGTATCATGCAACCACAGGTGCAATAGCACTACAAAATGAGAAATACCATCCCCTAGAAATACCATCCTATGTCTTTATGAGGATTCGAGTGGAGACAGTTGGGTCACAGGAGAGTGTTATCACAATTATGGGATGCTGGGGATCTTGGCTGGGGATGGTTGGGGGGGGTAAGGTCAAGGAGAATAATGTATAGTAATGAAAGATCACAAAGCACAAGGGTAAGGAATCTCTCTCTAAACAGGTGTAAGTGGCAGCCCATTAACCCCATCCCCCATCTCAGGAGAAAGCACTTGATTTTCTTGAGGTCACTCTGAGCCAAATATCCATCACTCTGCCCTCATTATATCTCTAAGTTTCTCATTCATAGAGCCACTGAATACACTTAGTTCATCATCCCTTTTGAATTCTTTGCCACTTTCTGTAGGTCAGATCCCATTACAAGCTGCTGGAGTAGAACTATACACCAAAGAAATTTTCAAACATCAGTCCACTTTTTGCAAACTGCTTTCATTATACAGCACTCCAATATTGTAAGCAAAGTTTAATGTTCCTAGGAGTTCACTGCCACCTAAAATATAAATATTTCCAATGGCACTGCATCAATGCCATGCTGGGTCTACAGATCTTAAAGCATTTGATGAAACAAATATTAATTCTCAGCAAGTTTCCATTTTATAAAAGATAAAACTGAGGTGTAGGTTAGTTGAGTGTGAAGGTTTGCTGAAAGGCAGTTAACTTGACACTTCCCCCCAAGGAGACAGAATTAAAGGGAAAAGAAGAGAAAAGGAGATGTGGAAAGGGAAGAAAAGGACAGGTGGAAGAAAACAAGAAAGGAAGGAAGAAAGAAAGATGAAAGGAAGGAAGGAAAGAAGGAATAATGGAAGAAGAAAGCATTTTGAGCCATTTATGCAGACAAATGAAAGAAAGTCATGCTATTGTTAATATTAATAATAGAAAAATTAGTAATAATGATGATGATGGTGATGATGATGATAATGATGGATGATGATAAATTTAAGGCCCAACTTAGTTAGGTTGGTAACCATTTACTTTACCATTCATCTTTATCATATTAACAGCAACAACAATAACAACAATGACCAACATCATCTGTTTTTTCTACATAAATAATATTAAGATGAATAGGATTAATTCTTTGACTTGCTTTCACAGGAGTGACAAAACTTCTTGTAGTATCTACTTACTCTTCCCTCTCCATATTATATCTGCACCCAGTGAAAAAATTGTCTATACAGTGAGAGAGGTGTACCCTGGAAGTACAGGTCAGATCTTATCATTTCATTTGACTTTGGTAGCTACTATCATTTTTCCTTTCCTGTTAGGATGCTCTTAATAGTAGTATTTTTCAAAGAAGTACCCATTCATTCAAAAATATTTGTTAAGTATATTCCATGTAAGACATCACAGTAGGACCTGATTATTTGGGGAGGAAAAGCTCTAACCCTCAATAATGATCTTCAACACCAGCTGCTTCCCTCTAAGCCAATTCTGCCTGAATCTATGGTCATAAGAAGATAATATTTCCTTTTTATGAGCCTAGAAAGATAATAATTTTGTGAAGGATGCATTCATATAGTGTAGGGTGCTGTCTAATTCTCGTGCTCTTCTAAACCAGGAGGTATCAATGTCTTTAACGAACTCCAAAGTTACAAATACAACCTAATCTTGGGAAATGCTGAGTGGACATTTTCTTCATCCTACTTGAACAATTCAAGGGAAGGAGAGAAAAAAATCAACACCATTTAAAAAATAGTAAGCACAGGCCAGGCAAGTTCAACACACCACAGAACAGTATAATTTGCTTGTCATAGACATTATGAAGATATCTGTATCCTGCGTACCCTAAAAAGCTTGGGAATTATCATACTTCTCAACTGCTGGTGCCTTGTGGATTTCCAGAGTTGTTCAACCACTTTCGTGTTATTCCTAGGGAAGCTTCTATCAAAGGTGATTTTAATGTATTTGAATTTATTTAATCTTTAACAAATTCATCTTATAGTGTCACTGATAAAAATGAAATAAAATAAAATTGAACTCAGAAAAATTCAGCAGCATAGAAATTCCAGCCTAAACCACTGCCCAGGAATTGTAAAAGCTTGTAATTTATTTAAAGAATTTAAAAGGGGAGGGGAGCTTGAGTGAAAGTGGTTATATTTCCAGCGAGGAGTCTGAGTCTCATCATAATCTCTTCAAGGCTAGAATGTATGCAGAGCCGTGAGTTTGAAATGCTTGGCCAAGAGCAAGAAATCCAACTGGGTGTGTAATGTCTGTCTATCCAGGAACTAGCAGGAAGAAAACTTCAGTAGCATCCCCAGTAGTACTTTGTCCTACTGGTTTTTGGCTTTCTTCCCTTCCTCATTAGAGTTCTCCCTTACCATCTTTTGCTTCTATACTCACTGCAATGGAAAATATAAATTCAGCTGCTTCCTCACCTATTCTCTATTGCCATTGTGATCACCATTATAGGCCTTCAAAATGTTAGACTCATCTCTCAATTCTGTACCCGAAAGTCAGAGAGGCTACAGTGATCTAATGGAATTCATCAGAATAGAGATACAGATCCTTCTTTTTATTGCATGATTTGTTGGTAAACCTCTTATTTGTGGGAGCTAGATATTGAAGGAAGCAGAACTGATTGTGGGTGTTTAATGCAACTTTAAATGGTTTCATCTAAAAATTTGCATCAGTTACTTTTTATACAATCAGAGGTGAATAACTAATCTCCAATCAATCTTTTTTTCTCCTTAATAATAGGTGTACATTAGAAGATAAGCCACTGCATAAAAATAATCAAAGCCAAAGTTGGAAGAAATTTTGAAGACTGAATAATGGAAGATGAAAGACACTCAAATGAGGTTAACTACTCCCCCTCATCCATTGGGGTTTACACATTATGACATTTGTAGAAGGTTTATAAGCAAAAGCTAGCTGCACCCAGAACTGGGTACATTGTTGAAAGTATTATTGTTTATGTGAGAAAAGAACTATCTGCTCCTCAATTCCCAATTCTACACCGAAGCTTGTAAATAACTCATAATAGCTCTCTTCTGATAATAACACAAATACATTTCAAGAGCACTTTACAATTTTCCAAGTACTTTTCCTTTTGTTATCATATTTAATCCTTGCACCAAGCCTATGAAATAAGTGAGGTAGTTATTGTTTGTGTCTATTTTTATGGGTGATTAAATAAATTGAGGACCAGAGGGATAATTGTGCAATTTCACATAACTAGTAAGTAGTAGAACTGGCATTTGAACTCAGGTCTCCTGATCATTGTTAAAGTATTCTTGTCAATAATTTGCTAATGTTCATTTTGTTTTTGTTGTTGTTGTTGTTTCCTTTCTTCTTTTAGTACTCTTCTTTTCTTCTCAAAACCTCCTTGCATGTAGCTTGTTTCTCTTGCCTGCTTATAACCTGGCACTTTTAAGCGTCCCATACTAAGTGTCCCATAGTCTCCTTTCCTCACTATCAAGACAAATTCTAAGATAACTAGTTGAAATAAAAAGAATCTGATAACCTAATTGAACCTTGGTGTTATCTGTAACTTATAAAATTAATAACTGATAAAAACCTAACCCTTTCCCCTGAGAATTTGCACAAGGTAGAGGGAGAGAGACATCTGATGTCATGATTTAATTGGAATAGGCAACTTCCAATGAACAAAGACCAATAAGCAAATATTGCATAACTTGGTCTTAGATGAGTATCTGGTGGGCACTAAGAGGGTAAACGACTTGCCTGTGATCACATAACCAATATGTGTCATAGGTGGGACTGAACTCAGCCCTCTTGACACAGGGGCCTGCTATCTATCCAATAATCTAATCTACTTATCATTTGTTTTTTTAACAGGATAAAATCTCGGTCCTGAATCACACTAGAAGAAGAATTTCAGGGATCCATAGCAAGGATACAGGGGAAGGATTTTGGAGAAAGACCAGCCACTAGCATAAAGTATTATATTTCCATGCTTATTATCATACAGAGAAAACATTTTAATAATAGTTATTCAAATTTTAATATTTATTAGGCCTTATTCTTAGTGATATGGGTGGAATAGGCTATACTGTCTCCTTTTCACAAATGAGGAAACTGAAGCTGAAAGACATTAAAGTGACTTGACCAATACAACTAGGATGTATCAGTTCTAGAACTTCAAAACTGACTCTGGAACCAGCCTTCTTTGCAGTATATTACAAAGACTTTGTAGTATATTACAAAGGCTTTCAGCAGTATCTTAGAATTAATAAACCCTAAACCCTCTACCATACCTAAAGGAGTCAGTGCTGAACAAAAATCACAAACCCAGAAAAAACCCTGGGGAGTGTTTTTGTGGTCCCTGTCTAGTCAAACCAACAGAGAGAGAGACAGCTATCTGTTGAGTTTCTATTACCAATTTTCCTCTTTTCATTTTTGTTTCCTAAGCCAACTACTCCATTCCTCAGAGGCCAGTTAGCAATGCAATAAATTAATTTGTACTTCAGAGTGAACTCTTTAATCCTTTTTGTTCTCTGCTTCCCAATCAAACACAGACTCTCAAATTTGCATGTATTAACATAATGAAACATTAATTACACAGTGTCTTGGATAGGACAAGCACAGCGCTTCAATCAATCTCAATAACTCCCATCAGGAAGGTGAAAAACACTGCCCAGCCTTATCAGGACAATAAAATAGACACAAACACAGGCCCGCTTCCTGTAGTGGGTGTGATTTATAACCAACATCTGAAAACAAAAAGCAGAAAATTACAAAGAGACTAATCAATGACAATTATCTTAATGATACATGGGTATTTTTTTTTAATTCTTTCCTGAGTGGTATTGTCAGTCTAGTGGTTTGTTTGTGTAGGAGGTATAGATGGGACTCTACTCTAGAAAACCAATGACAACTAAAAATATCTGATATACTATGTCCTACTGTAAAGTCTTATTCTACCAAAATGGGTCTGTAGAAAATGGTATCTGAACTAGAGAGGGAACATCCTAAGCCAACAATTGTTGGCTCACTCATGTACCCAATTGAACAAGTCATTTTACCATTTCTGTGCCAAGATTTCTCCAAGTAGGAGGTGACCTAACACATCTGTCTTTTCCAACTTAATAATAGCAGTAGTTGTCACTGTTAACACTGTCATTATCATCATTGTGATAGTAGTAGTAATAGTGGCAGGGTAATAGTGGAATAGTGGTAGTGGTAATATTAGCAGTAATAATAGTAGTGGTGGTAGTTAGTCCTAGTCATAATGGTAACAATAATTATAGCATGCAAGAAAATTGTAGAAAGTGTATAGCATATAGGCCACAAAAATATAGCACTTCCTAAATACCTAGTAAGATATGACCTGGTATCTAGAATCACATATCAGAAGTTCAATATCTTTCATGGATTGACAAAGAAATTTGCACACTACAAATACAGACCTCAAAATCTCCTGACAATATCAAACAATAAATTGTATTGAAATAGATAATTAACACAGATTGAATTGTTGCCTACAATCACTCAGCTATTGCATTGTTTTATAAGTATTCAAGGACAAATGTCATAATAAATACTCAAGATCTCCATGTTAGAGAGCGTGAAAACCTTTCAAAACTATAGAGACCTATCAGAGAAGTTAAAAATCATGTGGGAATTGGATAGGTGTCATCACTGCCATCCTGACTGTTACTGGAGTTATACCAAGGATACTTTCTGCAAGCCAAAGGAGGATTAATTTTTATCCTAATGTTTTTACTTAAATACAAGGAGCAGCTATTGTCTATGCTACAGTCTTTAGAAAACTTAATATAAAAGAATAATAGGAAGATAATGACTTGTCCCAGGATTGTTTCTATTTGACATCCATGAGAAGATTGATATATTCTTGAAGAGGAGGAGGAAAAGGAAAAGGAGGATTAAGATAACAAGAAGAATAATCCACATTTATCTAATGTTTTAACATTTAAAAAGCAATTTACTTACATTATATAACATACCCTCACAACAACCCTTTGAAGTAGATACCACAGGTTATCATCCCCATTTCACAAACTGCATCTGTTTTCTAAGGATCAGTCTGGGAAAGGATAGAAATATTCATGACAAGCAAAGACAGACCCCTTAGAGATAAATATTTTGACCATTGAAACCCATGGGATTTTCATATATAAATACATGTACATAATATGTACTTGTTCTGTAATTTACAGGTTTAGAGAGTTGCCTGGATTCTTGAAAGGTTAATGAGTCACCCAGAATCAGACAGTCAGAGATTGAAATTGAACCTATGTCTTCCTTATTCCAAAGCTACCTCTCCATTCACTGGATTATCCTGCTTCTTCCCTGGCATAGAGTAGGCATGTAATAAATGCTTACCAATTGACTGGTGATTTTCATGTAGTTTACTCAATTAATTTTACAGATTACTAGAGGACCTTGAACCTAGACAAGTCCCTTAATCTCTCTAGGCTTCAGTTTCTTCATCTATAAAATGAGAGGTGGGGATAAAGGTGGACTTCATAGTCTCTAGGAAACCTCCTGGCTTTAGCTTTCTATGATTATATAATGACCTGACATAGGCACAAATCCATTTCTAGCTATATAGAGAACCATGTTTTTCTATTGGACTTCTCAGAATGCCAGGGAATCAATAAGAGAAAATAAAAAGTAAAGAAAAAAAAAAGGACAACACAGAATCGCAAAGAGCAAGATTCTTTCTTTCTTTCTTTCTTTCTTTCTCTTTCTTTCTTTCTTTCTTTCTTTCTTTCTTTCTTTCTTTCTTTCT